>NW_026267141.1:2426588-2444183 GCF_000697945.3 Frankliniella occidentalis | reverse complement strand
TCTCTCTCTTTCTCTCTCTCTCTCTCTCTCTCTCTTTCTCTCTTTCTCTCTTTCGCTCTGTCTCTCTCTCTCTCACGCACCCGACGGGTCGACGCACCCCGCGCCCGTCTCTCTCGCACCCCTTGTCGTGCGGCGGCCGAGCCGATCGTGAGGGGCGATGGTCGGCGTGATGGCCGCCGCGGCCGAAGGCCTAAAGGCCCAAAGCGGGAAGTCAGTCGAAATTAAAGCAACTTACTTTCGCTCGGTCGAAAGCCGGAACGACGGGCGGGGCGGCGGTCTGCGCGTACAGTAAGCCCAGGGCTTTCATTACAGAAATCTGCTTTTAATGGACTCGACTCCACACTGCCCTGTAACGCGGTGGCTTTCTTTCCTTGGGGGAGGGGGGGGGTCATAAGCCGGGATGCCAGCGTACTGTTTCAAGAAGAAACACAGAACGGGTGTGAGGGGAAACTATTGGTCTAGCTAGCTAGTGGAAAGGACCATAGGGGTTGAGCGCATCCATCCACACGAAGCTTTTCTCCTATCCCTTCCTATTCTGAGATGCGGGCAAATTCCCTCTCTTTACACATGCGTAGCTAACAGGGGCCGTCCAGAAAGTACGTCCGTTTTTCTCAGATTCAGACAGTTTGGGAGCTCGGCGCCTGTGAGAATCGGGGTAGGCCACCCTGCAGTACACGCACGCACTGAACGCGAGATGTTGCCTACCTACCAGGCGCTATGGGGGCTCACACAGGCTGAACTTGGCAGGTTTGAAACAAACCAAAGCAAAGCAAAACCAAAGCAAAAATGTGCAAAATGTAATGCGCCTGGGGACACCTATACCGACTTCCAACACGACTACAAAATTCGCGACGGCGTCCTTAGCGTAAGCTAGGTTGGACGTCGACGCTCAGGACGTCGTGCTGAAGTGCAACATTATTTTACTGAATTTGACTATTTGACTCAATTTAGATTTAATTTAATACCCTATGCCAACTCTGCCCGTGTGACAACGGCGAATATGTGAAAGGGGTGGATTGTGTTCTCAAGTTGTCAATGTTTTGACGTGCCTTCCTTTTGCAGGTGGAGCTGGACTCCGCCCAGTTCGTGACGCGCACCTACGTGACGACCTACACGCTGGTGGAGACGTCCACGTCGCAGGAGCACGTCGTGAGCAACGTGGCCACGGAGCAGGTCGACCCCGCGGGCGCCACCAGCACCCCGCAGAGCTCCGGTCAGTAACAACAGAACGCATCGGCGGCCCATCCGCTTAGCGAACGCCGTGACGTCGGTCCAGGGGCGTATGAAGGGTGGACGGAGAGAGGGGGGGTGTATCGAAAGTTGCCTACATACAGGGGGTTTTGTCGGCCAAATTGCCTACCGTTAGGCAGCTATATCCAGCAAGACGACCACAGAGGGGGCAATCGCCCTCTCCCCCTTAACACACGCCTGCGTCGGTCGGATGAGGTCGCGATGTCGTCTCGTTGTCGCCTCGATGTCGTCTCGGTGTCGTCTTGATGTCGCCTCGGTGTCGTCGCGATGTAGTCGCGGAGCTGCTCGAGACGTGTCTGCACAACCGCTAATAATGCGGGCCGCGACGCCTTTCTCCGCGACGTGTGTAATCCTGGACTCGCCGGAGGTCACGGAGCGGCTGGAGCCGGTGGCTGAGCCGGTGGCTGAGCCGGCTGCCCGAGCGTGTCATTGGCAAACGCTTGCGACAGGCCGACCTAACCTCTAACCTAATCCTCCTACTGTCCCCACCCTCGCACTGCGGCCGTGTGGCAGCGTGCGGCGTCCCTTCGCGGGGCCTTGCCCTGCCGCCTTCTCCTGCCATTCCAGGAGACTACCAAACCGTCATGCAGATGTTTGTCGCGGCCGCACCGCGCCACGACGCCGCGCTCGCCAGGTCGTGGGACTGACGACAAGCAGGGGGCTGCGGTTGAGCGTTCGATGCCCCGCCACGCCCCGCCGCCGGGGTGGCCTCGCGGCCGCGGAGTCGCGGAGGACACCACGTGGGACGTCATCATCATGCTAGTGGTTTAATTGGAGGGGACTCTGATCACTGGAATGCTGGGTCGGGACGGGACGGGTCGGTGCCAGCCGCGGTAGCAGCAGCAGCAGCAGCAGCAGCAGCAGCTGATTCTTGGCAGACCACCGGCTGGCAGGCTGGGTGGGTTAGGTTGCGGTTCTCTGCGCGCGGAGGACCCAAAGAAGACTTAAATCTGTCGTGCCCGCGTCGCTTGACCCGATTCTGCGGATGAGCGCTTTGCTCCGACGTGAGCTTTCATTACAATTTTATTTTTCGTGGCGAATCACTGTCAAAATGGCAATATGTATAATAAGCGCACGCAGATGCATTTACAGCGCAACACCTCAGAATCAATTAACTTGGTAGAGACCTATTACAGTCCGTGTAACTGTTGATTACTTTTTGTTTGCGAGTGTCTGCCAGCAGACACCAATGAGGCGCATCATGACCCGTAATGGACCACGTGACGTGTATTTTGACGCTGCTGCTCCTCTGTTCCCCACAGTGGGCGTGACGGTGACGGCGAGCCCCGTGCTGAGCACGGCCGTGTACCACACGACGTACACGTACCTCAACACGCTGCTGGACGGCGAGGTGCCGCTCGTGCTCACGTCCCGCCGGACGGTGGCCAACACGGTCACGGCGCCGGGGGAGCTGCTCAGCACGCTGCCGGCCGCCGACGCGCTCGCCACCAACACCTACCTGTCCACGGTGCAGCTCACGCGCACGCTCAGCGACGGCGACCAGCTCAAGGTGGTCTCGACGCAGGACGTGCTCACGCGGGTGGTCATCACCGAGTCGCAGCAGCAGGCGCAGCTGGTGACGCACGCGCCCGCCGCCACGCCCACCGAGCTGGACATGACCACCACCGAGGTGGTCAAGACGTATCTGGTCACGTACACGTACTACTCGACCTACCTGGAGGGAGAGAGCACCGTGGTGCACTCCGACGTGGCCGTCTCCACCGACATCACCACCGAGACGTTCCTCAAGAAGCCCAAGAGAACCTCCGCGCTCCGTGAGTGTCACATGTCACAATCACTACGCACTAAATGCGGTCGGGCAATTTTGTCTAACGAAATTTTGTTTTGTGTAATTTTCTTGAGGCAAATATTTTACGTTTTATGTGATAATTGTGTGCCAGGGGTAAGAATTGTCTCAACGGTGGTGTGCGTAAATACTCATTCTTTCTGTTAGACCAAATTGCCCCATGATGTTGAGAAAATGAACATTTACGCCAATCGCAATTAAACAGAGCGAAAAGGCAAATAAACTTGTTTGGTTCCTGCAGGTTTGGAGACGACGACATCTGTAGTGGAACCGACGCCCACACCGCCAGAGGCGTCCCCCTCGCTGTCTCCGACTCGCGCCCCGGTCGCCCAGGAGGAGAAGCTGCCCGGCATCCACGTGGTGGCCACAAAGACGTACCTCACGACCTTCACGTACTTCACGACCCTGCTGCAGGGCAGCATGCCCGCCGTCTCCACCGTCGTCTCCTCGCGCACCCGAGTCGTCCAGAACGTCGTCACCGAGAGCGTCGCAACCTCCTTGCTGCACCCCGACTACGTCCAGCGTCTCCGCAGCTCGTTCCGCGTGAGTGGCCGGCTCGGGTTCAACTCCCACACCGACGGAAGTAGGTTGATGGTCCCCTTTTTTTCACCGCCTGTGTTGTCTCGCTCCGCAGGCCGATCCCGCCCTGGACTCGAGCCGCATCGTGGCGACGGCGACGCTGCAGGGCGGCCAGCAGATGGAGATCACCGCCATGGTCGACAGCCCCGCCAACCTGGCCGCCCTGGCCGCGGCCGCCTCGTCCAGCTCGATGCTCGCGGACGCTGAGGCCGTGGCGAGCACGGTGGCCACGCCGGCGCTGGCCTCCGTCATGTCCCCCGACAAGGCGCTGCTGAGCTCGCTGGTGAGCAGCGCCGCCTCCGCCATCATGGGCCAGTCCGCGGCCTCCGCCCCGGCCTCGGGCGCGGCCTCGGCCAACCGCGGCAGCTCGAGCCCCGCGGCACCCGCCGCGCCGGCCTCGCCCGTCAACGACAAGGTCATCACTGGCTCCACCATCATCTTCTTCGACGACCCCGAACCCGCCGACAAACCAAGGTAACACATGTCGACTTGGCAGCCGTTGCTGTCGGCCGCCGTACATGTTACTTGTTGAAACTAACGTCCGATTCGGATTCTCGTTGTGCCCCACGCAGCAGCAGCAGCGCCGTTAAGACCTCGACCCACAAGCACCACTCGTCCTCGGATGGCGGTGTCACCAAGCCCTCCCGGACGCACCGGCCGCCCTCCAAGACCCACAAGCACAAGGTGAAGCCGTCCACGAGCACCAAGGAGAAGCCGTCTGCCTCGGCCGCCCTGGGCCACACGTACCGCACCTCCATCCTGTCGTCCCGGACCGTGACGGCGCACGGCGCCACGCTGCAGGCCGGCGAGCAAGTCGTCGTGCTGTCGCGTCCGGACGGCTCCGAGGCCGTGATACCCGTCGGCCCGACCTCCGCCACCGACTCGGCCACCAACAAGAGGCCCTCGGGGGAGAAGGTCGGAGAGGTCGCCGAGCCGAGCTCCAACCTTGGCATGTCGGACCTGCTGCAGCTGGGCTCCATCGGCATCAACGGCATCAACGCCCTACGCCCCGTGTTCAGCGCCATGGCGGGCTTGCTCTCCCCGGCGGTGAGTGACACCCCGACACACTGCTATATGTATCCAGCATCCCAGAAAATTAATTAGCCGTACTGTAATCATTTGGCCAGCGTGGTAGGGACTACCATCAATGTGGGGCAACTATTACTCAGTGGGAAAACCAGATTTTGCATGTCACTTCCATGTGCATGTTGCCTGCTTGAGCGTATTTCTATGGTTGCACTCCACGAACTAGCAATTCTGTAGTTTTCATTTTTGTGGATGTACTCCTTTTCAACACGCCCACTTTCTGCTCAACAATTTGATTACTTTGAAAAAGTGGTCCAGAAAGCGGGGATAACTGCAAAATCATAAGTTTTCAAGAAACACAGAAAACTGTTTGACGCTGCAAATTCAAAAGGGTTTTTAACTTTTATTTTACTTTTTTATTCTTCAAAGAGTCAAAGATAAAATGGCAAAGGTAGGATGTTTTGTGCCAACCCTTTCTAGATTTAAAAAACAAGACATCTCCCGTAAACATTTGTGTAAAGGGAGACGATTAAGTTACCCCTAATGAATTCAGAGGCAAGTCCTTCCATTCGATACAAAAGGAGCCATCTCGACAATCAAATATCTTTAAATGCTATAGCATTCATAGGGGGTAGATAAAGCATTCCAGTAAAGCTGAAATGCAGAAGAATGCAGGGAACAAGAAAACGGAAGTCCCATGTAAAAGCATAGTGATTTCCGTTTTCTTCTTCCTCGCATTCCTCTGCATTTTAGCTTTCCGGAATGCTTTATTCGAGTTGTCTCCTTATTGAAGTAAAAGCTAGTATGGTATAAAGGGTTGTCAACTTGACTCACTTTTCATTCGGCCATATCTCAGGAACTATGACATGTAGGCAAACATTTTTTTTTTCAGAAATTGTGCCCTTTGTACTACTGTGGATTAACAGCCACTAAAAATCCAAGTTTAAGATTATGTCAGTTATTCCCTTCTTCCGCTTCCTAGATCAGGTGTTCATTGGATCATGCCCCGCCTTCCTGTTTCAGAAGGAGGAGATTCCTGCCAAGCAGCCCCTGGTGCTGGTGCACAAGCTGCCCGCGGTGTCGGGCCCCCACGGCCCACCGGTCGGCCTGCACGCGCCCCCGGCACCCGGCCCGACCCCCGCCGGCCTGCCGCTGTCCCCCTTCCAGAAGCCGCCGCCCCCAGGCCCCGTGGCATCGGCCGGCCCTCCGCCGACGTCCCCCGCGCCGGTCCTCGAGCAGAACCCCCTGCTGAGCTACGCCGGCCCGCAGCCGCCGCCCCCCGAGAGGCTGGTGGCCGCGTCCTCCAACAACCCGCAGAGAAACCCGATCTACATCCCGGTTGGCGCGGGCGCCGGCCACCCCAAGGACACCATCGCGGAGGAGAGCCAGCGCATCGAGGGCAACACTAAGGTACGTGGTAGCGCCGTGCGCGGGGCTGCCTACAGTACCTACTGGAGGCAGAGCAAGAAAACTTCAATTTGAAACATTTTCACTCTGTCGTCCATATCTTCGTGTGCGTAACTCAGTGTTGCCTTGCCCCGCAGCTGAACGCGGTTTGGCCGGACGCGGAGCAACGCCTGAAACTGGCGCAACAGGCCCAGGCTCAGCAGGCCCAGGACGGCGCCAGCGGCGTGGTGCTGGGCAGGCCGACCCTGGAGTCGCCCCTGCTCGCCGGTGGCATCCCCATCCAGCCCGGCCAGGTCATCACCGCCAACTCGGACGTCATCATCGGGAAGCCCTCGGTGCACGGGCCGCGACCTCCAAAGCGGCCGCCCACGCCCGCGGACCACACGCCCATCGGCATGAAGCCGCCGCCACCGCCGCCACCGCCCCAGGCTACCTGGCCCGAGCACGACCGCCTCCCCGAGGACACCGTCGAGCACGACACGCTGGACGAGCACCACGAGCAGCCCGTGCCCGCCGCCACGGGCGTGGACGAGCCGCATGAGCAGGTAAAGTTTGGAAGTTCGTAAAGCTAGAGCACGAAATAGGTCAGCCCTTATCCCATCAACAGACTGAGTAACAACAATAATTCTCTGCTCCGCAGTTTGGCGAGCACATTGCCAACCTGCTGCCTCCGCCCGCACCGCCCGCGACACCGCTGCGCGAGGAACGCCCCAGTGGTGGTCCTGCCATCCCACTCGGCCACTCACACCACCACCACCATAACCACCACCACAAGATCGCCGAGATCCTTGACATGTCGCCGCCAGCCAACCAGCCCACCGTCGTCCACGCGCCCTCTGACGACATCGCACTGCGGCCTCCACCTCCGCCGCACCAGCAGCACCAGCAGCACCAGCAGCACCAGCAGCAGCACCTCCAGCATCACCCCCAGGACCAACTCCACCCCCACCTCCAGCACCAGCTCCACCCCCATCCCCAGCACGAGACGCAGCTGCACCAGCAGCACGTTGACCTCCCCATGTTGACCGTAGTGGGCTCTCACTCCCCAGCTCCTCTGGGCCTCGGTGACTTTGGCCCCAGCCCCACTCAGGTGTCGGTCATCCCCCAGGGCCAAACCATGTTCCTGGGCCGGCCCGTCGGCCAAAAGATGAACGTGGATCAACAGCACCTAACCCCCGACACCATCACCGTCCCCATCATCCTGCCCGGCAACCCGCAGGTGGTGGAGCGCGCCTCAGGGCAGCCGCTTCTCGTCAACATCCAGCCCTCGCAGGTGGCCAACGTCCTCATCCCGCACGGCAGCAGCACGGCGCTCATCTACAGCGGTGACACGCTGGAGCACGGCAAGAAGGGCGAGTACTTCGACGACCCGCTGCCGTACCCTGACCCTGACACTGCGCACTCCGGTCCTGTCGCTGTCGGCCCGCTAGGGGTGCCCAAGCCCAGCTCGGCCATACGCATGGACGTCCCCATCCCGCCGGAGGGCATCCAAGTCCAGATCTCTGCCGGGAACGCTGTGCAGGGTCCCTCAGTGCACGGGCCGCCCTCGGCCCCGCCGCCCAGCCATGGACCGAGTATTCCTCTGCATAACGAGGTGCCCGTCCAGCACCACGTTATTCACCACCATCAAAACGACCAAGCTGGACAAGGGTTCCCGGGACAGTCGTCTCATCATCACCATGGCCACCATCCCTTCAACAACTTCCCCAACGTCCACGTTAACGAGGTGCCGCATCGCGGCGGGTACCATGACCCTGCTCACGCCCAGCAACAGCACGAACAGAACATTCGGGAACAGCAACTGCAGGAACACAACATACGCGAGCAGCAACTGCAGGAACAGCGCATTCGAGAACAGCAGCTGCAGGAACAACACATCCGAGAACAGCAGCTGCAGGAACAGAGGTTACGTGAGCAGCAACAACAGGAACATCACCTGCGCGAGCAGCAGTTGCAGGAACAGCTACGCGAACAGCAACAGCATGAACAGCGTCTGCGCGAACAACAACAACAACAACACGAACAGCGTCTCCGCGAACAGCAGCAGCAAGATCAGCTCCTGCGAGAACAGCAATTGCACGAACAGCACCTACGTGAACAGCAACTGCAGCAGAAACTGCTTCAGCAGATCCAACATCACCAACAACCCTCGCGTGACGCGGCCGGGCCTGTTCGGCCCACCGGCGCGCTTGACGAGCCCGTGGACTACATGGTGCCCCCGCCAGCGCCCTCCCACCACGGGCGGCCCCGCCCCCAGGGTCGCCCCCAGCCGCAGCCACAAGCCCCGCACCGCGTCCCTCCGCCGCTGCCCGACCAGGACAACGAGCAGGACGGCGGCCCGGAGGAGAACGAGCCCATCGAGTCTGAGGGCGGTGAGCTCATCCAAGAGTCGAACGCGCGGCCGCTGCGCCCGGGGCAGGTGCCCATCGAGCTGGAGGTGGCCAACCAGGCCAAGACGACGGAGCGGACGCCCATCTTCATCCCGCACGCGCCGGCTCTCGGCCCCGCGTCGCCCCCGCACCACCCGCACCACGGCCACCGCCACTACCCCGTGCCGCCCGGCCCGCGCCCGCATGAGCCCTTCCGCTTCGAGAGGCCCGGACCGTCCGACCACAAGCCCATGAACTTCGACATCGAGTCGCCCATCAAGTCAACCATCATTTACGAACAGCGACCGGATAGCAACAGGCTGGAACCAGCAGACCCGGGGCCGCCCAAGACGGCCTTCATCTTGCCGAGACCGTCCTCCAAGCCGTCCGCGGCGCCAAAGCCCCCACCCCCACCACCGCCACCCAAACCTTCCCCTACGCCGATCCCCTTCCCCAAGCCAACACTGCCGCCTACAACAACGCCCGCTGCGCCTGTGACGACGCCCTCTAAGTCCGACGGTGGTGCTGGTTACGGTGACACTCCACCGCCCGCACCTCCAGTGTCGCCTACCTTCGCGGCAACCGCCACCAACAAGCCCCCCAAGAGCCGCCCCGACCGGCGACCCTCTGGCCCCGGAGACCGCACGTCCCACGACGACCAGGTGCTCGGCATGGCCCCGCCTACGCTGCCGCCGACCACGACCACGAGCAGGCCGCACCGAAGACCGACGCATCGGAAGCCGCGGCCTCCACCCCCTTACAAGTTTGAGATGCCGCCACCGCCGGCCGACACGATGCAGCCGCCCACAGAGCAGCCTCCGCCGCCCGCGACGAGCACGCGACCCCAGCCGCCGACGCAGCCTCCGGCGTCATCGTCCGCCCCCAGCGAGGGCAGGCCCTTCAACCGGCCTCCGGTCCTGGAGATGGCCAAGCCCTTCCCCACCATCACGCTGCCAGGGTCGCAGGCAGGAGAGACGGTGCAGCACGAGGTCACCTGGTCGGAGCCGCCGAGGCGGTACACCACGACGACCACGACCTCAACCACCACGACGACGCCCGCGCCGACAACCAGCAGCACCACGAGGCGGCCAACGGCGCCCTTCATCCGCCCGCTCCGGCCCTTCACGAAGCCGCCGAGGCTGTCTCCGCCCAGGGACGCCCCCGCCCCCAACATCGTCCCCACGCCGCCACAGCCCGCGCCCACGAGTACGCTTGCCCAGCTGACGCCTCTGGACATCGCCCCCACGACGACGCGCGGACGGCCGCCACCCAGCAACCGCTGGACGGCCAGTCCCATCGCGGACACCATCGCGGCCTCCGAGCCGACCGTCCCTGGGGTGGTGCCCAGCTCCATCTCCACGCCGCTGGACAACTTCTCGGGCAAGTCGAGCGCGCAGCCCACCAGGGTGTACCTGACCAGACACAGCGGCTCCACCAACAGGTTCACGCGACCCACCACGACGGAGCGCTTCACGCCGTCACCCACCAAGGACTCGAACTCCCACACGCGCTACGCCAGCCCGCCGTACCGCGCGCCACCACGGCGCCCGCAGCCCGCCGACGAGGAGCTTCCCGCACCCTCGCCTGCACCCACACCAGCGCCGGCCCCCGCCCCTGTCCCCGCACCGCAGCCCACGCGCTACATCACGCACACGGAGACCATCGTCCTCACCACGACGGAGACCTCCGTGCTGCGCGGCAGCGAAGGGCAGCAGCCTTCCACACAGACGGTTGTGCTCACGTCCACGATGACGTCCACACGCGTGGACACGGTCACGCAGACGGAGACTCTTGTGAAGCCCACCTCCGTGTTCGAGACGGTCACGACCACCGTGTCCCACACGACCACGCACATCCACACTCAGACCGCCGAGCCTTCGGTGCTACCCACCATTATCCCCCCATGGGCGGTGTCGCCCACTCCGTACCCGGAGAACGAGTCCATTGACGTCCACGTATCGTCTTCCGCCTCGGGTCACCCGACCGGCGCCAGTGAAGACGGCGGAGAGAGTGACGGCGAGGACGACGACATCATCACGCACCCTCAGGACGGCGAAGACTCCATTTTCCTCGTCATGACGGACCACAAGCCCGGCACCGTCCAGGTCCACAAGCTGCCGCCGCCCTCCCTCGAGGACGAGCCCACCAACGCCGACGAGACCAACGAGGTGAAGAACAACGCCGTGCTCCTGGGTGGCGTCCTGGTAGCCTCGCCGCCGGGCGTGCGCCCTGCTGGCGTCGTTGTCGACGAAGAGGACCCCGACGACGAGCACCTCGCGGTGCAGTGTCGCCCGGAGTGCTCGGCTACGCGGAACGAGCTGTGTCAGCGGCAGCATGGCCTCATGCGCTGTGTGTGCCGACCGGGCTTCGCCAGGATGTTCCCCGACCAGCCGTGCAAGCGTGAGTACTCCCTCTGGGCGCCTGTCGGGTAGGCAATATCTGCCCGTGGTTCGCAGCCGTGCGCTGCGGTGGCCTACCCGCCAGGCGCTCCGCTTACCCCAACCCTCTCCGGCCCGCAGCGACCTACACCTACAGCATGCGGCTGGCGCTGGACCGACACGGCGGCGAGCGGGTGCGCTTCGCCGAGTGGCTGTCCGACCCGGCCTCCCCGCGCTTCGCCCGCCTCGCCGAGGCCACCAAGGAGGGCCTGGAGCGCGTCGTCATGCAGAGCGAGCTGCGCGACGTGGCGCACGGCGTGGTGCTGCAGGGATTCGCGCCCGCCGGTCAGCACGACAACGACCACGCCGTCGTCAACTTCTACGTCCAGGTAAGTGACTCGACGTGCCCTTTCTGCTTGACACATCACCCGCGAGATACTCCGTCGGCTGACACGCCTCTTGTCTCTCACCAAGCTGTCGGACAACACGGACGAGCTGCGGCTCAAGGGCGTGTTCCGCAAGAGCCTGCGCGCCACCAACTTCAGCCTCGGCGGCACGGAGGTGTTCGCCGCCCGCGAGATGCTCCCCGAGCTGGACGCGGCCGACTTCGACGAGTGCGAGGCGGACGCCGGAGACTCGTCGGCCACGGCGCGCTTCCACGACTGTTCCGAGCACGCGCGCTGCTTCAACCTGCGCGGCACCTACA
This sequence comes from Frankliniella occidentalis, assembly GCF_000697945.3. NCBI lineage: Eukaryota > Metazoa > Arthropoda > Insecta > Thysanoptera > Thripidae > Frankliniella > Frankliniella occidentalis. The sequence goes on along the minus strand of NW_026267141.1, from coordinate 2,432,660 downwards.
CCTGCTCCTGCAAGGAGGGCTACACGGACGTGTCCGAGAACCCCCAGTTCCCGGGTCGCGCCTGTTCGGCCGAGCAGGTCGGCTGCGAGCAGTGCCACTACCACGGCACGTGCTTCTCGCGAGGCCCCGGCGAGCGGCCCGTCTGCGAGTGCTTCCAGTGGTACACGGGCCAGAACTGTCACATCAACCTCAAAGGTAAGCGAGCCAGTCACCAATGTGTGAGCGGCACGCGCCGTAGGATTTCGTTCTTTATTTTTTGTTTAGAGGAGGGGGGTGAGTTATAATGCAAGGGTACTAGACTACAAGTACACGTGACCACTTTATTCCAAGTGACCGAAAAACTTTAGCTAGCATTCTCGTGACGGCGACGTCGTCATGAATGACGATGCTTAAGGTGTGTCGCTCATGCTCTGTGCTCCGCTCTGCCCCGCAGTGCTGCTGATCGCGCTGGGCACCCTGGGCGCCGTGCTGCTGCTGCTGCTCGTGCTGTGCTGCGTCATGGCCTGTGCCCGTCGCCACTCCCGCTACAGCCGCGCGGGCCGGCCGCAGCCGCCGCCGGGCTTCCTGCGCTACCGCGGCCCCTCGCACCGCGACCACGACACCCGGGCCATGATCCACGACACGAGCAGCGAGGGCTCCGTCGACAACCTGCCGCCCTACGTGACGGCCATGCACCAGGTAGGCGTCGTCACAAGCTGCGTTGGGGGGCCTGGGACCGTCGGTTTGACTGTGTCTTCTCCTCTGCCCCGCCAGCCCATGCACACCATGAGCGCCAAGCACAAGAAGGGCGCCGGCAAGAAGGTGTCGGTGCCGCACGAGCTGGTCGTGGAGCGCGCGGACTGCGGCTCGGCGCTCGGCTCGCCCGCCGGCACCATGGAGCAGCGCGACCGCTCGCTCACCGTCATGATCCCTCGCGCCAAGTACCGCGCCGCCAGCACCAGCGGCCCCGCGCCGCTCACGTCGCTGTCCACGTTCACGGGCGAGCTCTCGCGCGAGCACGACCCCCAGCACAAGCTGCTGGCCTACCTGGAGGGCCCCAGCTCCGGGGCGTGCCCGCAGCAGGGCCCGCAGGGATCGCAGGGCGCGCAGGCCGTGCCGCAGGCGGCCGCGGGCGCGCAGCAGGGCGCCGGCCGCAAGCAAAGCGCGCAGAGCGGCGCCGGCCCCGCGCCACCACCGCCGCCCTCCCACCGGAAGGGCCCCGCCCCCAGGAAGCCGTCGGCGACGGGCGCCCTCGTCTCGGCCGGCTTTGAGGTGTCCGCCACCGTGGGCCGGCACATACGCCCCGGGCCGCACACCCTGGACGTGGACGAGGACGTGTCCTCGCGGGACGGCGACGACATGAGCTCGCACCACCCGCACTACCACGCCGATCATCATCATCACGATCACCGCTACGACACGCAGCGCACCAGAGTCGGAGACAGGTATGCGAGAGGAGGGGCCTTTGCTCTTTAATTCATCTCACCGGGTCTGGACTTGCTCCAATATGATTACGCACCTTTGAGTTTTTCAGCTGGCACTTTTGGTGTTTGGCTTGCAATCTGGGTCCGGCCGGATGTGTTGACCTCTGTTTGTTTCCAGCCGCACTAGTTCTGCTAGTGCCCCAGTCGGTGGAGACAGCTGTCCAGCACACCAGCTAGCCGCCAGGCTCGCAGACCTGTAAGCGGTTTACTTCCACCCTTATTCTTTCCTGTCCTTTCAACTTTTTTGATTTTTCATGAAATTAATTTGTTTGGTGGTGAGGCTATTTCTCTTCAACATCTGTTTCCCTTATTTCAATATCTGAATTGATGAGTCTAAGTTTCATACCTCAAGACACATTAGGCTGGAACTAAGTAGTTAACACGTGGAGTCCCACCCACATAGTCATACTAGTACAAAAAGGGGACCCTTCTTCCCCCTAAGACTCAATGTTTTAATCTACTGACCATTTTTAGCTTCATATTGATTTCAGAACTAGAACTGAATGGGCTTTGTCAGATTTTATTATATGAAACGATTATTGTCGCACAATACATTTTATAATGCTCTGCTCAGACAATTAAAATTGAATGTTGCCAGATCTTTTTCTTTTTCTCTCATTGCTTTTAATGACTAGAGGTCTGTTCTTGTAGTGTACTCTTTCTTAACAAATAGATTTTCCACGCTCTACATGTGCTTTCAAATAGCACGTTTCCTTCCATATTCCTGCTGTTTCCTGTACAACTAGGGGTGTTTACAGGACGGTGTCAGAGGCCCGATCGTGTGACGAGACCACAATCCAGCCCCCCACCAAATGCATACACAGCCATGTCTCAAACTACGCCTCATCAAAGCCATCTTCACATTCAAATCACAACAACAATGATGTAAGTGACTTGGAAATTGATTGCACCTGAAATGCTTTTAAACTTCCACATAAATTTTCAACATTTTTAACAGGTTTTGTCCATAATCGTTCATGTTATCGTCTGTGATTAATTCAATTTCCTCTTTTCCCCCTTTTTTCAATTTTCAGGAAAGCCATACAATGGTTGAAAGAGATTTAGGATCAACATTCCTCATGCCCCAGACTCATCTTTACCAACCAGATAGAGTACTTTTTGGTATTAAAACCTCGAATCATCATCTGAGAACCTTATTTTAAACCTTTCTTTTTTCTCAGGGCAGCGATATTTCCAACTTTGATTCTCTCTGAAGATAACCTACCGTCGACGGGCAGCAGGCACCTCATGCTCAACAGACCTCCGATAAAGCCCTGCCGTTCTGTCTTTTTTTTTATTGACTAAAACATTTGATAGACTTATATGTGACAATGTGCTATTTAATAGTAACAAATCATAAGATTCTTATTATTTTTGTATTTGTATCATAGTAGGATTATGTATAATATTGAATAGTATTGTAGTTTTGTACTTGTTGAAATGCCCTGGAAATAATAACAAAATGATATGTGTATGAAATTTGTAAGGACTGAAATATGCCACGGTATCAAGTTGATGAAATAATGACTCTATGAAGGAAACAGCATTAGAACTCTCTCTTGTAAGATTAGATGGTAGTAAAGGGAATCTCTTCACCCTGGTTTAGTGTTTTCTATGGGTAAACCATAAATCATTGTCTGTATATAGTGATCAATGTGTTTTAACTTCTCCATTTATTATTTATCAGTCTTTTCTTTTGTATAATTAATTACTTCATGCTATGTATATATTATGCTAGTGACCTTACGAGAGAGTTCATGTTGTTTGACTGAGTGAATCATATATTCATCACACACCTTATACCTGCCTAGTGCCAAAAGTATATTTTTGTATTTTTAAACTCTAAGATTTGTCTGTGCTTTATTTTTGGTCTTTTACCTTCTAGTAATTTCAATATTTCTCTATTCACCAAAAGAAATTACTGCAAGTTACAAGACCTTGGTGATGACACCAGATGATTAAGTTTTAAGGACTTGACATAGTATGTGGAATATCAAAAACTTGCACACATGTTAAAATGTGTACTTACTGCTAGGATAAGATTTGTCATTTTACATATTGAATAAACTAACTGATCGTTTAACCTGTTGGTTTAAGCTCAATAATGTTGATGCTGTGGCCCACGAGAGTTCCCAAACACGCGACGAGGACCGGCCTTGGCCGAGTAGGAGTGTGAGTGCGTGTCACCTTGACGGTCGTCCAGATTCCAGATAGTGTGTGTACGTTTTTCTGATTTTCGTTCGACAAATAGCGGGAGCTGTTATAGACGGATACTTGGGGTCCTATAGACTAAATAATATTCCCACACTAATGTCAGACTGAATTCTACTCCGCCTGGTCAGCGCCTAGACAATGCCCTAAACAGGTAGTGCACAGGCGATGCCCGGTTGACACTTCCATCGGTGGCTCGGGTGCGAATCGGCGGGCGGATGGCCTGATGTGCAATATAACACCAGACCAGCCCTCCACGCAGGACACAGCCGAATAGCATAAATAGAGGAGCAGGACAGATCAGAGCTCAGTCATGAAGTATTCGCTCAGTCGTCTCGAGGTAGCGCTAGGAGAGCTCGGCGCCTGCGATACTCGAGGTAGGCCACCCCACAGTACAAGCGTGCACTGCGCACCTGATGTTGTCTACCTATCAGGCGCCTTGCATTGCAGAGCTACTGGAGTCGGTAGGTTCGAACGTGGCATGACGGACGTACTTTCTGGATAATCCCTTGGTGCGTGCCACGAGAACGTCCCCGTTTGCTTCCACACAGCTGTAGCTACAACTTACACGGCCACAGGCAGCTCCATCCAACCGACTCCTCTCCCCACGTTATACCTAAACCTACAAGGACAAGACGTCCCTATTTGTGGCCACAATGCCGGCGGACAGAGTCAGCTTAATCCGACCCGACTATAGAACATTCTTTTCCGGGTAATTTGAAATCCGAAGCCTTCAGGGTGTAAGCAGAAGGCAAGGGCCTGCTCTGCACATAATCCCCGGATGCATCTGAACTAACACAATGGGGCCCGGGGCCCCCCAAACCTAAGGGACAGTTGTGTACTGATTGCCTACCCTCCTGGCGCCCTCAGCCACAACTCGCCGCAAGGGTCTCCGTCGCAGTACGAACGGTTCCGAATGACAACGCCTGCGGCGCATCGGGTAGGCCTTCCCGCCAAGTGTCTGTGTGCAGATAGTGGCCTACCCTCCCTTAGCCCCTGCTAGCCCCCTGACGCACATACCCTGCAACGAGACTACTACGGGGAACAGGCAGGCAACACGTGTTGTTTCAGTAGGCTTGTGGTTGTTTCTGACTAAGGTAAGAAACTGCTGTTGTTATTTTGTTTTTGTTCTAGTTCGTCATTGCAAATTATAGATTTGTCAATATAGTGTCATAGAGACACCTCTATCTATGCGTAGACGCGGAAGAACGCCAACGTGATAAGTCTAATCCTCACACTTATCTACATAACCTCATTTTGAATTTATGACCTTGTGCCACACTCTTTTTGACGTTTCTCTATGGCATGATTAAATGGATGTCTAAAATTTCTTCTGTTCCACTTTTATCGGGCTGTTGGCTTTTGGTGTCTAGCCAAAGATGTTGAATCTGATGAACAGGGAGGGTATGAAATGTCAAGGGGGAAAAGACAGGAGTTACAAAATTGCAGGAGTAGCATACATAATATCATAAACAAGTAAGCCTGCACTAATCTAGAGAGAATAAAAACCCTCAAAAAAGAGTGCTCAAAATGATACCATTAAATAACCTGAAAAAATAGTTCATTGCTTTAATTAAGACCAGCGTCTTTGCTCTACAATCGTACTACTATCATGTCTGTAGGTGTTATGTGTTTCTAGATGAAAGTGCAAACAGTTCATAAAGGGTGTTATGCACTGAGATCAATACTCGTTCTTCCTACCACCAAGAAGGCGAAGTGGGCTGGTAAAGAACGAGTAATGAAAGCCTCAAATGGCCTCAAATGAAAAATTGATCGATATTTTTCATAAAGTTGGTGCAGTGAATGTAACTAAGGCCATTGAGAGGAATTGTAGCCCCCCGCTCCTCATTCCCGTCACTCTCACAGCTCTAATTTATGACTCTCCTCCTGCGGGTACAAAGCAAAATAATATAATTCTCAGTATTATCATGTGAAGATGTTTTTATAATAGAAACGAGTGCCAGTTTGCTCATTTTGTGTCCTTGGGGAATAACCGCTATTAATCTCAGATATAGTCCCCAATTTTTATTAGTTTTTCAAGTAGGATTCTAATTTTTTGTTTAAATTTAGAATAAATTTTAAAGTCTGAGAACCGATAATGTCTTTAACCTTTCTGCTGAACCAAGGATTGGGAAAGGGAATGAAAGAAACAAGGGCTTACAAATTTTTTTTACCTTATTTGTTTTCATGAAATCTTACAAATATTAATTATGATGTGTTTAGGTTCATAAATCCTCATTGACTTAACACTTTTTTCTGTTCAAAGACAGGCAGAAATATTCCAGCTTCTGCCACCTGAATGCTCCTTTTCTCTTTAGTTCTTTAATAATTGATAGAAATGTAAAGTAAATAATATGGAAACAGAGTGAAAAGTGCATGAATATCTATCTATTCCACC
>NW_026267141.1:2422052-2423343 GCF_000697945.3 Frankliniella occidentalis | reverse complement strand
ACAGGAAAAGAACTCTGCAGTAGTGGGTTGGGTCCATGATATTTACACAGAGCATGAAAGGGGAGTCTGTACGACCAATCCAAACCAATTCCAGCCTGGGTTTTGACGGGGGATGATTAAAATCGTCAGGGAAGAACCAAGGCACCACAAAAACCATTATAAACTGAACTTTGATGCACACCAAAACCAAAGGGAGCTTCTCATAGAGTCCAAATAGAGACAAATTGGATCAGCATTGGTTATTAGGCTATTGTCAACTCACCTATACTTTCAGGTAAAATGACTCCATAGACTTCTTTGCTCATGTCAAGAACATTTCTGGGCCGTGTTCCTGCAATCATATTAAATGGTACTTTTAGTGCTATGTTAGCTTTCATTTATTACTCAACAATTGTCAACTATTAAGTACCTACAATTTTACTTATACTATGGTAACTCGCTTTCACTATGGTATTTCTTCCTGCGGGAAAAAATGACTTCCGTAGAAAGAAATGCCATGGTGAATTCGACAAATTAATCCATGTTGGGAGTGGACTATTCAACCACCTCCCTCAGGAAATCAAGAATATGAAAAATGAAAAAAGATAGTAAGCTGTGCTAAAGAGGTGTTTACTAACAATGAAGCCCCACTCAATAGAAGAGCGCTTTAACAATGGTTTTACCAAATTCAAATAGTACATTCTATCATGTATATCGACTTGTAAAACTCTGTCAAAGCTACATTACAAATAAAAATAAATAAATAATAAATGAGCTGCAACACACATTGATTGTTTGATTGTTTACGGGATTACTCCAAGTGCTGAAACCCTCAGTTGAGTATGCAACACAACCTAAACAAGTACATTTTGCTGTTCTACAACGAATAATACAGAGTAAAATGTACCCAGCAAAACTGCATCATGACTGCATTGTATGTCCAATCTAAAATGGGCAAGTTGTTCACTCATTTGCAAATGACCTACAACCCTACAACAGTATTTAACATACTGCATGGAAGGGAGGAGCGTACCCATTCAACACCTTTACAACAAAGCTTACAGGTAGCCATCGGCAAGTTTACATAACAGGCATCAGTTACTCTATCTCTAAATATAACTTACTTATTAGTGTAAAAATAGAGTCACTGCAGCACACTAACTTAACCTCTCTACAATAACCGGAACAGAATAATTCAATATTCCGAAAACCATCAAGCTGTATCCCTTGCAATTAATATCAAAAATCGACACCCTAAAATTCTGATTAGAATCCTCTGATAAATTATGGTAGGAATTATCGGTATTGAGCA
>NW_026267141.1:2410897-2420792 GCF_000697945.3 Frankliniella occidentalis | reverse complement strand
GCTCAGCCGGCCCGTAGCCCATCGTCTTGTAGTTGCTACTGCTAGTAAGTTTTAGTCTCTTGCTATAAGCTTCCGTAGCGGTGACTAGAATTGGCTCAGAAAAGTCTACCCTAGAGCGACCATAAGGCCCCTGCAAGTAACTTTACCTGAAAATGCTGTCGACGGTGACCTCGTAAGGTCTCCAATGACACCTCAGGATGACCCTGGGGCGACCCTGGAGGATGAGTAGGGCAGTGGCATCGCAGTCAGCGAGCCGGGCTGCTAGGTTGGAGAGGAGGCCCCACGCGCGCCTGCCGGACGCAGGGTAGGCAACCCAACCAGCAGCGGAGCGCGGCGGGCGTGCCGACCTCGCAGGGGCTCAGACCAAGCCGAGTTCAGGCGGTCAGGTGACGTGTCCTCGACCCGACAGCTGCTCGCTGCTCGTGTGCCGTGCGGTGCTAGGCACCCTAAAGGCCCTAAGGCCCGAACCAGAGATCGGCCAGGCCAGCCTAAGGTCCCGGAGGGAGGGTGACCTTATTTGACTGACTTTAAGACCTCTCGGCGGCGCGCCCAGTTCGTCGCTAGCAGGCACGCTCTTCCGCTAAGCGCAGTTGCCAGCTTCATTTTGCTGTGCCGGCCACTCCGTTCTGCAGGGGCAGATTACATCGGGGCTGCTGCTTGGCCTGGCGTATGGTCGCGCCTAACTTGTCACTCTTCCACTATCAAGCTTCCCGGTGGGCCTGCGCCCCTACAAAATTTGTTACTTGGACAAGAGGTGCGAAAGGTGTGACGCCGTGACTACACCCCACCCTTCTGCTTTGAAAAATAATAAGACAGTTTACGTAAACAGGCGCAACTTTCAGCTTGTACTATTTAAAACAAAATCATCCAAAACGGTTTAAAGTAAGGCACATCCGAGGACCGATTTCAATTCAGAAGGTGTCTTTGGAGGGCCGGAGAGGGGGGGGGGGATTTTTGTACATTTCCGGATTCATTTCTGTCGAAAAGGCAGCGCTCCAGCGCCCAAACTGTGAGAGATAAACCCGCAAACGGGGTCCTAAAAATAAAACGTTCGGGTGTTCGTGCCGTCGCGAAGCGTGCGGAGACTGCCCATTGATAGCGCAGAGAGCTGGACTAGTTTCCAAAGGGTGGCACGCTGAACTCGGCAATGAGTGGGAGCATGGGGTTCATGGTCCCTCCGACTCGACGACCAGGCAGCGACACGTCCGCTCCAGCTGTCTCCGCCCGGGTACGCCCTCGCCCCCAACGTCCCCGTCCCCTCGCCGCCGCCGCCGCAGCCCGCCGACGACGTGGAGCTCTCCGCGTCCCTCGCCTGCGCCCACACCAGGTGTCGGCACGAGCAGCGTCAGCGCCAGCGTGGCCTCATGCGCTGCGTGTGCCACCCAGGCTTCGCCAGGATGTTCCCCGACCAGGCGTGCGAGCGTGAGTATACTCAGGACGCCTGTTGGGTAGGCAATATCTGCCCGTGGCGCGCAGCCGTGCGCTGCGGCGGCCTACCCACCAGGCGCCCCGCTTACCCCAACCCTCTCCGACCCGCAGCGACCTACACCTACAGCATGCGGCTGCAGTCCAAATGTAATTGAAAAAGAGAAAGCGCAAAAGTGACTATTTAACATGGATAGAATAGGATTTATTTAAATCCAGACAGGTGGAGGCAGCAGAGCCAAGAATGGAGGATTCCACAGAAGCTAATCGAACTAGAACTCGGGTAGTGAGACAGCCTAGAAAATGTAACGTAATAGGGACTGAACAATGTGATATTTTTTAAATCTATTTTTATTATGCCTTGTTGGACTGTATAAAAGGAACCGTGATTAAAGCTCCAATGCAAGTTTTATTTGATATTGGAGCAAAGTTTCGTAAATTATAAAATCAATGAATACATATTAAGAACATTAGTGTAAGTGAATGGTCAGAAAATCACTGTATACATTGCCCATGTCATCATCGAACGTTAAGAGATGCGGAAAGGTAACTACATCGCCACACGTGGACTTGTCTACTTGACCTGCTCGTACAGAACAAGGTTGATGATGGAATGTACGCTCAGTTTCACGGCGTCGTCGAGCACGGGGGCCGTGGCGACGAGGTCGGGCCGCGACTCGAGCCACACAGCCATCTCGGTGGGCCGACGCTCTACCACAAACAGGTGCTCGCCCTCGGGAAGACGTGGGGCCATCTGCGGCTGACCGAAGCGGTCGCGGCCGCGGCCAGGCTGCTCATCGTGCTGCAAAGGAGACAGGCATTGGGGTTAGATTTTGTTCGCTGCGTTGGGAACATTGTTGGGGGGGGGGGGGGGAATCACTCCGGATAGAAGTGAATACGTCAGTACGTCAGTATTAGTTGCTTCGTGTCGAAAAAGTGTAGGGAAATCACAAAATATTTTGAACAGTGTGGGCCGGTCGTCATGTTCGTGAAGCAAATTCTTCCCTTCTTCTTTTTTCTAGAAAAATCGGTTTGTCGGATGGTTATACGAATCGAAATCAGAACTAATTGCTGCCATAAACGGGCCAAACCGAACATTCTCAAGTCATCGAGATTTCACACACAAATATTTTATCTCGGCGACCATTAAGCTAGTCTATTACCCGCTTTAGTACCAAAACTATTGCGACTATTGCCCGAGGGATGGGTACCTCCTCGTTCATCAGAAGTTTCAAGAACTCACGAACTGCAGAACAAAAACATCATGCTTACACTGCTGGCCGGATCACCGTTGGGCCCGAACGCCGAGAAGGACCACCCGTTCCCTGATATCCCGGTAACGGCGACAGTACTTCCGCCGTCCTCAGAGTCGGAGGCACGACTCATGCGGAACTTCGGTCCCTGGTCCGACCCGTACACAGTCACTCCGACGCGAACCTTCTTGCCGATGGGTAGTGTCATGCCCTGGCCGCACTCGCTCAGATCCTTCCCTGCACGCATAAGCAAAGAGGATAATAGCCACAAACAATGGCGCACATAAAATCTGAAAAGTGTCTCTTTCGTATAAATTGCATTTGCGTGCATATCTGAACAAGATGCAATAATTGCCCTGAATCTTGCAAGTGAGTAATTTGCAACCATTCTATTCACCGCCAAAAATTGTCCAGTATAAGGTGCCGATTGCGAGAATCAGAAATGCATTTCAGATTGGGCACAAAAAGCATCTTTTCATTGACAAATTTGTCGTTTACAGGAGTTCCTGTCGACTAACTGAGTGGGTTGGAGCCCCTTTTTAGACACCCTGGCCCTATCCTTGACCCCCCTCCCCCCGTTAATAAAAAAAAGTATTTTGTAGCGCAACTTCAAAACTATACAATCTATCTAAGAACCTAACTTTCACCTTCTAGTACCAATATTTCCAGTAAAGAAAAGAAAATTTGTCGCATGCAAGATTAAAAACATCACTTGTTTAAGCTATGCTCCCAAAGGCATCACTGATATATAAAGTGTGCAACTGACACACACTTTAAGGTGTTTAACACCGTGTAGCACACTTCTATGTGTGCAACACGAGTTTTGAATAGTTGGAAGTGTTCAACAGGTGTGTTGCACACTTTTGAATGTTCAACCTGACCGACGACCACTATAGCTCAACGCTCAAGTTGAACACCAAAAAGTGTGCAACACACCTGTTGAACACTTCGAAATATTCAAAACTCATGTTGCACACATAGAAGTGTGCCACACGGTGTTAAACACCTTAAAGTGTGTGTTAGTTGCACACTTTATATGTCAGTGATCTTATATGATAGACTTAACATAATTATTGTTTTCATCCAGACTTTTTCGCCCACAACGTGGCAACGCTGCGACTCACAGATTTTAGTCTTGAGATAAACAGAATTTTGAGAGTCCGTCAACAAAACTACTTACCACCACTCAAATCCTAAAAAGAGTTAGACAAAAGCAATAATTAAAAAAACAACAACAGAAAACAACTTAAACATGTCCCATTTAAGTTTATAGTATGAAAATTTGCGTTGTTATCAATGTGTGGGCGAAAAGGTCTGTACTATGTTCGTTTTTGTTTGTTGTTGGTTTTGCCCACCGCTATAAAAGACGGGAGAAACGGAGCCGACAAAAGTCGACACACGGAGGCGATCGCAACCGTCTAGAACTTTGACCCTAGCCACGCGGTCAGGCCGCTCCTCCAGCCAAACAGCCAGGTGCTCTGGTGTGCCGGCGTCAGCTGGCCGGCGCGCAACCATGAACGAATGCTGGCCCCCGGGAAACATCTCACTGGGATATGGACCGTCCCCGTCGTCAATTGGTAGACCGGAGCCGGCATCCTGGGGGCGAAAACAAAATCTCCACTTACACTCTTATTATTTTAATAAACGGCCTATTTAAACAATATAACACGTTTAACGTCTATAATTTTTTAACACGAGGTTTAATATCATTCTCGATATCATTCCGTTGTATACGCGTGTACACGCAACCAGTAGGAGATGACGTGAAGAGTAGCGTCCCCTCTCTCTCAACTTTTCAAATTACTCACAAGTAATATATAAATGAAGTTAGCAATACTAAAACTGAGATCTTGTGAGCAAAATAATGAATACGACACCAAGGTTTTACTTGTACTTTGCAGAATACCTACGTACCGGTATGTTGCCATTCCAATAAGTGTTCCAGCGGATCGTCTTGTTGCCGGGAGACATCCTCCATATTTGGATCGTGCTTTTCTTGTCGCCTGGAGGTGGGCTGCTCAAATCGAACGAGAGCCATGTGAACAAGCGCGTCCCCACAACGTTGACGCGCACCCGGAGCACCTCACCGAGAGCTAGTGGGTGGTCCTGGCCGCGGCCACCGACCGCTAGCTGACACGACGTGGACATGCCAGCGTCACCTGTGCAATGACGGAAAAAAAGATATTCTCTTATCAGCTTGAAGAGCCTCACGAGTGTTTATTTATACATAAAGACAAGCGACTGATACAATTGGCATTGTCTTGTTTGCAGCCGACTTCTAGGTAGGTGGGCACAGGCCCAGCGGTAGGTGCACACCACGCGCGTTGCAGCGTAGTGTAATAGTGCCTCGCGAGACGTGGTCTAGCGTACATCTGGCGTTCCTCGACTGACGATTGCCATACCGGCGTTAGGATAAGGTGCGTGGAAACACTCGACACTCGATCGAAGGCCACGACTAAACGCTTAGTCAAGATAGTGCCGTCGTGCCATGGCAACATCGCGGACACGGAACTGACTGCAAATCTTTAATCCTCACCCACCCACGCGGCTGCAAATGTCCCACGAGGACGAGGCTAAAGAAAATTGTTTTTCAAATTCTTTTGTATGGTTCCGTTTCATTACCATTTTCAAAGAAGAAGGGCTGGATTCTGAATTGAATTCAATCCATCCACTACTTTAGTAGTTTTAGCAGTAATAAAATAAATGAGGCGGGGAGAGTCCGAGCCTTCATGTGAGACTGTTAGTGTCTCTACAAGAACGTACCCACAGAAGTTTGCGGTAAGTTATATTTTGTGATTACCTACGATGTGCCGCATTATTGTTGGAAATTAACTTTTCATCGCCAAAAAAACATGAAATAAAAAGTGGAAGGGAAAAGGGAAGTGTTCACAAGAAAATTGAATAATATCACAAGTTTTAGCGATGGATGAATGTAATAACAGCTTCATTTACACACTAAAACCAGCGATGAAAAGTTTTAAAGAAAGTCGGTTAATCGACGGTATTGCAAAATTCCAGAAATTCTGACCAATTCATCACCAATCAAGATTCAGTTCATAGCATTTGTAGTCCTAATGTGATTCTAGGAAGTGAACTTACTTGGCAACTGTTTCGAGTCATTAGCGAAAACCTCCGTTAGCAGAAGGAAACAAAGAGCAACTCTCGCACTGAAAGGAGACCCCGTCAGTCTGAAACGAAACGGTACAGTAAAGCATTAACAACTTACATTACGCTCGTCCCTCCTTCAAGGCACGCACAGCGCATCAGCGCTTCTAGAGAAACCAAGTATCGTTGTGCGACTACTAGTGAAACCACGTATCTCCATTTTTAGGTGATTTTTGAAACCTATACCATTCGATAGAGAAATTTTCACTCTATTGAAATATGTAGCTCCTAAAAAAAATCGCCAAAAAATGAGTTACGTGGTTTCACCAGAGTCGCGCAAAGATACTTGGTGTCTCTAGAGGCGCTGCACCCTGCGCCGTGCTTGCTTTGAGTAAGGGACGAGCGATTAAATTTGCAAATAGAGTTATTTCTCTAGCAAACACTACTAATAATAGACACCACTTAAACCCTGTGCAGACATAAATATGCACGGTTCTTATGCATGATTGCATGATTTTGCCTGATATCGTGCATGCCCGGGTCAAAATCATCGACGACTTAAGGCCTTGTGCCTTAAGCTCTTTCCTACTTTTTCACTTTTCACATTGGTATTGTAAAGTTGCGCACCCTGCCGGGGCCGGGGAGTTCTGAATAAAAGCCCACTGCGTGCACACCGTTCCTTCGTAATTAGCCCACTCATTTTCATATTATTCACTAATCAATATGTTATCTGCTCCAGAACATGTTAATAAAACTAATTACGGCGAGACGATGAAATCAGTGCACGCAAACAGACAGAACATCAAATTCATTAAAAGAGACTGGAGGCAAGATGAATACCCGTGGCAAAAGGACCAAAGCAATTCCAAGGTGGGCCATAACAGCAGGGTGAAGGCCAAGATCAGGACAAGTGCTACAACTGTAAACAACCTATTCATTCATCACGGGGAATAACACCATATGGTGGTAAACGACGTGAAATGTTTCGATTCAATTGATTTTTTGAGATAAGGACAGGTTAAAGTTGGAGATGGATTTAAACTGTGCGAGGAGTCCCCCCTCTCCAAGTGGGTGTACGTACAATGAGTTACGCTAGTACTCGTAAGTATCCGCGAGTATTTGGGAGAATTGGCGAGTCTTCACGAGTATTTAGAGAGTATTTTTCAATTATTTCGCGAGTGGGAGCGAGTTTTTCGCGTGTTATCATGTGTATTGGCGAATATCTTGCGACTATTTTTCTCGTGTACAATGAGTTTTGTAGTGAGGGACCCCTTGAAACTGAGTGGATGTCATGGCAATTGCCGCTGCAAGTCCGTTGCAAAGACAACCGCTTCTAACTCAAGCTATGTATTTGGCATCACTTTTACTGCAATTTATCATCAATCCCTCAGTTGACTGTGAACAATGTCAATGTAGTATTCGACAAGAATGCAGCATCTGGCACTCTAAATGAAGCCAAACTGTTTACTGCAGAACAGGCGGGGAAGATGTCTGTCCTATAGGACAGAATGCCAAGAATGAAGACTGTGTGAATCAAGAGCAGTAGCCTTACCCACGGTATTGATCCAGAACTGGCACATAAGTAAGGCTGGAGGGGGAGGGGTCTTTTTCACTATGAATCCATACATACAAGATTCCTGCATTGTCAAGAGTGAAGAAAGAAGTGACACGGAAATGTGCTGTGTGTGCCGAGGGGGCGCTATCCTGGAAGTCCTACCCCATATAACAGCAAAACTAGAGCCTCACGCCCGCTGGAACTGGCTCACACTGATATGGGCAAGTTAAACCCACCTTCGAATAAATGTGGCACCTGCTATGTCATGTCATAGTATTCACTGATGACCATTCTCGATACACCGCAGTTATAACAATGGCAACTGAGGATGAAGATTCCAGAAAATCCGGAAGTCCGTCCAGAAAGTACGTCGAGCTCGGCGCCTGCGAGACTCAGGGTAGGCCACCCCGCATTTCACGCACGCATTGTATGCACGATGTTGCCTACCAACCGGGCGCCATGAGCGCTTTGACAGGTAACGGCGAATGACGGGCGTACGATCAGGATGATCCCTCATCCCTCATTGCCCGAGCTCTGCGCTTGGGGCGGGCCACCATCGACTCGACATTGGTGCTTGACGGGTTGGCCGAACCTCCACTTTGCAGTCGCGACTAGAACCACACATGTGGACTAATACTTCCAAAATGAGCTGTGGGTGAGATTTTGCTCCGACGAATCAACTTGCTTTACCCCTCCACGCCAGGAAAGTTGCGTGAACAAATCACGGTATTAATTTACTCCAACCCGTTTTGGAGGAGGAGGCATTGGGCTACACCCGTCAGCAGAACTTTACGAAATAAATAATTCGTTAAGAAAAAGTTGCCAGAACTCTTCGTGATTTCTTGGGAAACCACAACCTTTCTTTGTGATCAAAGGTAAAAACTAGTGGATTAACTTCAGAAAGTCTTACGATTGGTCTAAAACGTTTTCAAATAAACCAATTCATTAAAGCCGAATGCAAAAGAATGCGCGGGACAAGAAAACGGAAGTACAATGACCTCCGTTTTGTTGTTCCCCCGCATTCTTCATCTTTTCCACCGAAATGCTTCATTGCAATAACAAAATGCACCGTTTTTTGGACTACGAAGAAAGGTTGAGATTTAACAGTTTGGGAAATTACAACTTTGAACGGCACAAAGACAACCTTGAGAATTTTAGATCGGCATCTTAAGATATTGTAGACTTATCGAGCTGACTAAAATTCAAAACAAACAAATACCATACATGCATACACTGAAAAATTCTTGCAAAGAGTTTTGAAACATTGTAGAAGGAAGTTACTTTCTTTGCATTGCTATCTATTTTCTTCGTAAGTTTCCAAGGTTACGAACTAATTCTTTGCAGCATTACGAACAATTTTTCTTCGTAAGGTGCGAAGAATTAGTTCACAACGCAAAGTATTTCACACGGATTTTACATAAAGGAACTTTTTGGGTCGGTGTGCGACAGTCACACCACGACTAACCTCACGATCGACGCTGGTCGCATGGTCCCTAGATGCTAGTCACTTCTGAAACCAACTATGATGGCTACTGGGCTGACGACTGAGGCGAACTGGCCCGGGTGTGAAGGCGGGAAATCCCGCCCACCTCCAACCCTGCCCCGCACGTTCCTTCCCGGGCCCCACGCCCCCCCCCCCACTCCGGCTCACAGTCAAAAATTGTCGTACTGGATACGCCGGTTGTCGCCCTCTCGGAAGGCCCCTCTAAGGTAGGCAACCCACTGTGCAAAGAGTGCCCCTTTCCGCAAATTCACCACCTGGCCTAGTCCTTGACCGCCCAGCCTGCCTCTGACTGACACCGCGTTTCTGACTCTTTGGACGTAACCAACGCTAACACAAACACGAGGTCGAAGCATACTTGATCGTCAACAGCGTTTTCTTGAAGATGACTCATAGCTCGGCTCGGGCTCGGCTAGTCGTTGTACGGGTCAGACATTAAAATACAAACTGTACTGGAGCCAAATATTCTGTATAAGTTCGGGCAAGGAGGAAGTAACTTTTCAATTGGGTGCACAAATTTCAGGAATTAAATTTGTACTGAATGGTCTTAGACTTAATTTTTTGGACAAAATTTTACTTAATTGGATTAGATATTAAAACTTTACTTTTGCTAAATTTGTGAGAATTGGTTGGGATGTTTTTAATTAGTTATGAATTGCTTGACACCCTTTCTGGATTATGCAAAATTGAATTGGGCTCTAGAGTAACACAACACAAAGGCAGTTCAACACTCTGCCGAGCGTGCTGCCCTTGGCAGGCACAGATAACGGACACTGGCCTTCGCTCGCCGTCACTTGCCAACTCTACTAAAAGTTCTTCTCGTTAAGGCGTTCAGTGGCGTGGTAAACTCTACTGCCAAGTTCTGTTTTCTTACAAACTACAGTCATTGTCCCTAAATTCGGACGGTTTTTGAGGAAAAACGCCTGTGATATCTAGAATTTTTGGATTCTGAAAAATCGCTGGGGATTCTAGAATCCTCACGTCGAGACGCACCTACCACTCTCCGAAAATATTTTTTCGCGCTAACGGTATAGGGGTGAGGGCTGTTTGAATCGT
>NW_026267141.1:2368459-2410057 GCF_000697945.3 Frankliniella occidentalis | reverse complement strand
TCGTTACGTTTTCAATTTTCAATTTTTTTTTACGTCTTTAAAAATTAATTCCAGGAATATGTCCGTCATTGTAACCTTTTTCCTTTTCAAACATAAATAAGGGAGACTATGTGAATGCTGGCGCTGACTATGCGACAGGACATATGAGGGTTAAATGCTCTTTTTTAAGGGATCATGATAGGGAGCCCTGATTATAGAAAACCGCGAGCGGAGCGAGCGAAATTTTTTGTTGTATTTTATAACCAAAAAGAGCGGCTTTAGAGGATTTATGCAATACTATAGGAGACTCTTTTGGCCAGTTCCAGCCAGTTCACTACTATTATTGCTGCCTTGGTGGGTCGGGCATCCCCCTATGAGCACTCTGTTAGCCACACTTGTTCACGCCGTTCGGTCGTAAACTTTGGTTTAAACGCGAGCGAAGCGAGCAAGAAATTTTTTCGATATTTCATGACAAGAGGAGCGGTTGTGATAGGGATTGGCTACCTTTTTTTCTACCCTTTTTGGTGCCGTCTCCTTTTCACTCCTATAATGTCAGCCACACTCTAAACGGGAAAAGACAAGTGTAGATGTTTCAGGCACAATAACGGATTCGTACCTACACTGTTAAATTCCTACAAAGCAATAATGTGGTATAGGTACTACTTGCATCTAGGTATAGACAAATTTGTATCTAATGGAGATGTTTACAAGAAAACATCGAACGTAGATGCCATAAATGCTTCTCCCTTTTTAGAGTGCTGGGCGTCTCCTTGTGAACGCCTGATGTAACACTAAAGGCACCTATCGGCGGATGACACACCGGCGCTGCCGGTGAGAACGATGACGTCCGCCAGTGGCAAATGGCGACTGCCTCTCCTTGCACCCCCATACCCTATACTTATACTCATCTCTCCTGTTTCTGCCTCTTTTCCTTTACTCCTCTCCTCTTTTCTCTCCTTTCTCCTCTTTCTCCTTCTCTCCTCTCCTTCCTCTCCCTCTCTTTTCTCCCTCTCTTTTCTCCCTCTCATGTACCTACCTTGTATAGATTTGTACCTGTGCGCGTGCATCGCGTGGACCATAGTTTGGGCGCCACTGGGATTGCCCTGTGCAGTGGGTGGGTACTGTACACCAAAAGATACGGCACTGTGGTGTGAAGCGCGCTGCGAGATAACGACACAACTAAGTTATTCCCCTGCATCAATGCTCGGCGTAGTTGATCTGAGTAGCGGCAGTGAGTCGTGTCACCGATGTGCTCGGGGAGTGGACTGCTTGGCTGTCCTCCAAGCACAAGTGTTGTGCAAAGCGTGCTGGGTCCTGGTTAGCTCTCCAGTGAGGCAGTTGGAGCCAAGTTTGAAGAGAGACAACAGACTAGTACTCAGAAGAGTTTCCCGGGATGTATGTGCTGCTGCTGCAGCTGCCTAGCCGGACTGACTATTTCCTCCGGTAAGTGCCGTTATAGTATCATAAGGGAGTGGGACACTAACTGTCAACAGCCTCGCAATAGCCCAATCACCTTTACAGTCAGCTAAATTGTGAAGTCGTAAACTCTCAACGCCTTCATTTGATCGCAAGATGGGGGTACCGAAATTATCAGGGGTACGGCGGAGGCGGTCATCTAAAGATTTATTATCAGTACTTGCATGCGCCATGATTGGGACAGGTCAATTACTCAATAATGAGAGTAGTGCTTTCTGGAGAGGCTGCTGTACGTGGCTGAATATTTTGCCAGTTTCCTTTGCGATGCGGCCACGTATCGTGACGAGGAGGGGGTCGTTCGTTCAAGATGTGTCTTTTCTACAACCTTTCATTGGAACTTCCTCCGATCAGCCGAAGTTCGGAAAACACCTTGCAACTGCGAACTGCGCTGCAGCGCTGGTTCGGCCACCTGCTGCCGCGGATGGAGCGGCAGGGCGTAGCTGGGGTATTTTAAAATCACCGTAAAAACGATGGGCATGTAAAAAGAGCGCCGATGATCGTGGAATGAAGGCCCTTCGTATATGACGAGACGAAGCGTAAAGGAATCGTGCTCTGGGCTTTTATATGCTGTTGCGTGGTCAGAAATGCGATTTTGAACAACTTTCTGCAGCAACGCTCCGCCACCCTGACCACGGCAGCAGGTGGCCGAATCAGAACTGCAGAGCAATGCCTGGGCGTTTTCTACACTGGAAAAACAAAGGTGCTATATAGCACCCTTTTTAGGGTGCTATTGAATTTTTAGGGGTGCTACTGAACTAGTGCCTTTGTAGAGGCACGACTTATGCCAAAAATAGCACCTTTGGGGGCAGTAGCACCTTTCTAGAGGCACTATTTCACTAACGCCTTATAAGGCATTAGATAGCATCTTTTGTTTTTCCAGTGCACACTTCGGCTGGTCGGAGGAAGTTCCAATTTTGAAGGGTCATCGAAAAGATTTCTCGAGCGGAGGAGACCTTCCACGTCGCTAAAAGTGGCCGAGAGGAAACAAATATTTTTGCGGAGGTCTCGGTGTGTGACGAAATGTCGAATAGAGGCACTGAAATCCGAAATGCTGCCAAAATTACGACTGCTAGAGAAGAATTCTAATTCCTTACTCGTTCTTTTCCTCCACTCTCACTTAGTCGAGGTGGAAGGGGGTAGGAGTAGGAGTACTGCGCTTGGTCTGGTGTAATTTAGTCGCCCGATTCATCTCATCAACCTCAACACCTACAAGTTTGACAATTGTATCAAAATGTAGGTTTTGGTTACCTAACCAGTCAATAATAGAGTTTGTTTTCGACTCATTACGCAAAATTTAAAGAAATTTAAGAAATGACGTCGAATAAATCGGCCGTCGAGCGTTAGTTTTGGAGTAAAAGAAGAAGACTAAACAACTAAAAATACGCTGACCGGTGCCCTGTTTTGCTTCTTGTTTTAAAAAAGTGACAACATGTGCCCCACCCACCCTAGCCGACAGCACTGAGTCAGTAAACCAATCCCTACGTTATAAGAAACTTACTTGTTCGTTCTCACTCTCACTAGGAGATACTGTCTCATTCTCGGTGAAACTTGTAAGTCGTATTACACCACAATTTTGTTAACACGACTACTGTCGACTTCGACCGATGTACACGACACTTTTCGAATTTCCTCAACTTCCGATTTTAAACTTAAACTCCAAGCATAGAATAGATACTGACTAAAAGGTTCCGGGTCACAATCGCACTTATCAGTGCACTTACACACGGATGCAGTGTAAAAACCTATAACCCCTAGCGGTGCTAATCTCGCGTTTTTGCTAGATCCTCTTCATTGTGAAATTTCACCTTCTTCGCCTTAAAAATTGTTTGTACACTGGAAAACAAGTGTGCATCTTATGCAAACGTTATGTTCACTTTTCTCTAATTAGCACACTTCATGGTGTGCAAAGTTTACACGTTCGGAAAATGTGCAAATTCTGCACGCTTGGTTGCGCACTGGTCTTAGTAATAGGACAAAAAACCCATATTCAGTGTCAAAAATTGCACACCAGGTTGTTTGCAGTTGCCTAGACGTGTGCGGAGTGTGCAAAGTTTGCAAACTTCGTGATGTTCAGTTTAAGTTCGACACCAGGAAGTGTGCAAAATTTGCAAATTGAAAGTATACAACAATTGGTGTGCAAATTTCTAAATTTGTTTTACCAGTGGAGGTTTCAGGAACAAATTACAACTGAATATATTGTAAATTGTCGATTTTAAATACATGAAGGTGAAATTCTTCAGACACCAAGTCTAGCAGCTCGATTTTTTTAAAATGGGGAATAACTGATAAACAACACAGCAAATCATAAGTTTAAAATACTGTATAATTATTTCCAATTTTTATATTGGAATATGAGTTATGTGTAATTTTACGTCGATTCTTCTTTTCCAGATCACTGTGAGGATGGCTCGCCAGCCCGATGTTCTGTCAAGAAGTATACTTCATAGCAAACTGCTTCTTTCGGCTTACAAAGGCTGCTTGGAGGAAGTGAAGAGGACAATTGAAGGTGCCAATAATGTAGATCTCAAATTTGCAGACTCAAATGGAAACACAGTTCTCCATTGGGCTTGTCAGGGGGGTAGCGAGGATGTTGTTAAGTATCTGCTGAGTTTGCCATCCATCGATTTGTTCAAAGAAAATAGGGACATGGAAACAGCTTTGGATGTTCTACATAAGAACAATTTAAACATGGAATGTATGGAGGAAGCCTTACTTAGTCATGCAGTGGAGGTCAGAAACGAATTTGCGCCAAAAATGAGAGAAAAAACTTCAACTCGAAATGTCTTCGACGAAACCTGTGCTATGCCGGCTATGAAGCAGTATTGCCCGTACTCCTTGCATGATGTTCAAACTGTTCTAATCTTCCTGTGCCCACCCTCAACTGCCTGTCAAGTAAATAATATTTCGTGCGCCACGAAGTTTCCTCTGTCAGAATTCGAATTTGGACTCTTGTATCATACAGCTAGCAGAGACACGTTCTTTGAGATGAACAGTGTAATAACCGTGAGAGAGAATGTAGAAATTATTGAGACCGAAGTAGGTTCTAGCGACGCCGTAACAGAAGCATTATTTAAAGTTAGAAATGTCATTCAAAGACTGCGGGACGAAAGATTTAAAAAAGATGCAATACAAGATATTGTAAGAAGTGTTTTCGCACAGCAATTAAACGTGGAGCAACTAGAAAAGGAACAAATGTTTTTGGCTGCCATGATTAATGAAAAACAGGCAACGAATGAAAAAATTGAAAAGTACTTGAACTTTGTAGACGACGTTAAAAATAAGCATGCTACTTCGTCAACTAAATGTGCAGTTTGCCTTATATACTTCGTGGAACTGTTTGCCTGTGACGACACATTTCCAGAAGGTAAGAACATAAGACTTCCTAAAAGTGAAAAGAGGCTACTGAAAGAATTAAAGAAAAAATATTATATAAGACATTATCCTGAGATGGGCTTAATGAAAGATATTACTTGTATTCGCACGCAATTAGTTCACAAGCAAAGTAAATCAAGGGGTCTGCTTAAACCAAGTCAGCTGTTTGAAGCGTCAAGTGAAAACTATCACTGCCCTAGTAAATCTGAATGTCTAGCATTTATGCACACCTTTACAGAGTATGTCAGCAAGAGTATGCTTCATGAGCGTCAGAATTCATGTACTTCTTTCTTTAAGAAGCACGGACAAAAAGAAAACGTTTTCAAAAATCTTTCAAACAATGTTGAAGAACATCTTAAAAAGACAAAGAAAACAGATGCTGACATGCTAGTCTATTTTTGTAAGAAAGCCAATGATTTCTTGAAGAATGTACGTGATGAAGTGCTGTATGAGCTGCTATTTGAATTAATTGTTAATGTAGGGCCCCAATTAGGAGAATACCAGATGCTCAGTGAACTGCGCAATACCATTGTACATGGTTTTCACGATGAAACGGTGTCAGGGTTAAGGAAGAAATTGCCCCAAGTTATGCGAAAATTGTACATACATCATTTGGCTGAAAGGGTGGGCAACGAATTACTCAAAATGAGAGATGAGAGGGAAAATTGTGAACTAAATACTACTTTTTCCAAAGAACTGGAAAAGTTAAATGAAAATTTTAAACACTGGCAGTCCTCAGGTGGATCTTTTCAGGGATTGAAGTGGTGGGACGACGACAGCTTGGAGTCCAATATCCAGTTGTACGTAATGTGCCTGTCAGATGTGTTGGATTGTCCAGGGAATGATAGTGACAACATATTGAAATTAGATTCCAGAAGAGTGGTCGGTGGTGATCACGTTCATTTAAAAGTTATCTTTGAAAATATTCTTTTTCTCCGTCGGTCGCATTTAAAGGACCAAAATATGCCTAATCTCGAGCAAAGTCTCATAAAAGAGCTATGTACTCAATTTTCATTAACCATGACAGAGGCAGGTAAAGTAATTGGCCGTATTAAGAATGAAAAGATAACTGAAAACAAAGAAAATGAGAATTTCTGCAAAGAAGTGACAGACATCATACGTTCTTTGAGAATTCTTAAACATCCATATTCAGTAAGTACCCGCACCTTTACAGATGGCGATGTTTTCTCACTCTTTAACGCGGTCATGAAGGGGGGCAACATTAACGAGCTCAGAAGTTACCTTACAAGTTACAATTTAACTGAAAGGGAGAAGGACACAGTTACTGACGTCTTGTTTAAAGTTTACACCCAGATGCAAGAAAAAGTAGTTTTATTTTCAGGCGAAGTAGTTGTAGTAAGTGTTAGTAGTGTCGTTTCTCACTTGCTTGGATTAATTAAAAACATGGAGCCAGTCAAATGCAAACTCGATGACTTATCCACAGCTTTTCGTGACCAATTGTTCTTAGAATCTCTCTCCAAAATGTTACACTATGTCCCAAAGGAGCAAAACTGTCCCAAAGAACTGATAGAATTCCGCCTTTATAAGGTTATACGAGATGTGCACTCTCTGGATTATGCAGCACCTCTTATAGCACGGATACTAGCTGAGGAAAGGGATACAGTTGTAGAGTGCAAAACCGTAGAAACAATCATTGCTGTGTTTTTGAAAACAGAAGACACAATTTCTCTTACAAATCTACTGAGTACAAATAGTAAAATGCGAACGGGAGCATTGGTCAAAACTATCAGTGAACAGAACTGTTCTAGGGAACTACTCGCCAAGGTTATAAAGTGTATCTGTCCTGACAAAATTAGCTTTTTCTTCGAATCAATAATTGATAATCGTACAGTCGAGAACGTCTTAGCTGCTTCAAACAATGTTATTTTCGACTTACTTGGGGACAAGGAGTTTGAACGTTGTTCAAAAGTTATAGAATGTGCTACACAGCTCGAATTAAAGGTACCACAGACTAACAAGTCTCTGAGTCTCGACAGAGATTTACTTCATGCTAATTATTTCCACGTACGTGGTTTACGAACCGAAAAAGACGGCAATACAGTGTCGGTAACCGGTTCTGAAACCAATAAAGGGCTGTTCCATAAGGCTAAAGAAGTATTGGAGCGGGTGAGAAAGGCTTCTTCAGATTACCCACTGCAGCATATGCTTTCTATATCAAAATTAGGGTACATCAATTATTTGCTGGGTAAAAATAAAATGAAGAAAAACAAAAAGAAAGAACATTATGTGAAAGCGAGGAACTATGCTGAAGAATTATTTGGGGTACTTCTTAAATATTTGTGGCCATCGAATAAACATGATGACGATGACCCCAATATTTTTACTAAATATAATGCCTTGTTGGGGCTGGCAGAAAGTTCACAAAAATATCAGCGCCTACTAGAGTTGGGAAAGGATTATGAGGAAAACCTCAATATATCAAGGGTATATAGGGATTATCTTTTCTACAAACTGCTATCATTGGGTCAAGAGAAGACAACATCAGAAGAAAGAAGGAAACTAATAAAAGAGTATAACACTCTGAACAAACAGTGGGAGCACCGAGTACCTTTCCCATTTTCAGAAATTTATTTTCTGAAAAGGAAAATTCAAATTTTTGAACGTTCAAACTCTGAGTCTGATATGATAAAGACGATTGAATTAAAAGTAAAATGCCTAAAAGTTGTAGGCGATCGTCTTGGTTCGTGTTCATCAACTGCAGCGGAGATGTTCGATTCCCTAGAAAACGATCTAAAAAATACAACACGAAAGGCCGCGATAGAAAGTATTATGGTTAAAAGTGCAAAACCATTTAGGACGGTTTGTTGAAAAGTGAAATTGAAATCCCTTAAGGCTACCAATTCAAACAAATCTAAACACCATACACTGTGAAAACTAGTAGTAGATTTTACAGGAAAATTTTCCCTGATGTGTATCGGCAAATCACAATTCAAAATTGTAAAGTTATAAGCACTTCCCATTGACTTGGAATTTATGAAAGAGCCAGGATGGGCACTCCCAAATTTACAGCATTCTTTGTAAATCAAAATTAGAAAAAAATGTTGTAAATTTACGGCATTATTTTTTACAGTGTACGTTGGTACGAATGGCGCGTGTGCGCGCGTGCGTACACACTTACGCACCTTGTTTTGCGTAGCTGCTGCGAAAATTATAATTGCAGACAAAGAAATTCAAGCCACTTAAAATAAATCCACATCCTGGTATATGGGATATCCAAGGCCAAGGAAAGTTGCAACAAACCGTCCCTTGTGATAATTTAAGCTCCTACACTAGGTGCCAATCAAGCATTGCCGATTGGGGTCACTATTACAGATCCCTAAATGTATATATAGCCTGTATTCGAATGTGAATAAACTAGTCGTCAGTTGGCAACCACCGTGTACTCGTCACTCAACCCGAGTCCTCTCTTCTCGATCACACGGACTAAAGTCGGTGAGGCTAGAATCGAGACACCACACAGTGGCAACAAGGCTGTCCGCATGTGCTCGTAGAGGTATTAACTCAAGCAAAGTACTGTTATCTAGTCCATGCGCTGCTCCTGCACTCTAAAAACAAAAGAACTCACACACGGAAAATAGGCAGCTATAGATAGTGGTAGATGGTCTGCCCGTTCGTCTTTCCGGCCTATAGCTAGACGTCTACAGAGCGTTTAACATCACGTAAAAGTTACCTATACCGTACCGTGTGTCCGGGTCACGACACAATGGTATGCTGGCTTGCCTACTCGCTGTCCCCGTAAGGCACCACGGGCCCTAAGGTATGCAAACCCACAACGCTGTTGTGTCGTGGCTTTGACTAGGCTGTCCCAGCCAAAAGTCAAGTTGCCGCTATCGTCGCTCCCTGGGTCGGAATCGATTCTTGGGACGAAAATAAGGTTTACTTTACGTGTCTCGGGAATTCTGGTTTGTCTTTTATCGCCTCGAATTCCAGTTGCACGGAAAAAAAGGATTACATGTGACAGCTCATTTGTTCGCTGGTGTGCGCGCAGCGAACATTTTAGCAATTGTAGTTGGAACGACTAATGCGGCACTAGTGAAAAATATTGTTTTATGTATTTTTATGGCAGTTTCCAACTTTTTCACGATTTTTGTCGGCCATCTTTGATTATTTCTAAACTCGTGTTGATATTTTAGCTGTGACGCGATTTTTCGAAGATTTCAGCTTGAAATTGAGGCGATTAAAAACGAACCGGAAGACCTAAAACAGACATAAATTCTGACTCGTATCGATGTCAGGATCAAGAAAATGCCTGAGTTGGGAAGATCGGCTTAGAACTTTAGATTTTACACGGAGTTAAAGGCGTTTTAGCGCCATTTTGGACTTAAACCGACTGACGCCACACCTTAGAATGGGGGTTCTCTACAAAAGGAAAAAATACGTGTCCTCTTATTTTCGGTCTTCTATCTAATTCTGATGAGCAGTGCCAGTCCTGAAACTTCAATTTATTTTTGGGCCACCCCCACCCTACACACGGTATTTAGTTATACATGCACAGCAGACATTGATAGAAGGTCTTCAAATATCATATCTGATCTGGGTAAACCTCTGTCGACTTCTGTATATCTGTAGATCATCTACCAAAAGTCTATGAAGTTTTGATCTAATACGACTAGTAGACATCGTTCCTACCACCTACGTCTCCTACGAGCTTGGAGCTCTTGTCACATACTCAGAAAACGAACTTTTGATTGCACGTCAAAAAGCGCTTTCGCTTTTTCACTGGAAATTTTGAATCTCATGTACAGGTGAACTCAGGGAATTACCTTGAATACACGAAAGTTTTCCTATAAGGGTGGTCCACAGACCCCTTCCCTTATTTTGCTTATACTGTACCGCATGCAGGTGTGCGGGCGGGCCTGCCTACCGTCGATACTGTGGCGCCCTATGGCCCCGTGCGAGTATGCAACCCGCCCGCCAGCCTGCGTGCGGTACAGTTTAAGCGAAATAAAGGAAGGGGTCTGTGGTCCACCCTGCTGTACATCAAAGGCAACAAGCAGGCCCGCCTTCCGCCAAACGGAGTTGCCAGCTGCACTTCGTTCGCCGGCAACTCCGTTCGGCAGGGGCCGGGCCTGCTTGGCCTGCCGGCGGCGATGGTCGGGCCTTCGCGGCCCGACCATTTCAGTCTCGCGATTTACTGAAGTGAATAATCAAACAAATAATGTGACCTGTAAATTACTTTGCATATTTAAGTAAACTAAAGCGTCCGGCGGGGGGCCTGTGGCCCTAGAACTTTGCTCCTTGGACATGACAAAAGACTGTAACGGGGCA
The DNA here is from genome assembly GCF_000697945.3 of Frankliniella occidentalis. Lineage (NCBI taxonomy): Eukaryota > Metazoa > Arthropoda > Insecta > Thysanoptera > Thripidae > Frankliniella > Frankliniella occidentalis. The sequence goes on along the minus strand of NW_026267141.1, from coordinate 2,399,941 downwards.
ACACCGTGACTACACCCCACCCTTCTGCTTTGCTTAAGAATTTAAAAAAATGAACCCACGCAGTTTCTAGATTGTATATTGTTTGTCAAACAGTCTTAAAACTTGACTTTTTGTCATTGTTCTCAAAATATCCACCTCTAGGGCCGAAACAGTGAAAGATACGGCAAAACCGAGGGTAGCATCTGATTCAGAATGTGTTGTTTAGGGGGAAACTTCCCCTGACATTTTACGATTGGACGCCTCCTTGTGTACGTCTTTAAGTGCAACGTGGTCATTTTCGCCGTATTATCGTCGAAAAAAGCACTCTAGCGCCCAAACGGTGCAAGATAGAGTCAAACGGACAAAGTTTTCGCCCCAAGAGCTCTACTTTCACGAGTTACCCCTTAGGAGACCATAAAAAAATATTTTTTCCTACTTTTTGGGACAACCCTTATTTCTTTGTTACCACCTTTCACCCCCTTAGGGGTGGTTGCCAGGATTTGCACCAGGCGTTTCGCTGTCCAGCAGTGACCCCTAAGATACCCTGAAATTTGTAGACCTCTAGCTCATCTCCTTCCTCTTACACGGACGGCAGACAGACAGACGGACACTAGAGCGGTTGCATAAGCCCGCTTTAATGCTTTTTTAAAAGCAGATGAAGGGCGGGCTAAAAACCGACAGGGAAGTGCTCGGTCAAAAGAGACCCGGCTGGGATCGAACCCGAGCTTCGCACGCTGTCCCCATGGCCAGAGCGGACGGCTGTCGATCGGATCGACTTTCGCGTCGCCCTGCATAACAATAATAGGCCACCGACGCCGGCCGCTTTGCTCTACCGGCCCCTTATCTCCTCCCTGTACACCGCTACTACGCCGAATTACATCGCAAGTAAGAAAGCAGCCATAAACAAAAGACAGCTAAATATGAGAAAGCATTTTTGCCCCCCCCCCCCAAAAAAAAAACACGACCGGACTGTAATAATTCCGAAAGAGTCCACAAGGCATTCCTGTATCCCCGGGCGCCGCCTGTTGACTGAAGGGTAGGCAGCCCATTCTACACCATCTCAGTCTGCCGGGGCGGGTAAAAAAAAAAACGCCCCCAAAACGGACACGAGGGGATGGAGATGGAGTGGGAGCCCGAGCCCCCCCCCCCCCCAAGTTCCTCAACAAGTTTTTATTACATGTTTTTAGCAGATATGATACCTTAAAGTGCTTTTGACTAAACGAAAAGCATAATTAAGTAATTTTAAGGTGTCAGCTAGCTTTTACTCTCGCTAAGGGCAGAGAACCAAGCGCTTGACGTCACCCAGATCTTGGACGAATGTCGTCCAAGCCCAGATGTATAAGGGGCGCGAGAAGTCGCCGGCTCCGCCCGTTCCCACCAACAATACTGCGTCAGTCAGACCTCCTCCTTCCCCCTCCCCCCACCGCATGCCTGGGCTACGGACACAACAATGCGCTGCAACATCAGGTACAGCCTTGGAAACTAGGATATGTAAAAAATTGAAGATATTGTATCATCTGCTTTCACGATACGTCCCTCGACGTAGCTTTTTTTTTTGACGAATGTAACTTACTGGGTGATTTGGCTGTTACACATGTTTCAAAATGAACCATCTTTGTTTATAAGTCTTCTTAAACTTCTCAGAATAAACAGCTAAAAAATATAGGAGACGGTTTTGGGTCTGTACCAATCAATTAGAAATAATTGGGCCAGTACTAAATTTGAATTGCCTTCTCTTTGATCAAGCTGAGTCGATACAACAGGTAAGTATGCACATGCCATACATCTGAGTTGATATCCTTAGGGAATAATTAATTACTTATTCTGTCATGTACTCTTCATGATGAAGGCAGATTATTACTAACCCTGCTGGTTATTTATCAACTATTATAGGGACTGCCAAAAGGGTTTCTGTGTCATACCTTTTATAAACACAAACTGCCCTTTAAATTGACGTACAATTGTTTGCTTTCAATGGCATATTCTAATCAAGTCACCCGCGTGTTAAGCCAACCTTACAGATGTAGCATACAAGAGCAGGCGTTGTGGAAAATTTACATTTCTCAGCGGATTATATATTTTACCACTTCTTGACATTTTGTTCTTTGAAAATAGACAGTATGACAGTTATCTAAAGTCTTGTTGTTTTAGGGAACACTTAACGTCTATGAATACTTAAAATATTTGGGGAGGAATAATTTTCATGACGAAACAAAATTGTTATCCCCTGAGACATCAGGGCACGTCAAATGATATTTTCGAGCCATCATTTCTGACAGTCAAGATGAGTAAATTTTGACCAGTGACATATCAAATTGATATCATGAGAAAGGTTTGGCCTTTGGGACAGCAAATCTGTTAAATCAATGTGTTATCACAACTTAAGAAGAAATATTAATTGCATGAAAAACACACTCTCAGACCGTTACTGATTTTATTCTAAGTGGGTGACAAATATCTTTGTGCAGCAGTAGTTACTCACAAAATTTGTGAGTATTACGGAGGTACAGAGAAGTTTGTCTTTCTTTACAAATTGTAACGGTCTGGCGCACACTGAATGTTTTTGACAAGGGCTAAAATACACAGTAGAGAATGCAGCAGGTAAAGAAGCAGAATTTTTTAACAATAACTTATACTGACCCTTAGGAATTCATATAAGTTTCTGAAGCTGAACACCATTATGATTGCTTTGGTTGTGTGAAATAGGAGCATAGATAAGTTGTATAAATTTCCAGTCAAAAAGCAAGCAGTATGCCACTGACTTGGTTTTACTTACAACAGCTGACAGCTGACAGGTGCAAATTTGAGTTGTAGAGAAAATGGGGAAGAAAACAACAGCCACAGGTAGAAAGAGTATGAAAAAACAGTGAAAAGCAATAAGGCTTTTCTTTGGTCTCTTCGCCAACCAGCAGAACGCAACACGCAAGGCTGACAACCCAACAACCCAAGATGACAAATGTTCCTCAAAACACTCTCAACGTTGCGTTGGTCTCATGCCGAAATTTTTATAAAACCTGATCGAATGTACGGCCTGAAGAATGTATGAATTTCCCTTTAAGTAAGCATGTGAACAAATTTCGTTGTCCAACAAACATAAGGTGCACTAATGGGTTATGTCGGGTTGGCAGTACACCCTGCTTCCCCTACTTCCTCACTCGCCACTCCAACACGCACCCTCGCCTCGCCATTCGCATGTCGCAAACTGGCGCAACAACAAGCACGCACCGCACCGCACACATTGGCCAGAGGCGACAAAGGTTCAATCGAGTTTGAACCTACGGTGAGCCCGACGACCTTGTTTATTATGTTCGTGTTTTGTTTGTTTTTCTTGCGGAGTGCTCCATGTAACCTAGTCCATGCGTTTGTTTTCTGTGGTATGCCGGCATCATAACCTAGCCAACATGATGCCAAACGTTGTGGTTTGTGAGTTCAATCTCTTTTGTATCGATTTTTCAACCGGGCAGTTCGTGACGTGAAGTTAGCACTTTATTTCACCCTCTCGTGCCCGACTTGTCACGTTCTTAATGAAAATATTTCGTTGAGATTGCGATGCTCTCCCACATTCATTAAACTGCTCTGTGCCTAGTTCTACAGCTTTCTTTTTTTCTCTTTCGCAGTCAGTGTTTGGCTGCTGGTCCTGCCTAATCTATGGTGGAGGCAGCTCTGCCATCGCCAGGCAGTGCCTGCCCAGTGGACCTACAGAGCAAAATGGGTTCTGAAGCTCAGAGGAAACTTTTCCAAAGGCGCCCGAGGGAGGCGCGTGCAATCCTCCGAGATGCTCTTCGACGAGAAATCGCAGCTGTCCGCCATGCAGTCGAGGCCTTCAAGGCTGGCAGTATGGTGAGTTACGTGGGCCTAAATGATCTGAACCTGCACGCTGGAGATGTAACGATCCAATAGCAGGTTTCGCCAAGCTCAAGAGGTACTTCAAAAAGCCACCTTTATCTAGCCATTCAGAACACATTTGTTTTCTTTAAAGTCTTACTTTTTCAAACTGATAAGAAAACAAAATCTTGCTCTCCACATGGAACTTTTCACGATCTGATAAATTTTGGTGTAAAACTAAAAATAAATGTCAAAGACATATAGTTCACATGGTTTACCCATTCTCACTTATGATCACAAAATGTTAAGTTATCGAGTAGAATGTCGTATTTATATGAACTCTTGATTGCCCACTGGCTTTTTTCGTTGGAAGAAGAAGTTCATGTGGAAGGTTGTTTTGCCACTGACTTGGTGTTTCTGTTGTAGCATATATGAAAATTGTACTTATTTGAATATTTAACAAGTTTTGTTTGTCTTAGTAGTGAAATGAAGGCCATGCTTAAACTGAAGTGGTAAATGTTGCATATTTTCTTATAATAACATTTCAATATGCTTTAATTTTTTATTAATTTCAGACCAAGCGTGACCGATACAATTACATTTGGTCTAAAATTAATCGTATTACCTATAGAGAGCTTCCATTTAAATGCACACACTATGCCAACATGATTATTAGAGGTCCACAGGTATATGTGCTTACCTCACAAAACTAAAATAAAATTGACTCTTTCTATGTGAGCATTTGTGTTTTGTGCCTGAGACCAACTAGAAAAAATAAATAGTAGCTTTGTGAATCTAATGAACAGAGTCTGAAAGTAATATTCTTGGTTCTATATTTTATCTTAATTTGGAAAGGTGACTTACTACCTATGAGTGAATTCCTACAATTTTTAAAGAAAAAATGTTTGCTTGTGTGATGGTAAAAATTGACTTTGATCTCAGTACTACTGCCTTGGTATTGAACTGCAGTGGTGAAGGTACATAAATATGAGAGTAGCAGCAAGTGCAAACAGGCAATGTATTTTTCTGTTCAATTCCTTTTATTTCATTTGCATTTTAGTTAAATTAATCATTGGGAGAACTGCAGGGATGCAAGAAATATTTCATTCTTAATGATAGGCAATATTCATTCTTAGTGTGCTTTTACATATGTGCTGATGGGCATACTCCCTGTCTCAGACTGGCAGGGTAGTAGATTTAATATAGACTGAGCTATGTGACACTCATTTGCGCTATTTCCACAGGTTCCTCTGGATCGCCAGGTACCATATGTTAACCAAGCAGTCAACATACTTAAATCCCAGAGCAGCGAGCTGTCACTGAAAGTAAATACTTCCACCTCAACAGGGGAAGACAAGTTGATGAAAGCTCAGGTGTGGCTCTCTGATAACAATTGTAGCCAGCAGGCTGAAGTAGCACGGCTGGCCCTGTACCTGCTGCGCACTAAAGGACGACTATCTAAGGTAACTTTTTCTCAGGAATTGACAAATATGCTTCAGTGGGGAGGTTGTAGAGTTTTTACTCAACTTTTATTTTAAGTTGTAAAAGCAATAACAATATAAAGTTAACCAGAATATCTTTCTCTCTTAATTATTTTCTTATTGTTATTTTTGAAGTTGGTTATCAGCTATTTACTGGTATTCTTTCCATCGGTCTTGTTGCAGGTTGAAAACAGTTCAGACTCTACTAGGTTTGATATTGGTGTAAATCTGTACAATTCTGATAGCCATGAAATGACAAGAGAAAAACGAGAGTACCTCGCAAATAATGAGGAACTTTGTATGGTAAGTTTCTTGCTCATCTGCTCACCAAATCTATATCGTATAATTTAACATATACTATGTGAATCTTTGCGTCATTCTTTCCTATTATTATTCTTGTAAAAATGTTTTATAGTAAAATAAGAGAAAGTCTCTTGGCAGTCTTCTATTGATCAATTGATCTACAAAATCTGTTTAAAGAGAAGTTCCGGGGAGAAAATTTCTCCTTTAAATTCACAGTAGATGTTTTTGACGGGTCCATTGAATGCCTAAACTAATTCACACCATTTTTTCCTCTTTTTTATAAGAATAAGGGGAATATTTTTTGAAATTCTCTTTAAATATACCTGACATCTGAAGACTGTTTTAAAGACAATGAAAAGATTTTTATCTGTTATTTGCAGGCTAAGAAAGTAAGATCGCTATGCTGTTCAAAGGATCCTGAATGGACTGCACGACTCTTGCAGGTCATTGCCCCTCGCCTAGAATGGATTACTGTTAATAATATTGGCCCAGAGCACATGCGTATTCTGTCAACAATGCCAAGGTAGGTTTCTTGAATTGTAAGAGTTCTGTCAAAATTAGAAATGCATCTCAGCCATGTATTTCTCATCTTGATTTTGAAGAACCACAAAATTTTATTTATGCCCAATTTTGAGGTATTCTTTGAAGTTTAAGGAATTTAGATGCCATAATTCGAATATGCAAGAGCAACTGAACCTAATTCAAGTCATTATCCGGTTCGGATTCAACCATAAAATCTGAAGGGACGTTTTTTGTCCCACCGAAGTTGCATTTTGGTGCACATCTTAATCAGATGCAACTCTGAATCTTACCAGTTTCAAGTATGCATCCTTGCGATATTCAAATTTTTGTTTTGTCCATGTTAGAGCTACAAATTCGTTATTTGTAATGTACAATATTGCATTTTGTCAAGATATGCATCTATTAAGGAACACATTAATCTAAGATTACAACATCTTTTAAAATTTTTAAAAAGCCCCCATGACAGTCTGGGTGTTAAAATTGAGGTACCACAATTCTTTTTTCCCAAAAAATGATCTTTCCTTTTGTCTTTTGAATTGCTAACAATGGTTGCATTGTGCAAACTTAAATATTGTGGGACTTTTTAATGTCAATTACTCAACACAGTTTTAAGCACATCTGAAGCAAATGAAAATCCGCCTTCTTTGCATATTTTAATTGACAAAACTAAAAATTGTCCATCAGGATGCAGAAGGATGCAAATTTGTGAGTTGCAAGCTGCTAGCATGCATCTGATCAAGGTGTGCTTAAAAATTATTCTTTTATGGCCTATTGTGCACCACAGGCTGCGAGTAAACTTTGAAAGAACTGTTACAAGTGTGGAGAATTTTGCAAAGCTTTCTTTTTTTTTTTTTTAAACTCCCTGCGGCTAGAAAAAGCCAGTAGCCCACCAGGCTTCAGACTTCAGGTCTGGACAGTCTTCTGACCTGCTCCGATATCAATTGTGTGCTGGAGATCCATCGTGGGGTACTCTCTAAATGTCTAAGGACAATTATTGTTACTAGCACCGGTCTTCATTGTGCATAACCGAGTTCCAGGTAGATACAATACTGTATGTACCAATACATTCTAAATCTGAAAAGAGTTTTATTGTCCATAGAATATTTCGTTGTTGTGCATATCTCAACCTGATGCTGATCTGAATCTACCACGTAACAAATTTGCATCCCTTTAATGGACAGTTATTTTTTGCACACCAAAAAAGATGCAAACTTGTCACTTGCTAGATTCAAATTTTCACTGGTTCAGGTTCAGATGTTCACAAAAATGCTTCCTTCTATGGGCAGTAAAATTCCTTTCAGATTTAGAGTTTACACATTTAATATCTAGCTAGTTACAATATTGTACCTAAACTCAGTTACGCACACAGCAGTCCGGTGCTAGTTACAACAATTATCCTTAGATATTTAGAGCGTAGCGCCAATACTAGCCCGCTTATTGTTTACTGCGAATGTGAAGGGACAATTTTCTTCCTTAAAAGGCAACCACCTTTAACCTTGGATGATTTGTGAGCCATGTTACGCTTGCACCAAATTCTCCGTAGGCGAGTCCACAAGGTAATGAGAGAAGAATTAAAACAAGCTATTTATTTTCAGACTTCGCCGTCTGAGGCTCTGGTTAGCAAATGATGATTTCGCGTGGGACGACCTTGGCCCTTTTCAATGGGACGATGAAGGACGCTTCAATGTGGCAAATAACGATCCAAAAGACTCAACCAGACCGTTTTGGTTTGAGGAACTGTCTGCAGACTCAACCGCGGGCATCGTACGACTGAAGGTTTGTTTTCCATAACAAAATTATTCTGTATCAGTCAGGGTTACCTGTGAAACCAAGTGTGCAACTTGGCTGCACCTACAAGTTGTCGACTTGCAGGTGTACATAGCTGTACACTTGCAATTGTTCAACTCTTCCTCTACCGGCTCTCCGCCGGTGGCGGCGCGCACGGGGTTGATTCGCCGGTGAACGCCCTTGTCATCGTAAGCGGGACAAGTGCATCCTATGCGTCATTGGCGTAGTTCGTGTCCAGGGTGTGAGTGAGCACGGCTGGGTACAGCGTGTCTGTGGGGCTGGTCGCGGACATTTTGTGGCGGCAATGCTCCCAGACAATGAGGCATATCGCCCTGCCTGAGTTGAACCTTCACGAGGAACTTTCAGGCCTTCCAATTTTTGTGTCCCTTCAGTTTTTCGCCTTGTGTCCGCCATTCTTTCAACTGTGGAACGGTTCTGCACTTACATTTGCGGGGCACTTGAGACAACTACCTCATTTCTGCTTGACTCGCGTTTCCTTGGGATGCGGTGGACCCTTCTGCCTCTAAGGCAGCCTGGGCAGTAGGGTAAAATGCTACCTTCCCCTCTGACTACGAGCTTACTGCAGCAGCAGCTTCTACCCCTGGAGAGAGGTATGTTCTCCTCGTTGATCCCGATCCTGAATCTTCTTGGCCTGTGCGGAAATGAATTCACTCTACATGTAAAGGAACTTTTTTTTGTACCTTAAACTAGCAACAAAATGTTTGTCCATAGCCGCAGACAAGAGATCTATGGACAAAAACGTGTCATTTTAAAGACAAATTGTGTCATTGGAAGGGACAAAATGTTCTTTGAACAAATTGTCCCCTCCTTGGAAACAAATTTGTTGCGAAAAAGGGGATGGATTTAAATGTCAACTCGCTGGGACAAATGTTTTGTCCACGAAACAGGAAACAAGTTTGTCCATGAGGATAGAACAAAATTGAAATTTGTCCTCTCTAACGAAAGAATTTTGTAACTTGTAAATCCGGTCCCTCGTTATGGACAAAATTGTTCTTTTACATTTAGAGTGAACATGCATATTGGGGTTGCTTTTAGAGCAAGCAGGCACACTTAGGTGTGGATAAAAAAAAATCAAAAAAACAAAAAAACAACAACATTGTCAGTCCGTGTCGTCAAGTTTAGGGCTTAAATGCATCACCATGAGCAAAAGTACAAGTAAGCATGGGTATCCCTGAAAATCCCAAGTTAATGGCTTTAAAAGAGTTGGAGTTGGACCTTTAAAGAGTCAGATACCGAGTGTTGTCGCGTTTCCTGAACACACGCATGCACAGTTCAAAAACCGCTTCTTAATGTCAGAACAAGCGAAGGCACCTCGTGTAAATAATTACCTGATTTTGTTTTGCTTTGTGAGTTGCCGACAACGGCCCCTGTCGCCCACAATCCCCTTGACTTGAACAATCATTTAATTAATTCTTTAATAGCAAGTTCCTTTTCCATAAAGACTAGAACGTTGTAAAATTTCAATTCATATTTCAGCAACGGATTTGAATTTGAAAATATCTGTGTCAATCTGTGGGTTTAGGGTATGTATGCAAAATCCTAATTTTTCCGAAAAACCATACTAAAGACGTCATGCTCGCAAAATTTGTACATGTTTCTACACTAATTTGCTAGTTTATTGCAGGCCAAACCATCATACTTGTTTGTCTAGTTTCAGAGACACTTTCTGTACACTAAATGGTTAAGGACAATCTTGTATCTAGGAGAGGTGCGTTCTTACACTGATATATAAAGTGTGCAACTGACACACACTTTAAAGTGTTTAACACTGTGTGGCATACTTCTATGTGTGCAACACTAGTTTTGAATAGTTGGAAGTGTTCAACAGGTGTGTTGCACACTTTTTAGTGTTCAACTTGAGCGTTGAGCTAAAGTGCTCGACGGTCAGGTTGAACATTTAAAAGTGTGCAACACACCTGTTGAACACTTCCAACTATTCAAAACTAGTGTTGCACACATAGAAGTATGCCACACGGTGTTAAACACTTTAAAGTGTGTGTCAGTTGCACACTTTATATATCAGTGTAAGCACATCTCTAGCGGATGCAAATTTGCACGTAAATTAGCTACAAATAAAGTCATTTGTACCTAGTCTAGGTAAAGTTGTAACTTTTTAGATACAAATTTGCATCCGCTAGAGATGTGCTTAAGAACTCATCTCTCCTAGATACAAAATTGTCCTTTCCCCATTTAGAGTGACAAATTAATCATATTCACCAACTTACCTCCTAAAATAATCCAACTATGACAACACACAGCTTGTTCACAATTATTATTTTTTTCTCCAGGCGGATATGCCGAGGCAAGTTATTTTGCCTCTCATCGTTCAACATAGGCGTACGCTGCGTGAGCTGACCCTGGATGTTGCTTTACCACCCCAACCCGGACAAGAGTTTGTAAGTATTTTCAATTCCTGCTGCATTAAAATCCTGCAAAGCAACGCTTTGCAGAACTGCGAAGTATTTAGATCCTTTGTAGTTACAAAGCATTTACTTTGCAGTTACAAAGTGATGCTTTGCAATTTGCAAAGCGATGCTTTTCAGCGTGTTTTCATTGCTTCGCAATTACAAAGCAGCACTTTGTAATTGTAAAGTAAATGCTTAGTAATTACAAAGGATCTAAATACTTTGCAGTTCTGCAAAAGCGGCTTTGCAGGACTTTGACAGTGCATAACTACAAAGGATTTTGATTCTTTGACTACGTAGCATTTACTTTCCAATTACAAAGCGATGCTTTGCAATTGCGAAACAATGCCAGCGACGCTTTACATATGCTGCAAAACATTGCTTTGCAGGAATTTAGCAGTGTGTCTACTAGTTCTCACAGATGAAACGCAAGAACTTTGCTGTCGAACATCTGCTTGGTACCTTTTAAAGCAGAACTCATGAGGGACGTTTTCAGTAACTGATTTGACTATTCAAATAGGACGAATTTTTGTGCACATCTTGACAAAATGCAATTTTGTACAGGGATGGAAACGGTAATGAAATTATACTATCGCCTTTTTGGCTCCTGTTCAAGAGCTATGCGACTTAATTAACTCTCGACACCGTGCATAGGTAGAGTAGAAAAGAATTCATATGATCCCATCAGTGTTGTTCGCAATATGTGCTTAATCTAGGAGTTGTGGCAACTTTTATCTGAGAAATTAAATTACCGGCACCCTAATATAATTTCTTGCGAAAAAGTGGCCACATCTACCCAGAAAGGCAAATATTGTGGGCAACTCCGTTTGGCTGGGATAGAGCCTTTTCTAATCCAAAAGTTCATCAAGGCCCATAGCTTTTGAACAGGAGCCGCACTCTGAAAGGGGAGGGACAATTTCTGTACCTAAGTTAAGATGTGTCCTTGTGCACATCTTCATCAAATACAAATTTGCGCAAATTTGCCTGTACGGAGGAACAAATTATATTGAGGCTAGGTACAACTGCTTTATATTGTATGTAACGTATATACGAGTTTGTACCTGATTTAAATGTGCTGAAATACATCTAGCCTACGTACAATAATTGTTCCTCGCCATTCAGTGTGTGGTTGAAAGATGTGCTTAAAAGTACATCTTTCTAGGGGGAAATGGCCCTTCACTTTAAGTGTGCACACGCTAAATATGAAGGGATTTGTTTGTCCCTTGAAAGTGGCATTTTCGAAATGCAATGTGTGGCACAAATGACAAATGTGCATCCTTCCTTGCAATGGTCAAAACTAAAATGTGTCCATTACGAGGGTCCATAGTTCACAACAAATTCCAATGGCCTTTTTTGTCCACAGCAAGATGCGTTTTTAAGCATATCTTGGCAGGATGCATTTTTACACCTTGCAAATGACAAATTTGCTTCTTATCGGTGGACGAAAGTAAAAATTGTCCATGAATATGATGCGAATTTGTCATTTGCAGGCTCAGGAAAAGCTAATGTTACCGAGGTAACGTTTCTTGACACAACCAAACCAGGTAACGTTTGGTGATGCAACCAGTTTGTGATGGCCGTATCCTTTTGCATGGGGTAGGTTGCATCAGGAAACGTTACCGGGCTGCTTGGTCACATGATCACTGTAAAAATTCTTTGTCACGATGACGAAAATACCATGGCTAATTTTTAGTACAGGGCTGTCGTCACGAATTTTCTCGTCACGATGACGAGAAAACCTTAATCATGTGACGAAGAAACCCACGACGACACCCCTGTACTAAAAATTAGCCATGGTATTTTCGTCATCGTGACAGCATTTTTACTGTGATGAAACGTTACCATGGTAACACTAGTTTTTCCAGTGAGGTGTTAAAATGCACCCCGTCAAGATGTGCTTATAAACGCATCTTGCTTGGGCAAAAGAAGTCCATTGTACTTTAGTGTGTTGTCACTGGCAGGATTCAGAACTGTATCTGGTGCACCAAAAAAGTGGGACAAAATAAGTCCTTTCAGATGACGTGTGCAGACGGAATGTATTTGTTTGTTGGCCGCAGATCGAGCGGCAGGAGCGGCGCTGGGTGCGGAATTGCCACGACGTCCCGCAGCGGTTGGCCGAGCTGCTGGAGCGCTTCTCCTTCCCTTCTCTCCGGCTCGTCGTGCTCTGGCGCCTCGGCAGCCACTTCAATGATGAGGAGCACGCCATCTGCGGCCGGCAGGTGCGCGCCGTGAGGAGGGTGTTCGGCCCGAAAGTGACGGTGCTCTGCGCCAGCTGCGGCTGAGCAAGAATGCGATGCGAAGAGAAAGACGGATTTAATCACATAAACCGAACGACTAGTTTTCTTGTCGCCACCCCAATCTGCATCACAAATCTCGGAGGGTATACAAGTTGCGGCTCCTTCCCCTTCAGTTGAAGTGCTACTTGTTGGTTTGCGCCTTTTGATGCTGTTTCCAACACTCCCTGAGGGAGTACGATATAGTTGTGAGCATACATTGCCCAAATCACTCCCTAACTGTTTCATTCTCTTGAGCTTCTCGTCTTCTGGAACATTAGTCCTGTCAAGAAATTTAACGTTTAATTCTGAAAAAGAAATGAAGGATTTAGATTCTAGCTGTAACATTAAATAAAAAGAATTTAATTAAGGTAATTGCTCTAATGACTAATTAGTGAAATTACGTGTCATGTCATGAGCCTCCTCAGGTGTGTCGACAATGCCCGAGTCGGCCCTGGAACGCTTGCTTCCGGCGCGGACCGATTTGCTTCCCTTTTTGGGCCGGCCACCTGCTCTCTTCAAATTTGGATTCGCGGCCCTCCAAGTCGCTGCCGCCGCTTCCGGATCTTCACCCCTTTCCCGGGCCTCCTCCTTCACCCGGTTGATCCCGCGGGCGTCCTTGTTTTGGTTAATTTTTGATAAGTACGCCGCGAGTGCTTTAACCAAACGCCTTTTTTCCACCAGTGACCAGTGTATGGTCAGAATGTCCATCCAGCCACTTCTGGTAGATTGCTGCAAAAAGGCAGATGAATTAATGTTGAGCATGAAGTTTCAAAAGTGCAGGAAATTATATCTGACAGCCTCTAGACTCTTACTTTCAGCGCTAGCCAACCAGTTCTGTGAACACTTCGCTTCACCGTATATCCTCAGTTTCTTTGGGTCCTCAAAGCAGGCCCAGAGAAGAGTGTGTTTAAAATCGCTTTCAGTAGCACAATTTTCGAGCCTGCTCTCGAACCCACTCTTTGCCCGCAGGCCGCACGGGAGGGTAGTCCACGTCTAATAGGCACAACAAATAACAAATGAATGAATGGCACTGCAGTGTCCCAGTGTCACTTATAATCGTAGAGTTAGTTGCACTGAGAAAGCGGGTTGGTCACCACAACTGCAAAATTCGGTTGTTGTAACTAAAATGATGTTCAGTCTGTCCCCCGAGTTATAAACATAGGACGTTTTGTTGCTTTTTGTTGTGTTTAGATTGAGCGTCTGAACGCTCAGCCAGCTAGTCAAAATGTCTAAGGGATGTGACCGAGGGGGCAAAATGAAGAGCACTTTGGTTTTAACCAAAGTATTCACTCTGTGTGGTATGCGTACTGCGTACTTTTGGTCTTGGATGGTTCTAAAAGTCTTGCAGGTCCTCACAATTACACTGAAACAAGTTTGCAACTGCTCAACACTTGAAAATGTGCAACTGCAAGTTCAACACTTGCAAGTGTTCAACGCGTTTTTTGTGCACTTGCCAGTGTGCTATTCCCCTGTTAAACACTTTCCGCACAGTAAACGTCCAATCGAAGGACGTGTTCACCAGGAGAGGTGCTGCACACTTACAAGTGCACAAAAAATCAGTTGAACACTTGTACACAGTGTACCACTAGTGAATTTGACACTTGCACACTAACAAGTGTTGAGTAGCTGCACACCTAGCCCAGTGAGAAATCAGTGGTCGAATCGACTTCGAATCGACGTCGATTAGGCAGGTCGAAAAATTGTCGGTTCCAAATGTCGAATCGACGGGATTTTGTCCCGCAAATCGACGTTTTTTCGACATCGACTATTTCGATACTCTATCGAAAAGGGACGAAAGGGATGGGTTTCAACGGTTGCGCTAAGTCCTGTAGCGACCGCTATGGTGTCCGTAGGCACCCGAGTCGCCATCACTTTCAAAAATTAATGCAGGAGATGAAGTCCGTGACGGACACCTCCCGCGCTAGAGCGAACACGTCTCCAGACTATAGTTGTTTTGGCGTTGCGGGTCACCAGCGAGAGGTAAGTGTACAGTCAGGGGAAGACCCTGTCTCGAATCGACGTCGAATCGACATCGATCATGTACAATACGAAATTACTTGCAATTTAGTACCAGGAACCGTTCTGTAACACTTTCAGACACATTGGCTGAGTTGAGCCGTGTCATAGGGCACTTCTCGAGTAACATCGAAATTTCGTCGACAACTTCGTTTCAGGACCAACGATAACTTCTCGAGCAGTCGACGTCGATTCGAGGTCGATTCGAACACTCATTTCTCACTGGGTAGTTTATCAAGGTAAAACCTCTTGCAAAGCAAAATGCCAAATCAATTCCAATTACGAAGCAATGTTTTGTAGTTGCCAAGCAAATGCTTTGCAATTACAAAGGATTTGGTGTTTTGCTCTGGAGGGTTGTAACTGTGTTTAAACTGCCGTAGAAGCTCGCTGTAGATTGTCGCTGGCAACGAACGAGGTGTAGAGGTGGAGTTCCTAAAGGTGCCGCAGGACGCTGCTGGTGCTGGAGTTTTCTTTTCTTATTTCCTGGTCACTCAGACTGCTCGGACGACTCCGCTATGGTTGCTGTGAGCTTCTCTTTTTGTCTGCCTCTTCTGGAAACTGAAAAGTGTCGTACAGTATCACAGTCTTAACTACAGTATTAATGGGACTGCTGTTTTATGTGTGATACCATATGAGTAACACAGTTAAAACTGTATGGGCCACACTGTTCATTTAAGGAATGTGGCGTCTCATTTGTTCCAATGCGAAACGTGTCACATTCGTTAGAACGGGACGCTGCCTGAATTGAAATGGTGGCAAGCTTGGCCAAGTCATGTTTAAACAAATGTGACACAACATTCAAACGAACGTGAACACGAATCACATTGACGCGAATAAGACGTCACATATAACAGTGCCTGCTACAGTTATGTGTCCGACAGATAAAAGCGGCGCATACACGGGGTGTCCTTCAGCTTACACTATTACACAAGGTATCACACTAGAAACTGCAATGCCATTTCAGTTTATACTGTGATACTGTTACGGCACTTGAGTTTCCAGAGTCTTCGTTGGTGTCCCATCGACAATCTGGATTATCTCGTCCTTGTGTCCTTGTGAAAATCTAAATGAAGAGGGACATTTTCGTACGTAGGTTTGATATGTTCTTGTGCATAACTTAAGGTGAGGCTTGGGTGGAACTGGAAAAGTCGGGTGGAAAAAGAGTTTTTTTAAGTTTTAAATCTAAATGCTAGTGAAATCAAGAAAAGGCTCTCTATATCATTCTACTTTAGTTCGTTGCGCATCTTTTAACATATGATAAGTCTACAGTTAGGCATAACACCGTGCGCAAGAACTATTTTGAAGTTATAATTCTTTTATGAAATTTCAAAATAGCTCTTGCGCACAGTGTTATGTCCAACTATAGACCTATTATATGTTAAAAGAACCGCGACAAACTAACTTAGAATAATATAGAGAGCTTTTTCTTGATTTCACTCGCATGAAGACTTAAAACTAAAAAAAACACTTTTTTGCCTGACTTCCAGTTTCACCCAAGCCTTACCTTAATCAGATACGAATTTGCCTCGACGTTACATACTGGAGCATTTGTGCATATCCTAATTGTACAACTTGTTCTCCCTTTTGAGACAAATTTGTATCTGCTGAATACGTACACAAGGACACATCTAACCTACGTACACAAATTGTCCATTCCTATGTTTACATCAATTCGCTTCAAGACAATTTCTTTGCCGTCGTTCGCATCATGTTGAGTGCTTTAGCGGTGAGCCGCTTCATGCCCTGCAAATGAAAGTGTATAACAAGATGGCAGTTTGAACTTCAAGACTGTGCTGAAGTATAAAATGAGGCTTAAACTGCAGTTTTCTGACCATGTGTTTAAATTTAATTTCTGTCGACACGCACTAAATCTGAAAGGACCTTTATTGTCCATAGAAAGACGCGTTTTTGTGCACATCTCAACCGAGGCAGAGGTCTTGACAGTAAGACCTGCGCAAACTGCGGCCACAGCGCAGTCAGCAAGGCGGAGTCGTAACCATACTCGTCGAACAAAGACTGGGCCAGGAGCAGAACGGATAAGACGTACCTACAAACCATCACAGCAATTATAATGATGACAGCGGGCATCAGCCACCAAATGTGGCCATTAACCCCTGACACCACCGAGTAGACTACGTCACTTTTTAGGGAATTCAGCTCCTTGTCAGATAGTGCTCTTGAAGTAGCCACTAACTCCGGCTCGTTTACACGCCCATCCAGGGCCCTGGCCAAAGCGCTAAGGATGGCAGCATCTCTGTGCGGTCGGTTAAAGTCTTGAGCTAAACGGTTAAAGTCCGTCTTATCCGAGAACGGAATGTAAAACGGTCGGGGTGGGGTCAGGTCCAGTGGGCTGAGTTTGGTCATCACCCCGCCCATCCTGTAAACAACTTCCAAATGTGTGCCATTGGCGAAGCGCCACTGGCCGTTAATAATGTGATAGGAAGGGAGATCGGGGCTGCAATCGATCTGAGTTGGCTCGTTTACAATCACGTTCGTCAATGTGTCCACCCAAGTCTGCTGGTCGTTGTACGACACAGCAAGCTCTTGGTAGATGTCAATCCAGCACGTGGTGAGATGTGTATGGATAATTAAAATCCTTTCCGATTTAGTGCGAACCACCCTCCTCGTCTCCAAATTACTCCAACGAGCCTACATGTGTGATAGGGTTTTGATTTATATTGAAACAGGTACAGCCACTTAAATGATTTCCATATAATCCATTTCATATCACAGACCTGTTTTATTACAAATTGCAACCCCATCACATGTAGGCTCGCTAGAAAGAGAAATTGAGGAGACGGGAAAGATTGCGTCCTCAGAAATGTTATTCTTAGTCATGGTTAAAAATCGCAGTTTAAACGTCAGTTAAACTGTATAACCAATAGACTTGCAGTTAAAACTGGCATCTTGTTCAACAGTCCGATAGGCAGAGTGGGTTCCATTAACAGAAAACAGGGCCGATGAATCCTCTTCTCCTGATCAACCTGTTCAGATAGCGCAGACTTCACACTGGCTCCATTGAAAACAACAGCGATTCCATTTCCAGCTAATATAAGGTACTTTACATACCAGAGATTTTCCGTCCTCCAAGGACTGAAGGGCAGACCATTTGCCCGCCCATCTGAGATCCCCCCTGATCCGACTTGGAGCTGTCCAGCTCCCACTGTTGTGGCCTTTCTGCTCGTTTTATTTTTGATTCTCCCTGGTCTGCTTGTTTCCTCTGGTTCTCCTGCACCTGCTTTCGCTTCTTGTCCGCAGTCCTCTGCAGGGTGGTTCGACCTGGGGCAGATCCTGCAAAGGAAAAGCACTTCACCTCCATATTTTGAATTACCAGACCAGGTGCTGCCACCGTTGGCCCTTCCTTCGTGCACGTGCGTGGCGCGGCCAAAGTACAACTAAGTCTTTCTTAGCACCCTCACGCCGACCAAGCCGTTTACAGTAGCCGTCGTTCGGCCAAACCTTTTCTACAGCGATCACGCGGCTAAGCCTTTCTCGACGAAAGATACACTGATATATAAAGTGTGCAACTGACACACACTTTAAAGTGTTTAACACCGTGTGGCAAAACAACTCGCTGAGCTGCGAAGGCAGCAGTTCTTATTTGCTGCAGCGGATCAGTGAATTTTTTTATAGACGGCATTTTGATCACGATATCCCACTCAGCTAGCGAGAGGTAGAACGTGCGCTCCTGCGTAAACACTATTCCAGCGGACAGTTGGTCACCAAGTTCTATAGTGGGCTGCGTCGTGCCAGCCGTGGAGAGCGGTCGAGTGACGACCGGCCCCCCGAGCCGAAACGGCGCTGCTGGGCAGGGTGCGCAAAGGCCGAGGGACAATGCAAACAGCAGGGCAAAGCAATCTGGAAAATAAAAGAAATTAAAATATTTCATTATCGCTAACCCAGTCGTCAAAAATGCAGTCCGGTACTTTGCCTCCCGGTGTTAACACTGGGGGGGCCAATTTAATTAAGTTCAAGTGAGTAACTATTGGAACTGCATCTTTGCGATCTTTGGGGAATAATTTAGTGACTTCTACAGTGGAAGTCCCGAAAATTTTCGTAATTCTATATACACCTTCAAACTTGGGTGTTAACTTGCGAGATAAATGCCTAGGGGTGGGATTAATTTTAAGGAGACATTTGTCGCCCAGCTTGGCTGGCTTAGGGCGGGACCGCTTCAAAAAATACATTTCTCGAATTTTGGCGGCATTTTCCTGTCTCTCCTTAATTTTAAGGTATTGGCGTCGGGTTTCTGCATAGAAATCTGACACCCAATCTTGTCGATCGTCAATAGGAATTTCAGGCGGCGTTTGGGCAAACATTTGTGCCGATGGCCAGATGCTGTTTTTCCACGTTGCTAAATAAAACGGTGTTTCGTTTGTAGAGCTATGAATGTGTGAATTAAGTACCAACGCAGCAATATAACATTTTAAGTGCCAATCTGACTGTTTGTCATCTACCAGTGTGGCCAATATTCTGACCAGAGGGGCATGAAATCTTTCATGAATGCCGTTTTGATAAGGGCAGTAGGGTATAATTCTTAGTTGTTTGATGTTTAGCAGTGTACAACACCGCGCGAGAGCAGAACACACGAACTGTCCACCATTGTCGCTTAAAATTTTGTCTGGAAACCCCAGAACTGAAAAAAGATGTTCTAAAAGTGCTTGGCACACTGATTCGCTCGTGGCGTCAACAAGCGGTACACATATTACCAACCGGGACCAGTGTTCACATATCGTGAGTAGGTGCCGGTGGCCTGCAGAGGAGGGGCGAAAAGGACCGACTAAGTCAACTGAAACAATAGACATAAATCCTGGCCACAATTTGGCTGTTGTAATAGGGACTGGGCGTGTTTGACCCCTTTTAAACCTTAGGCAAGTAGTGCATCCGGCAATAAGATTTTGCAAGTCGCGTTTCATTCCAGGCTAGAAAAATTGCCGACGAGCTATTTGCATTGTGGCATGAATGGCATAGTGTCCTCCTAGGACAGATGTGTGAGTGAGATGAAAAATGTCTTGGCGTGCAGCGGCAGGAACAACTATTGGCTCAAAATCTCATACTTCTATGTGTGCAACACGAAGTTGAATAGCTGGAAGTGTTCAACAGGTGTGTTGCACCCCTTTTTAGTGTTCAACTTGAGCGTTAAGATATAGTGCTCGACGGTCAGGTTGAACATTTAGAAGTGTGCAACACACCTGTTGAACACTTCCAACTATTCAAAACTCGTGTTGCACACACAGAAGTCTGCCACACGGTGTTAAACACTTTATAGTGTGTCAGTTACACACTTTATATATCAGTGTATCGACTGGTCTCAAGAAGACGTCCGACGTGGGGATGACGATGTAGGACATCATGTTCAACCTTTCTCGGCTGGCCACCCGCTCTCTTCAAGTTTGGATTGGTGGACCTCCAAGCCGCTGCCTTCGGATCATCACCCTTTTCCCATGCATCTTTCACACGGTTCATCCCGTGGGCGTCCTTGTTCTGATTTATTTTGGACAAGTCCGCCAATTGTTCCGTGCCATTTAAAGTGTAGGCTCAAAATGCGTCCAAAGTAACGAATATTGTTTTTGTAGCATTTTCGCAGTGTCGCGAGATCGGAGCCTGGACTTACCGATTCGTCAATTTCGGTATAGCGAAATATTCGCAAGAAATGATTTTGGTTGTTGATGCGCCCCAAAATGCCACACACCCACACATATTGGTTGACACACTTTCGAAAACTGCATGTTAGTCTTGTGTCCGAAAGAGTTCTTACAGGAAAGGCATTGCTTCTACTTGAAGTGCGTGGACATGTGCCTTGCCATGTCAGCCTTGTGGATTCACAGGGATGCTGTTTTCCCCCTGTGTGAGTGAGCCTGTGGCGCTGACAATTCCGTTTTCTTGAAAACGTACGCTGGTAAACGTCACACACAAATTTAAGTATCATGAGCCACGTAGCCAAGATCGCTAGGTACTAAGGCTTTGCAGTTGTCTTCAACTTCAACTTCAAAAAGGGTTATGACGACTGTGGGGCCTGCTAACTCAAGAGGTTTCTGTGTGGAGCGAAAGTTTTAAGGGCAGTGGAGCAGAGGCGGGGTGAAGTGGTTTTGGTTGTTGATGCGCCCCAAAACACCACACGCAGGAGGTAGTGGCGTGGCGCCACGCGACACACGTTGTTGATACGCTTTCGAAGGCCGATGTGAGTGTGGTATACCTATTTAGAGGAGTCGGTCTACACGAACAACCCAACTACTAAACCACGTATAGAACCGTGACGGTGAGAGGAAGTGTCTATGCCAATAACCACACAAAACCATACATGAATGTGCTCAAAGCTTTTACAAGAATCAACAGAATCACAAAAGTTTTAAAAAATCTAAGCACTTTTCAGGAATCTAGGAACGCCAAGAGACAGATGATGGTGTATCAATTGGTTGTGCTTCTCTGCCTCCTCATTGATGTGTTCGCGCATAAGGTTGTCCAGCACGACGGAAAATTTCAGCAGCGGCTTGTTGTTGGCGTCCACCGTGTCGCAGGTCCTCTCAATCACCGTCCGCATAACTTTGTGATGCTCGTCATGCTTCAGGCCCTTTAGAAGTATGCCTGAGGACACGTTTTCGGCGAGGCCTATGCCTGCCACCTCTATTTTCTCCACAAGGTCCTTAACGGCGAAAATGTACTTCTCCAGGTTATCGTACTTATCTTGGCGGGTTTCGAGTAGCTGGTACAGGAGAGCGAGCTGTTGATGTATGCCCGAGCCCTCGTACACTTCACACAAGGCTTTGGACCTGCTTCCCAATTTCTTACATCGGTCTAGAAGTTCCAAATACATGACTACAGTCGTATCTTAAAAAAAAAAAATCACTCCGCAGGATCTTTCATAGAAGATTTGTCCAAACAGTTTGCAAAAAAGTTATTGAAATATTGTTGGACACTTTTAGATAAATTTCGCAACAATATTAGAAAAGGCACGAGTTAAGAAATGTATAGCGAGTTTGGAAAATATAGTTTTTCAAATTGTTTGGAAATCAAAATTTCCAAACTGTTTGGGCTGCAGAGCGTCCCATGTTGAATCGCTCCAGTTCGGCGATTCGGGTGCGCCTGGACGTGCCAGCTCGGAGTTTTGGACGCCGGATGGAAAAGGCGAAGGGGCGGACGTGCTGCTGTTGTCCGCCTCGCTATGTCGCTGCTGGAGACGTGCCCGCAAACACGGCCCCATCGTGATGACGGAGGGCGGTCCGCGGGCGATGGTGATGGCGCAGGTGGCGCGGTGTGGCTGCTGCTGGTGGAAGTGGGGACAGCTCGATGAGGGGCCCCTTCTCCACGTGCTTCAGCAGCAAACGAGCACCGATGAGACAGCCGTCCCCCGTGCAGTCGCAGCAATAGACCCGCGGGTACTCGAACGGCGTCAGGAGGATGATTTTAAGGCCGCTGGGGATCAGAGCCACCCCTGGAGGAAAAGGCGGCCGAGGGTGCAGCTGGCGTTCGGGAGCACCGGAGGGGGTGGTGTCTGGTGCAGCAGCGCGGTGTGGCTCCTCGAGGGGGGCCTGGTCCAGATGGCGGAGGTGCGGCGCGGCGCCGCGGAAGAGGGCCCTGCGCGTGAGGCCTAATGTCGCGACCCGGCGTACGCGGTTGATGGCGGTATGACGTGGTGCCAGCGAGCACTTTGAACTGTCCTAACGGATTGGGTGAAACGAGACTGGCTGCCGCAACAGTGATATTCTGCCGTGAGATGTATAATACGTACAATTTAGTGTTAATATCTCTGGCAGTAAAACAACGACAGCTACACTTTGCTATCCCGATAATTCATAATTTGCTTCCAAAAGCACCGATGCCTCAAAGTTTTTGTCTAATAACCAATTTCTATCAGGGACCGTAACCAATTTTGCCCTGCTAAAGAATTGCTTGATAGGAGCCCTCGATGAAATGCATGTGTTGAATTTAATGAACATTTTTGCTTATAAATTCCATCATTTTCAGCACTTTTATCTCCCGAGAGAAAACTGTCGATGATTTCCGTGGAAGATCTTGCAGCAGTGTCTTCTCATTTACGTTTTTAGGGATCATCGGGAGGTCGAATAGACTGACGATGCCGGCCTGGCTCCACTAAGCCTCGCACGTACTTGAGAACTCTCATCATATACTTACTGGTGGCTCTCGCTGCCTCTTTGCTGGTTTGATGCCAGCCTTGTTATTCAGTGAAATCAATAACGACTTAGACTGTCTTGACAGGTACTTCATGACAGACTTGCACAATTTTGTGATTTTAACCTCCGAATACTTTTGAACTATTTTCCATTGAGTATTCTTCTTCCTCTTGGCAACCAGCCAGCGTCTGTATACAGCTGAAAAGAATGTAATATTTAGTGCATCCAGCATCACCAAGTTAACTTGTAGCACACCAGATTAAATCACAATAGACTTACTTGGGGCAACATCGGGGACCTTTCGAAGAACTTCAGCAAAAGTTTTCGCCAATCCTCCACTGCGCTTCCCATCACTTCTTATTCTCATGTATGGCGCGTTGTCTCCGAAGACACCTTTCAGTAAAGCGGTTGCCCACTCACTCTCCTCCTCGTGCTGAAGTTTATCCGCAGCCCATCTGCTGCACGTAACGCCTCCTCCCAAATTCACCTGTCGTCAATGTGAAATGTGAAACATGATACAGCATCAGACGCTCACACCAGCCAAAAAGAACACCACGAAGCTTTCCATAATGTCCCCGAGAGGACGAGCCAGCAGTAAGACTTGGATTTTGGCTCAGTAGACGATTCGTTAAGTCGTCTGCGGATTCCGTCGAGTCAACATCATAGATGATGATCAATGGCTCCTTTTTCTCCGGCTCCTGCACGGAGAAGTTGTGGTTTGCCAGGCTCTTCAGCATCTCTACATATGCCGCTGTTTCTTCATCTATAATTATCTTCTTTTTATCCTTGGTATCTTGTACCCTTCTTATCTTAATGCCGTCCATCGCAGGGTCGAAGAACCGGAGGAATTCCCTTGGTTCCTTCCCTGTCTTGGACTCCACCATCAGCCTGTGTACAGGCTTTGGTATGTTTGATGTTGGGCCCCTTGCCGTCTTTTTGGCAAAGGTGTCCTGTTTGAGTGGGTGCTCTTCCACTTTAGTGGTTAGCTTTTGGATTTCCGCCATTACTTTCGTAATTGCCTCGGGACTATCCTTTATAGCTTTGCTTGCCTTATCGAAGGCTTCCTTTGACTTTGCAGCTTGCGCTGTTAGTTCTCGGTTAATATTTGACATAGCCGAGAACTAACAGCGCAAGCTGCAAAGTCAAAGGAAGCCTTCGATAAGGCTGACTCGGTTACCAGCTAGAAGGCCCTCTGTTGATTGATGACTATGAAGCTGCTTGAGATATAAAAATGAAATCCATTTGTTGGCTGTATCAAATAGTTTTAAGGTCTCATTACCAAATGTATTCCTCCATAGATTTAACATGTGGCAAGGGTCTAATAAGACATTTACTTTTTGATGAGATCTGTTCTCAGCTGGTTCCATGAACCAAGGCTGCAACTGGATTGGATTCAAGCGAGCCCCAAACTTACAACACAGCTAATATTATTGAACAACCCATCGAAAGTCACAGAAGCCAGCTCCCAGTCTTGTTTAAAAATAGTAAGCATTCTTTCAAAATATTAGTGTTTTGCTCTGATCTCAAAGACTCTATAAAAAAGTAACCTACATGCAGGCAGCTTCCTGCCGTCATTCACAGACACCACCATGAATACCAATGCCTCTGTAGCCAAAGGAGTGACGTCAACTGAGGTTAGCTGTTCGTCACCCCAGTTTACATGTCCCACAATCTCATCCCCAACCAGCTCTAATTTCTTCTTGATAGCCATCTCATCAAACATCAATGCTAAAACTAATTCTTCACCTGCATTATTAAAGTCTTCAGCTTTCCTTTTAATTGCATCTTGAGCCTGACTCGTGAACGCAGGATTACCATCAATAACACATGCATACATCTTACGGATGTAAACGGGGATGGAGCAGGCTCATACGCCCTTAAAGAATGGAAATCAAGTGTGAGAGCAAATTTCTTCAGCAAAGGAGAGTGCGTCTTTCTTTTTTGGAATGTGAGTCTTTTCATGAGTTCAGCAGCAGCCCCTCCTTGGAAAGCAGTCTAAGAAAGCAAGCAAACCACACACAAATCCAAATTCCAAATGACTTCCGATACCTATTTGAGAATCACCCAAGCGATTTTTCCTAAAATTGCTTTTGCAAGGTGAAGAGGGAGTTGTCCATTGCTTGAGAGGGTCAAAGTAAGCAGTCTCCACAAATAGCGTCCTGAACTTCTCCATTTCTTGTCACAGGATAGATCCGACCCGTTTTGGCGCCCCCTTACGGTGATTAGCGCCCCGGGACAAAAAAAAAAAAAAAGGTGATTGGGGTGCCAAAATCCCCGCGGGATGTTCCCTTTCAAGGCACATTCTGGCGCCCCTTTGGAGCGGGTTTGGCGCCCCTTCGGTATGGGTTTGGGCTGAACTCTTTTAAATCTTGATCACTTAAATGAGAAGTACTGTGCAAATCTTTACTAGGCGTCGATCCATTATTGTCAAAATATTTTGTAAAATGGAAGTCTTCCTAGCACAAATCAGTGAGCCCGAAACTCTTTGGGAGCGACTTGAGTCTTTGATGAAGGAAGTATAACGATTCCTTAAACACTTAACTACCAACTGTTGATTTTATTATTTTAGCACAATTGAGAATGACCTTTGGTGGTGTTTTGCGCCTCTTCAACTTCTGGAAAACAAGGATTCCATCAAATGAACAAAAATTGTGACAAAATATGCTCTCTTATTATGAAGGTTTCTGTTGTAAGTTTGCATGCGAAAATCACATGTTCCGCCGTTTGCTTTTCTTCTTCGCATTCACATGCCTCTGCGTCTGTTACTCCCATTTGGTGTAGCTTGCTGTTATACGGTCCATGTTCTGTCAGGGCATGGACTAATGCTGTTGTGGACTTAAAATTTTTGAGTTTTCGCCGTGCTTGCACCGTAGGTATGAGACGGTGCAACTCCTTGCTCTTCTTGCACTCGACCCACCTTGCGTTCCATTCTTCCTCTAGTTTCCTTTCTGGATCTTCTGCCCAGTCGGCGAGGCCGCTCGGGATCTCCTTTCCTCTTTTCCCCCTAATTCATAAAATAACCATTCGAATGTTCACAAATTGCAAAACACGAATCACGAGTGTCACTGCACTATCACGTATCGCACACACAACACACTTGCACATATCACTTTGCTTGCATCACTTTTCACCCACATATAATACACTAACACTTTAGGGGAGCTGCTCTTAAGCAGACAGAGCAGCTTACCTCTTCTTCCACGTGAACTGCACTCACTTCTCGCAAGATTTTGTAGGCTTGGTCTTTAACCCACCCCTCCTTATGCCAAAGCGGCCCCGCAGGTAAGAGCGGCTGCAACCTGGGGCCGATGTGGACGATGCCCTTCCCGTTGGCGGGAGGAATCTCCTCTGGCCGAGGCAGACGGGCGGGCGCCGGCTCAGGTAACAGAGCGGGGGATGGGGTGGGCGGGAGAGGTGGAGGCGTAGTGATGGTCAGCGGAGGGGGCGTAGCATCCTCGTGCGCGCCCCTTTCTGTAGCGGGCTCGCCGTCTCCTTCACGGTGATGCCCCTCCGGCGCTGAATGGGGAGGAGGATCGATCCAGGTAGCATCGCTCTATGGTTTCCCAACCTTTGCTATACATACACAGTTTATCGCTATCCACAAGTCACCAGGTTCACGGACCGTATAGGACCTCGTCGGGCAGTGGGAGATCGTCGTAGCATTCACTGGGGCCCGGGTTGGGCATCTTCCTTTGTCTGCGCACTAGGCTCAAGTTGCGCTGTGGGGTTTTCCCCGCACGTTCTCTTTTTTCAACGACAATCTTGCAGCCCCAGTGCTTCCTCAACCAGGTCAAAAGCACAATCAGGATCACTAGTAGGATACTGCCACAGAGTGATTCCACCGTGGTGATCCACGGGTCACAAGATGCACAAATTTCGCACTCCTGACAGGCCGGAGTCGCTCCAGTAGTCGTCCTAGGGAGGACGGGAACAATCTGCTGCAAGCAGCGTCTGAGATCCAGGTCACAGGCATCGATGCCTGGACACTTTGGTAAGTTGCTCCAAGAAAAGGGAGCCATTTCGGATCCACTGTCCCTTTACTCTGGTTTTCCCACTTTGGTTTCCCGAGGGGTCCCCCCCGAACACAGGCGAGCCACCGACGGGGACAGTTGTCTGTAATAACCAAACACTATGGTCCACATGCCCCCAAAGTCGGCCTCATTTCCCTTCGCCTCTTTGCAGCGCTGGTCAATCGCCAAGAAGTTGCGGTCGGACACCATGCTTATCTCGTCAATGAGCTGGGCCTCCACGTTCAGGAAGAAGGTCTGCAGTTGATATGTCCCTTCAGTTCGACTGTGCGAGCATGTGTGTTGTATCAGTGTGCATTCTTAAATATGGCGCGCTAGTGTCGCTAGTTACCGGGCCTTCTGCCCCCCCCCCCCCCACCCTGTTGTGAGTTTACCTGCTGCGTGCGCGCGGCCCGGACAGGCAGTCTGTGACTGGGTGGCGACGAGACGCTCCTGGCGCACCTCGCGCGGGGTTGATGTGGTGAAGGGCTCCTTAGCTGTGCGGAGTGTCACCAGTAGCTTGTGATAGTCCTCAAGGGAACAGGTCCTGAGGACTAGCTTAGGGTTCTGTTTCCCCCCAGACAGTTTTGCGGTGAAGGGTTTAGCAAGTCCGTCATTGTACTTGTCAATTTTAAGGAAAAAGTCTTCCCCCTCAGTCAGAGTCTACCACTACGGGAGGGGGTTTTCGTGCTTGCAGTCTCTCTAGCCTTCACCACCGCCCTCTGTCTCCGGTTTACTTCTCCCATGCTTCTCCTTAGTTATTTTTTGTGGATGTGACTAGAAATCTCTGTAGATATTGCGAAGCCTGTTACGCGAGACGTGGTCTGGCGTTCATCCACCTCAAAGACATTGACCCCGATGCTACTCAGTGCGTATTCTGCTCTAGATTGTCACTCGCGCCACCATATGGCATGGAGAAAGGTATAGTGTATTTCGACTAACGGAGGGAGAAGAATAGCGGGTAGAACATAAAGGTTCCTGATTGGCCGAGCGCCTACTCCCACTGCCGGCGTGACGTAGAGGCGGGAAGCTCTCGACCAATCGGTAACGTTTATGTTTTACTCGCTATAAAGCATGCCGCACGGAAAAAAAAAACATTCGCTGTTGCAGCGAAAAATTCGCTGGCTCAGACTCACCGAATTTTATTAGTTGTCCAAGCGAATAATTTGCCACGGTAGCAAAGTATTCGCTGAGGTGGCTAACGCGAGCCCTGTTCCAGTAAACGGCACCATTTCTGCGTCAGGGCACGCATTCGCCTCCGCAACTAATGATGTTTTTTCCGAATTAGAAGAACAAGAGGAATATCATCTGCTCCCGGACCATCACAAAAAGCCTTGACCAATCAGAGAGAGACTCTCCCGGCCTCTCTCGTGGCCGGCTCTAGAAAGGCCGTCCCTGATTGGTCGAGGCTTTGTGATGGTCCGGGAGCAGACGATATTCCTTTTGTTCTTCTTATTCGGAAAATACATCATTCTTTGCTTCCGTAGCAAATTATTCGCTTGGACAACTAATAAAATTCGTCGAGTCTGAGCCAGCGAATTTTTCGCTGCAACAGCGAATGTTTTTTTTCCGTGCGGTAAAGCTGAAATGCAGAAGAATGAGGGGAAGAAGAAAACGGAAATAACTATGCTTTAACATGGTGACTTCCGTTTTCTTGTTCCCCGTATTCTTCTGCATTTCAGTTTCACCGGAATGCTTTATTCTTCTTCCCCCGATAGTCGAAATACACTATTATTTCACCTAGTTTAAACAGTATCCAAAGAAGAACAGTAATGCTTTCTAATCTACCTCCTCCCTGACGCTCATGGGCTGACGCAGACGGAGTTCTTGGACGCACCACTGGGTCCGTGACAACTTTGTCCGCGTGAGACCGCGTCAGAAAGGAAGTAGTAAAGAAAGGAGTGCTGTTCTTCTATGGATCCGATTGAAACCATGTGAAATAACCTATTTCTCATCATATTTCCCGTGGTTGTGTCCTCCCGCTCTGGTGTGCAGAACGACGGCGGTGCGCTCTCGAGACGCACCAGCCCCCCCCCCCTCCCCCTTTCCCCTCTTCCTCTCCTGTGCTCTGCGCCGCCGTCAGCGAGAGCAAGGCGAGGACAGCGAGCGGCTCTGTTGGCAGACAGACCGCGCAGCCACACACCCTGCCTGCCACCTCGTTCAACACAGCACTTGCCCTGCCTGCTCCTCCCACCAATTGCTCCTCCCTCGGTAAGTTAATTTTCGTTTGTCTGAGGACTTATTTTAAACTGGATCCAAAGAAGAACAGTACTATGCTTCCCGAACTGTTTCTCCGCTGACGCTCATTTGGTGACGGGGACGAAGTTGGCCGACCCGCCGCCGGGTCCACACCACCTCAGGAAATAGTCCAGGAAGCAATTGCTGGTCTTTGGATCCGGTTTAAACTCAATGAATTTCCATAGAAAGCATGCCGGTAAAGCTGAAATGCAGAAGAAAGCGGGGAAGAAGAAAACGGAAATCGCTATGCTTCAGCATGGTGACTTCCGTTTTCTTGTTCCTCGCGTTCTTCTGCATGTTAGCTTTATCGGAATGCTTTATTGTGTGACGAGGATGCTTCGCAAAATCGTAAACGAGCAGTGAGAGTACGTTATTAAGTGTAGACACAAACTCGTAAACAAGGCAGATGTGCGCCAGGCGACGTCCCGCGTAAAAGGCTTCGCCATATCTCACGAAACACTTTTACGCTGTGACGCGCCTGGCGCACATCTATCTTGGCCTGCCTCGCTGATAAAGCATTCCGGTAAAGCTAAAATGCAGCAGAATGTAGGGACGAAGAAAACGGAAATCGCTATTCTTCAGCATGGTGACTTCCGCTTTCTTGTTCCATGCATTCTTCTGCATCTCAGCTTTACCGGAATACTTTATTTGGACTGAAGTAAATAACAGGGAACGGGCCTTCTGACCAATCTTGTTCTGCACGTTTTTAAGTCGGAAAGCCACGTTTCTATACAGTGCCTACTGCTTATCTCCCGCCGGTAAAATTATAGTTCCCCGTTGTTTTAAAAGGTGCCAGTCAGTTAAAGTTCCGAGTTTGATGAGCCTGCGCAATGGACCTCATTAGTGCGTTGGGTGTATCATCGCTCGGGGCGATGAAATTCACCTGAGCCCAAGATAGGTCGACCGACGTGATTTTCGCTCTGGTATCGCTATGCCTGATGCCAATGATTAATAAAACATTTCGGTAAAGCTGAAATGCCGAAGAATGCGGGCAAGAAGAAAACGGAAATCGCCATTCATTATCATGGTGAGTTCCGTTTTCTTGTTCCCCGCATTCTTCTGCATTTTAGCTTTACCGGAATGCTTTATTGGTTGATCGTCGACATTTCATAGGCCTGGGCGAAATAGGGTATTTCACCTGAGGCAAACCGGATCCAGAGATGAACAAGAGTTCTTCCCGAACTCTTTCCTCCCTCGCACTGATTGTCTGACGCCGACGAAGTTCATGAACTGGCCGCAAGCGCGGTCGACCCCTTGTGTCGGGTCCGAGAACTTCGTCGGCGTCGACCAATCAGCGCCAAGGAGGAAAGAGATCAGGAAGAACTCTTGTTCTTCTTTGGATCCGGTTTGCCTCAGGTGAAATACCCTATTGCACTGCTGTGCAAGCGCTTGCAAAGCCGTCACGTACTCGAGCACCGACTCAGAATGTTGCTGGAGTCTGTGTTGGAAGGTTAGGCGGTCTCCCGCCGTTAGTCCTTCGGGCTCGAAGTGTTCCCGAAGTACTGCAGTTATAAAAAAAAACCTCCAGTAAAGCATGCTTTACTTCGGAGACTTTAATCTGCATGGCAGCAACCAAAGTTTTCACAGTTATCTCGTACTCATCTGGCAGCCCCGTTAGGATAAGGGCAGCCAGTCCTTTGTCTTGTAAACCAAGTTCGTTCTTCACTAAGGTGTTGTTCATGTTGATCAGTTTGCTGATGTACTCGGACATACTCACATCAGCAGTCTTGAACACACTGAACATCTCCTTGAACTTCACCATGGCGCCGTACTCCGTATTTCTGTTGCAAATCCGGTCCAATTCTTCCCAGGCCGTCTTCGCGTCATCAGTATCAATAACATCGTTGACGAGAATTTAATTCAAGTCAAAATCACCACTGCAATTAATAATAAGTCAAATTAACCGCAGAAACTTCCACTTTTTTTTAACTCTACGGTTTTTGAGGTCATTAATTTCAAATCCGCAAAATTTGTTAAGCTCAGAGTGCAATTTGAACCCAAATTATGTCATTGAAAGGCGTCAGTCAGGCGCTGCATTTGGTTCCGCAACGCACCCCCGCTGTGCGGTGGTAGGCCACGGGCGACACCAGACCCGGGCCCCGAGCGAGGGTCGGGCCCCGGCCGCCCCGGCCAGTCAGGTACAGGAAAGTCTTTCCCTGTCGTCGAGTATAGCTCTGGGATCACATCCTGCGTCGGGGGGGCGGCGGAGCCACGGCGACACGCAGACGCAAGTTTGGCTAGGTACCTTACTCGTTGTCGGGGCTGTGATGACTTTCTCTGCTTGCGCGCTCCGCGGGCCTCCTCCGTCCTCCTCGTCGCCGATGTCCTAGGCTCTGCCCCCGGGGCCGGGGGGTCGCCGTGCGGTGGGGCCCGGCGGTCGTGCGGCCGCTCGGTGCCCCGGAAACTCCCCTCCGAAGTCGCCATACTTCCCCGTGTCCAGTCGAGCGGTCCACCGAAGTCATCCCTCCGGCCGTCGGCGCTGATGCAGG
>NW_026267141.1:2349575-2368404 GCF_000697945.3 Frankliniella occidentalis | reverse complement strand
GGGGGGGGAGCCTCGGAAGTGGTCCGCCGCGCCGGCCGGCGGGGTCCTCGGCTGGGCTTGGAGCGGGTGGCGGGGGCGGGGTCTCGGTGATGCTGGCGGCGAGAGGATGCCAGCCTCGTCGTCTGGGACCCCCGGGACGCGGTGCGGCGGAGGCGACGGCTTGGGGATCCGCAAGGTACACTGGGGTGCGGACAGCAACTCAAGCTCCCTACCAAGGTCGGATGGATTGAGGGGAGGGGGGGCTTGGCATTGTTTGGACTAGCTTGAAAGGGTCCACAAGGTACGTTGGGGTGTGAACAGCATATTTAACACTGGCCTCTTTTAGAAACGGTGGTCGGGGCAACGCGGTCGTTGTCGGGGGAAGTATTGCTGCCAGCGGGGGGGTTGGGCGCCGGGTTCCGGCACCGTACGGGTTCCAAGTTTCAGAATATCTACGCAACGGACCGTTCTGTGACATGTCGTCGGGGTGGCGACTTGAAAGAATTGTTCAGGGTTATGCATTTGGACGAACTGACCGCTGGACAGCTGATGGCTGTAAAGGCATTGGACGCCGAAGGGGCAACTTTCCTTCTTAATGACTTCGTTACACTTTTGGCGACTCATCTGCTCTGCACGCAGCTGGGTGTAATCATGCCTAGCCTGCCCAGTCAGATTCTTGTTGCACGCGACTCCGAACCGTGAATAGGTTCTGCAAAAGCCGCAGTTTGGTTTACTTGTATAGAAACGAGGGTCAAAGGTTTTCTGACCCTTACCATGCAGTTTCCCACATGGAGCACAAATTACTGCTGTGCATTTGCAGTTTTTGTTTAGCCAGTATTTGGCTAGGCGTGATTTCCACGGTGCTGCCGGTGCGTCAGAGTTCTTTTTGTATATTTTTTGTACTGCCTTTGGCGGTGCCTTTTTAGGTGGAGGTTTCTACGAGACCTTTTACTGGGGAGGGTGGGGGAAACTTCCTGGACTAAGTGTCCTTGGGGGTTTGTAAAGCTCGTCAGTTGGATTCTAGTCAGCAACTCAAGCTCCCTGCATTCGGGAGGGTGAGGGGGGGCTTTGGTTCGACTAGCTTGAAAGGGCCCACAAGGTACGTTGGGGTGTGGACAGCATCTTTCGTACTGGCCTCTTTAAGAAACGGTGGTCGGGGCGACGCGGTCGTTGTCGGGGTTGCTTTGGGGCGGCACGGTGCGTATGTGTGTGGCAGGTGCGAGTGAATGAGCCGGATTGGAGTCAAGGCGGAGTTAATTAGGTCCGTACAGATTTGATTTAAATTTCCTGCGAATGGGGCTTATACTTAAAATCTACGGTACCACTTACTATGCTGAAAGATAGAAGAGGGAATACAAGACAAGTGAGGGAGAGAGTAGGGGGGGGGGGGGGGATTTACTGCGATGGCCGCCTGTGGGGGTCGTACTGGCGAGCCAATCTTGCTGTAATGGCCCTAGCGTTGCGCCCTTTCTTATATCGTATCGTCCATATATCGTACAAATATCGTCCATATCGTGGTATTGTAATATCGTCCCATATCGTATCGTCTCATATCGTGTATCGTGATATCGTCTTATTAAGCATGGTGGTATCGCAAATCAATGTATTCTGATTGCGTTTCGATAAATATTGAGAGTGAAGGTCAAAAAATCAACATTTAGTCAAAACAAGTATATTACAAAAAAAGCAAACTAAGGAATTCATTACTTCTTGACAAAGGCCCTGTTCATCAATAGAAATACGAGTTGGTTGACGTGAGTGCCCGTCAAGCAGTGCCGAAAATCGGTCATCACCACTCGACCACCCACACTGAATACCCGCTCAGATGGCACTGACGTGCCCTGTATGCAGAGGTATATCTTCGCGAGTTTAGCCAGGTATGGCAGCCTGTACTCATGAAACTTTCACCACTCGAGTGGACACTTGTCCATTTCGAGTGGAGGGAGTCTTTTATACGCTTCTAGCTGCTCTTCCGCCTTCTCCCTGGGGGGCCTTCATCCTAACGTACGATACGCGTACCATTCTAACCATTTCGTGATATCGTGATATCGCCTTATATCGTGATATCGTGGTATCGTGATATCGTTCAGTATCGTGAGTAGGTCCTGCAGAAGCCACAGTTTGGGTGACTTGTGAAGTAGCGAGGGTCAGAGATTTCCTGACCCTTACGATGCAATTTCGCACATGGAACACAAATCACTGCTGTGTATCGGCAGTTTTCGTTAAGCCAGTATTTGGCTAGGCATGATTTTCAGGGTGCCGCTGGTGCGTCAGAGTTTTTTTCTAGGCAGTCGTTTAAAGACTGACTTTCACATTTGGTCAGAAGCAAGCCAGCCTGATCCAGTTAAAGTACAAGCCAGCCAGCGCCGAGCCCCAGCCCAGCTAGTATGCCAGCGCCTAGCCCCCAGCCCAGCTAGTATATATGGGCGTGTGTGCGGGTTTGGCTGCTTAGGTGTTCTGTAGGTGTGTTCAATTTTTGCCTCCTTGAGGCGCGTGAGTAGGAGGTGGTAGTCCTCCATTGTGTGCGGCTTAAGTATGAAGCCAGTGCCGGATAGTTTACATGTTGGTGGGCGTGCTAGCCCCCGGGTTATGTTTTCAAATATGATATGGTGTTGGTCTCCCCAGTCTTTATCTACCCTGATAGTTGGTGCTTTTCCCTATCTTCCCTCACAACGTGGCGTTGCCGGATTTTCGAAATGACCCCTACCCTCCCCTCCAGTGCACTTTGAAATTCCCGGAGATGGGCGGAAAAAGCGAAAAGTCTAAGCATTATTAATACCGGGACACTCCTTTTACGATTCAGGGTCGTTTTCCCGCGCTTCAGGTCGTAAGCGATTGACCGTGGCGTTTCTAATTACCTCGACAATTGATGAACTATACTGTTGGAAAGGGGAAAGCACAAGAAATATTATTCTAAAATAATATTGGGACTTTCATGCTAAATGTAGACGCAAAGATGTTTCAACTGACGATTCCCTTTTAAAGTGTGGCTAGTCCGCATTAGACCCGTTATTTCTCGTATTTAGAGACGCCCTAGACCCAAACATAAAGCTAGCCAATTATTCCCAACACTTCGAGCTTTTTTGGCTACTTTTTCAAATTTGGGTAGGACTTCTGCCTGTCGAGAACGAGGTATTATACTGAATGCGTGTCGCGGGAACTAGTCGGCACTCGTGCGGCGTAACGTTTTTATAATGTCCCAAATGTGTAACGGAATTCACTCGAGCTTGTTTTTTCGTTCCGGATTACTGTAACAAAATTGTCCTCGTAACAGAGATTTTCGTTAAAAATAATTGCATCGTAACACCGATACGTCAAGTAACGGTGCCCTGGTGTGCAGTTTATGCTTAACCAAATTTGAGTAAGACTTAGTACGACGGTCTGTTCATTTGCAGTTAATATGGAAGATAATCGCAAGCGGAAAAGTGTAGTGGCTAATACTGGCGAGGAACCACCTGCTCGCAGACCCAGACACGAGCTGAATGTTCCACTTCAAGCCAACGGCCACGCCCAAGTCGCTTGCAGCCCGCAGTCTCCTTTTGTCCAGGTAGGCAGTGTCTTCCTCATCTGCGTTTTGGAAACTGTCAGATCATCAGACCAGTGCCCTCATTATTTGCCAACTATTTGCCGTGAAAGATATAAATCAACCTTTCTCTGAACTTTTGATTTATTCAAAAGATGAAAACGGCATCTGCTAACTTTGATTTTTTATACTCTAATTCAGCTTTCCTAATATTAATTTTGTCTTTTTGTATTTGCATGTGCTCCTCCATTACAGCCACTCGTTTTAGTTCGTAGCTAGTCCTAGCCTCCTTCCTTTCATCAGACTTGTTCAGGGAGTGGAGAAATGCAACCTGCAAGTTAGTCCTAGCTCCAGCCTGGTTGGACCCAGTGCCATGTGGTACCCTTCTCTTCTACCTGCATGGTGTCAATGGAGAGGGTTCCACATTGGTACCTTGGGTGCAACTGGAGGAGCTAGGGGTGATGTCAGTGTCCTCCGTCACTACCTCACCTTCGGGGATAATGAAGGCTGTTTTAGGGTTGAGGTTTGCGCTCTCTTCGTATAGTAACTTTTCACATGTATTGAGATTTAGTGGAGGCCCCCCCGAGGAATGACTTGCAGTTGTCTTGCGGCTGTAGCTCCGCAGTAAATTACCCCATGTGGTCTGGCACTGCTCGGAATTCCATGGAATGCCGGGAGTTTCTTGCGCCACTTGCCTCCAGAACTTCACATCTGAAATATGCGTGACTTTTCCTCCTTTCTTCTTCTTTATTGTCTCAATTAATAATTTCACTTCACTTTCCTTGCAGGAACATTTTTTCCTCTGCAGGGCGGCTTGGTTGGGGTTGGGGTTCGGGTTGAGGTTGAGATGATCCTGCTGAAGGAGAATATAATGTAAATACACGGAAAAAAATGACTTTGTTGTGAGGATCAATTATGTTTGGTAGGCCAAATTCGATAGCAGGAATCAAGAATCCGATACCCACAACTAGGAGATGGTTGCCACGACCGAACACTTGTACGAATAGAACAAACTCCAGCTTGGTTCTATTCGTACAAGTGTCCGGTCGTGACAACCAACTCCTGCTTGTGAGTATCGGATTCTCGATTCCAGCTATCGAATTTAGCCTACCAAACAGAACTGATCCCCGCAACAAAGTCATTTTTTTCCGTGTAAACTAAAGTTGTGGGAGGGATTGCGTTCAATGAGATATATATTTACCTTGTATTGGTAGTGGTGGCAGGCGTATAAGGCCTTGCTTCAACATTTCTTGGATCCTACTCTGGGACACCACCACGACCTAGAGGAATGAAGATATTTTATCATTCAATGAAATGCTAAGGCCCATTTATCAACTCAAAGCCAATGATGCGTATGAATGCGAGGTTATTGATGCAAACAGATCTTCATTTACAATCAGAAATTGAATGTGTATTTTGCTCCGACTCTTACCTTAGGTTTATTGGTGTTCATGATGCGCGTATGATCAGTTAAATCGAAGAAAAGTTCCTAATTCTACTCACAAACACAGAAACTTTTTTTCATTCAACCTGACCAACGCTCTCACTCCGCAGCCGTTTCCCGCTTCTTCTTGATTTCTTCACGAACCATGCCCAACCGGTGATTTTGGCCGCTGTCGCTGGCGGTCGACCGTGTTGGGTTACCACGCCGAATGGAAAGCACATCCGGCGACCAGGGTCGATCATGGTCGATCATGGTTGGCGAATGAAAAGCACCCAGGGTGGTCACGATGATGGTGTGGGCATCCCGGTCGTCCACCATCTCTTGGGAGTGTGGCTGGTTTCTCACGTTTGGCGGCGGCAGAGCCTCCAGGCATTGCATGTCCCCATGTCTGATGTATTTTACCTAGAAATTTCCACATTTACCAGTTCTCTACTCCACGGAGGATTTCTACTTCTGACACAATAATGTTCCTTTTTAGAGGTACTTCGCTATCCTGCCGGGCGAGACCACGCCTGTTACCTGTGATTCTCTGAGCTGTCGTTTAAGTTGTGTAGTACCTCTTCTGCTAATCACATTCCTTCCCCAAATTCAGACCCAATTTCGAACGCTGTTTCAAGTAACTTAATACATTTCCAGCTAGTTCCCAGTGAGTACTAGTGTAGCAACAATTGAACTGACTGAGAAAGCTTACAGCATAAGAAATATCTGGCCTCGTATTTGTACTAAGATAGAGGAGGCTGCCAATGAGCTGCTGATAATCGAATTTCCCTTTGGTATCCCTGCTCAAGATTAAACATTTTTAACTTAGACTCCAAAGGAACTTGCTTTCCTTTCCACCCGTCCATGCTGAACCTTTTAAGCTCAGACTCCAGATATTCCTCCTGGTGGAGTCTCAGGGTACCTTTCTCCAAATCTCTATTCTCATACCTAAGCAGTTCTTGGCTTCCCCCAGATCTTTTATAGTAACTACAGCACTAAGAGCCTTTAGTAGGTTTGATTTTTGTACCCCATCATTATAGAAAAGGT
Organism: Frankliniella occidentalis; assembly: GCF_000697945.3. Taxonomy (NCBI): domain Eukaryota; kingdom Metazoa; phylum Arthropoda; class Insecta; order Thysanoptera; family Thripidae; genus Frankliniella; species Frankliniella occidentalis. The sequence goes on along the minus strand of NW_026267141.1, from coordinate 2,362,432 downwards.
AAAAATCATCAACATGAAGGGAAACTATTGTTACCGTAGGCTTGGTCCTGATGTAGATGCATGGTTCCTGCTTGGAGTTCCGGAATCCTTCCTCATTGAGTAGGTTGTCGTTGTCTGCTTTCTGATACCAGCTTCTTGCTGCTTGTTTCAGCCCGTAGACAGCCTTCCTCAATCTGCATACTAGCTGTTCAGTGCCTGGAATTTTAAAATCAGATGGAGCATCAGGTTGTGCCACATACACATACACTTTTTCAGAAAGGTTTTCATGTAGGAATGCAGTTTTAACGTCTAAATGGGCAATTTTCAAATTAAAATTGACGGCAATAGAAAATAAAATTCTCAGAGACTCCTTTCTCACTACTGGTGCAAATGTATCAAAATAGTCAACTCCATATTTTTGGGTGTAACGCTTTGCCACCAATCTTGCCCTGATTAAAGGGCTGTCATATGAATTTGTCATTTTCTTAAATACCCATTTATTACCAACCCGATGAGCACCCTGGCCTGGGGCAGGGGTTTTCAGCTCATCCCTGATGGCTGCCAGCCAGAATGCTGACTCAGGGGACTGAATTGCCTCCTCATAGGAATTCGGCAAAATGTCCACGGCTTTAGATGCAAACCAGGCATATCTCATGTAAGAACTCTATTTCTTAGCATGATCAGCAAGGTTTTTGTCATGAATCTCTGCATCTGTCTCTCCAAAACCATAGAGTACAAAACCATCATAGCGTTTTGGTGGTACTACACCCTTTTCGTGGAAATAGGTTGATTAGTTTGCATCTCATTATTTTCTTCCACAGCTACTGAAATGTTGTCATCCGAGTCCAGACTAGAGGAGGGTCTCTCTGACCCACTAGTGCTGGCCCCGTCATGAAACATCCCTGACAGGCTTGTGTCCGTATAGTAGCCCCAGAGAGAATCTCCATCCAGAATTACAATTATTTCCAGAATTGTTATAATTTTGTTCAGATTCAGAATCGGAACCAGAATCGTACTCAGAGCCAGACTCCGAGTCAGATTCATTCCCAGATTCAGAATGTGAATCATCAGTGTCAGATGTCATATCGGCATCCTCAGACACTCTTTTGAGGTCAGCAGTCTCTGTCACTGAGAAACCAGCATTATAGTTTGGGGTAGCCCTTTGAGAGGTGCCCGCAGATACATTAAGTGTAGGTCTTTAGCTGAGAAAATTTTCTCATTAAATGTGACGTCGGTATATCTATGAGGTGACTGCATTTGTTTTTGGATCCAACAGCTTGTAAGCTTTGCGTTCCTCATCAAAGCCGACGAAGATGTAGTTCTTGGTCGTGTCTGTTAGCATTTTACCAGAGTATACATGAGCGCTGGCCAGGCACCCAAAAACTCTCAAAATGCCAACATCAGGTTTCACACATGCCCAGACTTCATATGGTACTACACCTTTGACTGCTTTTGTGGGGGATATGTTTTTGAGGAAAACAGCAGCATTCAAAGCGAGGTGCCAGAACTTTGAGTGCAAACCTGCACCTTTAAACATTGCCCTCTATTTCTTAAACAAAGTTATGTTGGCTGTCTAAGCTACCCCGTTCTGTTGTGGATTTCTTGCAACAGAGTATTGACTTAGCACTCCCTCTTTCATAAAATACTGCTTGAATTTCTCATTAACATATTCACCTCCATTGTCAGACCTCAGATATTTAATATTATTTCCAGTGTGCCTTTCAACTAGAGTTTTGTATTGATTGAATTTATCAAACACATTACTCTTGTTTCTCAACAGACCACACTGTGAAAATTAGTTGTTAAAAACAGCTCAGTTGTTGACCAACAGCTCAGTTGTTCGGGAACAACAGATGTTGTTGAAAAACAACTACGTTTGTTGTCAATGCATTGTTAATATTGGACTATTGGGCACCATCTTGTTTTTGCTGACTTTTTGTATTACTGTAACTGGACAACGTTTGCTGTTATTTGACAACCGCAGCTGTTGTACAACAACACGAGTCAGTTAAAAACTTAACAACGAATTTGTTGTTAAGTGACAACAATTTTTTTTACAGTGCAATGTATGTGTATCTTGTCAAATCATCAATGAAGGTTACAAAATATTTGAAACCTTGTAGGGAAATGCCATCCGTACTCCACACACATCAGAGTGAATTATTTCTAATAACATGGATGCCCTCCGGGATCCCCCCTTAGGAAAGGGTCCCTTGACAGTTTTCGCTCTTTGACACGTGGAGCACTTCATTTTGGCCTTGCTGACTTTTCCCATGCCACTCACCATACCCTGGATAAGGCCCATATTATTTGTTCCAAGGTGTCCTAACCTTTGGTGCCAAGGCTGTATCTCAGCTTTCTTTGCCTTTAGTGCTAGAGTGGTCTGCTCATGTTCTCTCACTTCCAAATTTAACTGATAAGTTTCATCTGTCTCCGTGGTTTTCAGTAGGGGTTTACCAAGAAGTTTAACTTCGCTTCCATGGTAAACTCCACACTCGTTACCAATAGACAATAGCAAGACCGTTCTCAGCTAGCCTACTGATTCACAATAAGTTTGAGGTCAATCCTGGCACGTAGTTAATATTATGGATTTTAGTCAGGCTATTGTGTTGGTCAGGGTTTGTCAGAAAGTTCTCGTAACCCTCAATGAAGAGGATTTGATTCCCAGCACATTGAACGCGCTGCCTTTGTGACACTGTCGAGTAGTCCGACAGGCACTCGATACACCCACACATGTGATCTGAGGCACCACTGTCCAGGTAAAATTGCATATTGCAAGTATTGTAAGGCACTTTACATACCAGAGAGTTTCCGTCCTCTAAGGACGTAAGGACGGACCTTTTGCCCATTTCAGCTCCCAGTGTGCCGGTCCTTTGGTCCTCTTGATCTTCGACTCTCCGGAGAAGGTTGGTCCTTGGTCTGACTGCTTCCTTTTGCTCTCCTCGAGAATCTTGCGTTTCCTGTCTCTGCACTCATCCTTGGGATGGTTGGTCCTGGAGCAGAACAAGCAGAGAGGAACCCTTTTAGCACCATGTTTGCCGTTACCAGTCCAGGTGTTGCCACCCCTGTCACTTCGGCCTCTGAAGGAGCCTCGCCCACGACGCTGTCCTCGGAATCCTGTGTAGTTGGCGTAGCCTCCCCTGGACGATCACTGGTGGACCAGCAACGCCTGGGCTGGAGCGTCGTCCTGCTCTTCCTTCAGCGCCTCCTTCAGCACATCCTCGATGACTCTGTCAAACGAAAGTTTGGACTTTCCATTAACAATAACAGTACACGTCTGCTCGAGGAACCGTTTGAGCACATTGTCTTCCTCCTTGCAAAGGTTACTTAGCGCAGCGGCCACAGCCACTTCGTCCAAGTTGTCCTCGCTGGAGGCCCGAATCTGCTCAACAGTTCCCTGCAGGTCGGTAGCATAGGCCCTCATGGTAGAAAAAATGGTACGCTTTGTGTGCAGCAACTTGTACAACAGCGAAAGCCGACGCGGTACTCTCTGATTTTCGTAGGCCGAACTCAGGTTCTTCCACAGGTCGTACGCTACATAGATAGAGATGAAAGCATTAATTATTTACAACAGTAAATCCAACAAAAAACCCGTAAACATAACAGATTTGGCAAGAAGAAAACTTAAAGCTTAATAAACTTAACCGAAGGCTTGTCAAAGAAAACTTAAGATAGAGAACCCAATGGCTGGGTCCACATTGCAGATTTTTCCTTCTTGGACAACATCTCAGTGCTTGGCACTGGTAATCTCTTTGTTAAAAGATCCGCGGTATTCTCCCTCGGTGGCACATGAACTACAATGAACTCCTTCTACATTTTGTTCGTGAACACAATGGTACTTCACTATGCAGTGTTTGTTCTTCCCATTAATAACATCATTCTTAGCAATAGTTATTGCACTTTCATTGTCACACTTAATTTCTATTGGCAATGGCACAAACTCACTTAAATCTAAACTTTCATGTAGGCCAACTGCCCATTAAACCTCTGTTTTCATGTGCATTCTCAAACTTTAAATTGTCTTTCAGGTTTCTATCAGCGACACCCTTCTCGATGGCACACCGAAGGCTTCGAAAAAGAAACTTATTCTTTGCAAGAATTATCAACAGGCCGATGGTCTAAAGCAACAATCACCGAGTGTGAAGACTCCACGGATGGATAAGAACTTTAATGTTACCAAGAAGTCTAGCAAAACGCCCTCTTCAGCTCGACGTACACCTAAAATGAGGTAATGCACTCTTAATGTTAGGAGAATCTCCTATGTAAAACAGCTCACCGCCTCGGCGGCTGCGGACAAACGCTCAGCTCACGCCCGCCTGCGGACAACCGCTTACCTAGCTTGGCGCTCCGGATAACCGCTTAAGTCGCTTTTTCACCGAAAACGTAATATTGGTATCATTCGAAAGAGGCGGTAATTCTCTTTCGAATGATACCAATATTACGTTTTTGGTGAAAAAGCGACTTAAGCGTTTATCTGGCGTTAACCTAGGTAAGCGGTTGTCCGCAGGCGGGCGTGAGCTGAGCGTTTTCTCAGAGCCACCGAGGCGGTGAGCGGTTTTAGATAGGGGGTATCGAGATTTGTTTATTAGGAAACGAATATGTCCTTTAGTAAGTAGATGCATTTTTATCACATCTTGGACAATGTCCTATCTGCAGCGTACGGAATACACAATGTTCTTTCTGCAGAGTGCCGAATACACAATGTTCTATCTGCAAAACGTTGGGTCAGGATACCTCAAAAGAAATGCTTATTACTCTGTATCCGCTCGTCCTACTTTACTTTCTAGAAAGCAGCTGCAGTCAGTTATTGAACATTGGACCTTTACGATTCTTTCCGTGTGTGCAGATTGGCCTTAATGTCTTCCACACAAAGCACAGAGGTGAAGGGCTGCACCCAACCCAGATGCAGATAGAACATTGTGTATTCGAACCTCTGCAGATAGGACATTGTGTATTCCGCACGCTGCAGATAGGACATTGTTGTTAGGACGCGTCGTTTAGTACTCAAGCAGGCAATTTCCGCAGACTCCAGTGGTGCCGTGGGTGCGACAGGCAGGCGTCTGCCGGCTGTCGGAGAGCTCAGCACGACTGCCTTGCCCTTCAAGAGGCTCGGAGTCGTGCTGCACAGGACCTGCTTGCAGCGCAGGACCGACTGCGTCGCCTGGAGCAGCTGGAGGTGCGGGCCGCCACCACGCGCCTCCGGTGCACGGCACAGGTGAACCAAATCTCAAGGGACTTTTTAATTCCTATGAAGATGCATTTTTGTGCGCATCTTAACCAGATGCAATTTTCAATCTTTCCAGTAAGAAAGAAATCATCCTTGCAACGGACAAATTTCGATCGTTTTGTCCATGGAAGAGATGCGAATTCGTCATGTGTAACAAAGACCGGAACTTGCCATCCCGGTAAAGACATTCTTGGCAACTGTCAGTAACTATTGCCTACAGTTAAGATGTGCACAATAATGCATGTGCGTACGACAAGTCAGCCTCTGAAACAGTCCCTCACGATAGTGGTGTTTGCAGGTGATGGGTGTGGGTGAGCGGGACATCGAGCTGGCCCTCTCAAGTCTGGGTGGGGCGGACCTCCGAGCCTTGTGCCTCTACCTCGAGGGTCTTGAGCTGGAGCCGGAGGAGGCTCACCTTTCTGCGTCCTCTGCGGGCTGCGAGGCCATCGCAACGAGATGTGCCAAGCTGCCTGACCGCCTGGAGGGCGTGACCATCATGCCGGGGGCCGTACTGCTCTTGGGCTGCCTGGATAGGGAGCGTGGGGATGACGACGACCGGCAATCTGACGACCCCGACAGGTACAACCGCTTCCAAGCACGCTTCAAGAATGCTCTTTTTACACTCTACATCCATTGCAGGATCAAAGATACGCATGTGTTCATCTTGCAAGGTGCATACTGTGAATCCTGACTTGCAACAAATTTGTTTCTCCTGGTGCACAAATATTTATTTTGTTCAACAAAAAATGCATATTTATCACTTCTCAGGAATCAATTACATCTTGCAAGATGTGCACACAGACGCATCATGCAAATGGTAGTGTTTAGTTAACCATAAGTGTCCGTAAGGATAGCGTTCGGTGATTAGCAGCTCGGTATCATGTAACGCAGTCCCAACGAAACCTTTGCTGTCGGAGCGAAAGCGAAGTGGTGGGAACTAATGTAATATGTTTCCAGAAACCATTGAATGTCTCTACGCAGAAATTAGCTCCCACAAACTAAGCTAACTAAGCTTTCGTTCCAACAACAAAACCATTTTACCGATGTAACGCTGAAATGCTAAATTATTACACATATATTGCTTTGTCACTTATGCCAGCAGCACATCATCGCTTGTTTTCTACCTCCTATTGTGAACAATGGACAGAGTATCCTTAAGTGTATAATTTGTGTATATTGATGTATTTAGGAGCTGGTTCTGCGAGTCGCCGCCCGCCCTTCGCATTTACTACGACCTCCCGGTGGCGCCGCAGCAGGCGCAGGGCTCCAAGGTGCTAGGCTACATCACGTGCAACCTGAAGCACATTGCCGCGGCCCGGCCCGGCGGAGAGTCGAACCGCGAGGGGAGGGCGGTGCGGCTCCTTAATGTTACAGTCATTTCGGAGTAAACCACTGGAAACATACCCAACCTTTGCTTCTCTAATTTTATCATGAATACGGCTCAACGTGTCTGTGATTTATCGCTTTGAACGTTTGTATATTTTGTTTAATGTCACCTGTAATTTTATGTCATTATTCACTTTGCTTAAATAAGAACATTGTATATCTGAGCCTTATGTAGCTTATCCTTTCCTCTTTTCTCTTTCAAGTACTCCCCGTAAACCACAGCATAAAAGACGGGGGACCACCATTTCGATTTAGGATGTACACAGGATTACGTGATTACAGGGTATGCACATGAATTTTGTTGAATTTCTGGGGCTACACCCCATTCAGTTTGGATAATTAGGTCGAATATAGTGATTTTTTTTCAAAGTTGGGTTAAATATTACAGGGATTACATGGATTTAGACTTCCATCTGTACATAGGATTACGGGAGTCGTGGTCCCCTTGATATCCGAACAGCACTTACTGAATACCACAACCCAGTGAGAAATTGTTTCCGACGACATCGTTTCGACATCGTTTTTTACGTCGTTTCGACTTAAAAGTGGTCCTGAAACCGACGGCTTTTCGACAGTTGATGTCGTTTCGATGCCGTTTCGACGTTTCACTGTCGAAAAGCCGTCGATTTCATGACCACTTTTAAGTCGTAACGACATCAAAAACGATGTCGAAACGATGTCGTTGGATAAATTTCTCACTGGGAACTGCTTACTCGATATTATAATATCGATGTGATTTTTCATATTTCCCTTCCATGTTAGTCATTATCATACCAGTGGAAAATGACAATTTGTCAAAGACCTTAGAACTTTTCGCAGGTGCATTACTGTTGAACCTTTATTCTTGTTAATTGCGTAGAAAAACTGAAACACGTGTAGAGTTCTTTTGTTTCCTTGTAAGAAAGGACTTCTATTGTCCAAATGTATTTCTCCTTTCCAAGGCCTGGGAGTGTCTTTTCCACATTTTCCAAATCGAACGATGCATTGGTGACGATGTAATGGCCCTGTGGCAAAGCACATTAGAAAGTACTTATTACGCAACATAAAAATATTTACAGTCAAAATGTCAAAATAACACTTAATCGCGCTCAATGTAAGCCGCGTGCCTTAAATTACGTAACTTAGTGGCAAAGGTAACAATGAAGCATGAAGCAGGAACTCCTTTCTGCCAAACGATTTGGCCAGCTGCTGCTGCTCCACTTCACCTCACCGCTAAACTCTGTTCGGCAGGGGTCGTGCTTGCTGCCTGCTTGCCTACCGCAGCGGCGTTTGGTCGGGCCTGCGCGGCCCATCCTACTAGCCAATAATTCACTGTGCGTTTCTGTACACATTAAAACCTTATACATTTTGCTGCGCATAGAATTGTTGTATGACATGCAGCCAAGTATGCCGGGGCATGCACAATTTTTGTGCATAATTATGAACATACACACTAAATTGCAATGAACTTATTTGTCCACAACAAGATGCGTTTTTAAACACATCTTCACAGGGTGCATTTTCACATCTTGCAAATGACAACTTTGCATCCCATCAAAAGAAAATGTTTACTTTTGTCCACCAATGAGATGCAAGTTTGTCATTTGCAAGATGTAAAAATGCACCCCGTTAAGATGTGCTGAAAAACGCATGTAGATGAGCACCAAAAAAGTCCATTGGAATTTAGTGTGTTCTGCAAACTATTGTAATTAATGTACCAGTTTCCTCAGCTCGTGTTGTTGTGGAACAGACTTTTGGTATTTTAAAGAGTCGCTTCAGATGTTTGAGAAGAATTATGAGACAAAGGGATGTCTACTTTGCTGCAAAATTAGTTGTAGCGTGCTGTGTCTTACACAATGTGTGTAGAAGGAGTGGTGACAATGCTTTTGATTTTAATGCAGATGAGGATGATGATGATGCTTTTCTACAGTGTGTGAGATTAATATTGGACATATTTCAAAATTGATAACTGAAACTTTTAACTTGACGTGTGTCTTGTTACATTGAGTAACATTCGTTCGTGCTTGCTATGATAAGTTCAATTCTAGACAAAGCATTTCGATACCTTCCGTCGAGAAAGGCTCAGCCGCGCGACCGCTGCAGAAAAAGGCTTGGCCGAGCGACGGCTACTGTAAACGGCTCAGTCGGCGGGAGGCTGCTAGGAAAGACTCAGTTCCATTTTGGCCACGCGACGCACGTGCACGTTTGAAGCGTCAGGAAAAATCGGTGGCACAAGATGTAAATTTTCTGAAAATGGCAAACGATAGGTGAAGCATTTCTACGTCGTTTGCCGCTTTCAGAAAATATATATCTTAGACCACCGATTTTTCCTAGCGCCTCAAACGTCCATGTACGTCGCGCGGCCAAAATGCAACTGAGTCTTTCTTAGCAGCCTCCCGCCGACTGAGCCGTTTTCAGTAGCCATCGCTCGGCCAGGCCTTTTTCTGCAGCGGTCGCGCGGCTGAGCCTTTCTCGACGGAAGGTATCGATTTGCATGTGTGATTGCTAAGTGAGGGCAAATATAACAGATGCTATTTCACAGGGAAACAGGAAATTTTAATGACCTTTCACATATTGCTACTACTACTAAGTAATACTAAAACAAAAGATATTTTTAAAAAATCAATGGCAGGAGCATCATATCGCACAAGTTTAGGGATATCACATCATTCCGCCTTAAAAGAACATAGTGTTACCCTTGCTCATGTTGCCTAAGGATGGTCACTTCATGTTCTTTTAAGACTGAACATGAATGACATCCAAACAACATTTGGGGATAGGTGTTGACTGAGCTGACAGTAAACGTAATGCTACAAGTACTAGTTAATAACATGAATACTGTTGTAATTATTATGGGTTGATGTGGCAGAGTTTATCCTTGGCGGCGTCAGCTCGGTCGCCGAGCTCAGTCTTGGTCCCTTCTCGCAGTAATTCTTCTGACACCGTTCCAAATTCAAGTGTCGTTGTGCTTTCCGGTAGCTTGGTCAGAGAGGTTCTCTTAAGAATTTGGCACAAGCCCTTAAATTCCGGCTTCACATGGTCGAGCAATAACACAGCAGCAAGTTCATCCTCTACTGGATTAACGGTCTCGTTGATCTTATTGATTATGTCCTTAAATTCCAGCACGTATGCTGTGAGCGTTGACGTTAGGTGCATGCTGAATAGCTGACGGAGTAAAGCTGCCCGGCGGTAGACGCCCTTGTCCTCCAAGGCATGGGCAATTCGCGACCATACCTGATGTGCTGAGGTCGCGCCCCTGATGAGTCGCAGCACTGGTGCCGCAAAAGAAAATAAGATTTTCATTCTTGCCTTCTGATCCTTTTTAAAGGTTTCACTTTTCTTGTCTGCTAGCTGCTCTTTTCCGGCTCTTCCTCTATGATGTCCCAGAGGTCCTCAGCCCCCAGGAGTATCTCCATCAGCATCTTCTAATCTGGCCAATTTTCTACTCCACGAAGTTTTTCCACATTTGGCAGGGAACTGGAAACCACAGTTGTTCCCGACGGGGTATTCCCGGCTGTCCCAGTCGACGAGGCGTCCTCGCTGTTGAGTTTTCTCCCCATGCTGTTTCTACGTGGTCACGCACCACTTCACAGAATCACAAGTTTTTCACTAATTTTAAGTTTGATTTAGAAAAATAATGATCACAGTTCACAGCGTAGACCTGGGCCCATAACCTGTTGTAATTATTATGGGTTGATGTGGCAGAGTTTATCAGATATTGATAGATTTAGGTGAGGACTCGGTAAAGAACACACAGGAGCTCAGCTGGTGGGCGGGAGCAATAAATAGGTTCTTACCCTCTGACTCATTCCCTTAAAGTAGTCTTCCTGGAAGGAGAGTAGGGATACATTTGCATAGGGTCAGGTCGGGGGAAAGTGAGACCCCTCTAAATTGGGGAAGAATGATACATTCGTTTCTCTTGATTGGTTTGCATGCTTTTTGATCTCATTCCTAGTGTTTGGGTGCTTAAAACACATCTTTTAACATTCGACTTCAATTATTAACCGGTTCTGGGAAGTTTAATCGCTTGTTGTCGTCACGAAACATACCTAATGGGAAACCTGTCCGACCACCTAAACGCAAGGGCTCTAAAACTGTTCTGCGGGGGTGTCATACTTTCAGTACTGCATCCGTATTCTTAGGAGTAAAGATTAAGTGTTTGGGTTCGTTGGAAAGCTGGGATTTCGGCTGTTCCGTGAAGCTATACAACATACCTGAATTATAATTCTACTGACAGTACGACTAACCATAAGTGCACGGGGAAAAATGAGACACTTGCGTGGGGAAGAAAGATACACTCAGTTCCATTGACTTTACATAGGAAGTCAATGCGGGGAAAAATGAGACAAAAAATGGAGTGGCGCTGTCTCGTTTTTCCTCAAGGCGGGTCCCTATCTTATTTGCTGGGTTTTTGCCTGTCTCATTCTTACCCACGGGTGTCTCACTTTTCCCCGAAATGCGTGTTGGGGAAAATATACATACTATTTCGGATTCTGCATACACCACAGGTTGCGGTACTAAAATAACGCTTTAATTTCATTACTGGGGTTGTGTTTCATCGACCAGACGCAGGAAAACTTATCAAATAACCATTTACATGCTAGATAAGACAAAAGTTATTGAAATGTCTCATTTTTCCCCTACCTGACCCTAAAGTAGTTCAGAAGCACAAGGATACAAGAGGCTGTGTCAACAGGCGGGCAATATGAATGTAGTATGTTGAGGATAATTTTACCAACAAATACGAATGAGAAAAGAAAATTAAAATTGTTGGCAAAAACATAAGAGCACAACAGTTAATGGATATCACATCATTCAGTCTTAAAAGAACATACAGTGTAACCCTTGCCCATATTGTACAAGGATAGTCACTGCATGTTCTTTAAAGGCTGAACATGACTGATATCCATACAACAATTGGGCTGGGCTGCTAACTTAAAACAATGTCACTTCAGTGACCTGCCGCAATACGCAAGTCATTCAATAACCTTAGCCTTTCCTCCTCAATTTCAATCAGCTTTCTCATCTGGTCATCCTTCCTTTTCTCTCTTAATTTTTTATGCTCAAATTTGCTCTCCCAAATTTCAGCCTCTCCTTTTCAGCATTCAATTTCTCCCTTTCAAATTTCATGTTTTCCTCGAAGAAGGCTACTTTTTTGCCTTCCTGTCTCAGGCGGATCTGATGGCGTTCATCAGACCACTTTAAAAATGAGATCCATTGACTTTGTAGCGTATTCCTCACTACTCACCCCCGAGAGCCGCCCCCATGGGGAGTATTCGGTTTCATCCGATATGGCTTAGAAACGGGCGTCTGGGGTGACAACTCCATGGGAACATTACTCGGGGGAAGCAGAGGAGAGCTCGCATTCACAGCAAACATTTTTCCGGGAACTTCCCGGTTGGATTCGGGAAGTACATTTTCCGGTTCCTCCAATTGTTATAACATGCATAGATATGACGAAAAATAGCATCCGGAAAATTACTTCCCGGATTCAACCGGGAACTTCCCCGAAATATATTTGCTGTGTTTTTAACGGCACTCTCAGGGATCTCCAAAGGGGTTTTAAGTTGTTGCATCAGGTCCTCCAGATGGCGTTCGCATGAGGTGAAATTAACTGGTGCACTGCCAGTGACACCGGTGGCAGTCTTTTTTTGTTTAATTTCAGGGTAAAATGTTCAGTGATTGAATAATGAATCACAAATAAACTTGGAGAATGTGTAATACACAGCGGATACAAACGGAAACTAACGTAGAACATGGGAAACGGAAGTGATGTCAGGGTACAAACTATAGTATGACAATCTTAACGTAACTCTTAACAACTAATGAGAAATGGCGCAATCACAAAGTTTAACACCCTGCCTTGATGTGACATTTCTCCAACTTAACTAAAAGATGAGCTCTAATACAAAAAGAGCCCAAAACCTTAACTAAAAAGATTAAATGGAGGAAATTCCAAGACCCTCCAGACAGCGCTCATGGGCCACTCTGCCTAGGGACTTGGTCAAGACATCAGCAATCGTGTCGTCAGAACATTTGTACTTAACAATTACATTTCCAGTCTTACATTCTTGCATAATTTCATTGAACCTAACTTCAATGTATATATATTTTTATGATCAAGACTGCCTCTGTTTAATGATTTAAAAGCAGACTGGCTATCACTTTAAAGAACAATAGGGTCCTTACATTCAAAAATTTCATTAAGAAGCCCTTTGATAAACAGTAGTTCCTTAACAGCATCATCCATAGACATAAATTCTGCGTTACGACTTGAAGTACTCAC
>NW_026267141.1:2336088-2347795 GCF_000697945.3 Frankliniella occidentalis | reverse complement strand
TCAATAAAATTACAAAATAAGAACAATATTGGCAAAAGCTATCACTCACCATTCAGGAGCTGATGATTTTGTAGCATTGCTTTGATACTTTAGTATGTATCCACCTTTTCCTTCTCCACTGCAATCATTTTAATAGCACAATCTCTATTACTTTCGGCCTGATTTTTCTCAAATTCTAAGTTCTTTTTAGCAAATAATAGTTTGGCACTCTCTAGAAGATTCTTCTTACTTAATGCCTCGACAGCATGTTCTCTGGCTTTCAGTTTCCTGCCTTCATGGGCGATTAACAACACACGGTGTTGGCGAGACAGTCTCAAGTGCTCCAACCACTCTGACCGCATACCATTCTTGGAGGCAGCTTCTCGAGACTCAGTGCCATGCTTCTTCTTTGGTTTCAAGCGGTGTGGCATTGTCACTGGGACTTGTGCTGAGGCAGAGGAGTGAGCCTCAGGGGCCGCAAGTGATGAAGAGCACTTTGCTTCCTCACCAGCAGCAATCTCCATAGGTGTTTTTGATTGGTGTATAATGTCATGTAGATGTTGTTCCTGCTGTGTGAGCTTTTTGACATCAATCCCTGAAGCGTGATTGTGAGCCATCTTGCTCTGTCTTGCACCGTTCACAGCGAGAAACTTGTCACGACACTGAGTATAAGTGTATGAGCTCTGGCATCGTTGATTTAAATCTTTAGTAATATCTTGCCAGGAAGCGTTAGAAATTTTATTTTGTTGTGCAAAGACAGGGCCACCTAACTCTATCAAATAACTGACCTCATGAGCTTTCTAGTCTGCCTTCTCAGACTTGACTGCGGCTGGTAGCTTAGATTGTTTGGGTCTGTTGAATGTGTTGTAAATTTGTGCGTGCTATCAGCTCCTGCTGGTGAGATTGCAAATACCTGGTGCGCAGAATCAAAAGACATTTTGGGTGATTGTGATGGCTGAGGTTGATGGCTTGAGGATGGAGACGATTGGGATGGCTGCGATAATTGTAATGGTTGAGAAAAATTTGGTTGATAAAAAGACTGTGACTGAGGAAGCGAGACAACACTCCTCATTTGATCCGGATGCATTTTGATAAACCGCTTCCCACTCCCATGTTGCAGAATTACCACCTAGAGAAACAGATACAGAGGCAAATGAGACACAGAATAATGGGGTATGGCTTGGCCCACATGTTTCCCAAAGCCCTTGGCTTTAAAAGGGGTTGATGAGCTGCAGTTAGGCTGCGCGATATAGCCGGAGCAGTGGATCATTCAGTTACTCTTTCTCAATACAACAAAAAAGAGAAAACTTGTCGAAATTATCAATTTCTTTGACCCATTCATACATTGATAACCCCACTTCCGACTCACGGCATGTACGCGTACACACAATAAGTAAGTATTTGGCCTATCTCACCAATATCTCACCTTTCTAACCGGAGTTTCCATTGCTGCACGTAGGGCAGATTAAATTAAGAAAAACTAGTGTGATTGAAATATATAATCAACAATAAACATTCTTCATTCACTCTGCCCACTCACTTTGCTCTTGACTCCCGCGCAATTGACTTATCCTTCCCCATTTCTTCAACCCACCACCCACACACGACGGGTGCTAAAGGTGCGGAGGTCGTATGACCCCCCAAAAGCGGGAGCGGCCCGCAGCTGGCTCTTTGCTCCCCACGCCCCCATCGGGCCGATTTCAATACTCCAATACCGGACCCGGGCCACGGTATATAATTCGCCCCTCCTGGGCCCCCGCCCTGAGGGCAGGGAGTGCAGCCTCGCTGCACGGTGTTAGGGGGCGGTGTTGCGGCCCCCTATTCCCGGCGCTTATCTCGCCGCGCCGAGCTGGCACACTGCCGGAGACATTGGGTCACTCCAGCAGGACGTCATAGTACACCAGGCCCGGGACCAACAGCCAGGAAAGGGCATGCGCAATCGTTATCACGGAGAACCCATTCCCTATCAGTCTTTGCGTCTGGGTGTTACTAAGCCCGACATCGGTGTAATTGTCGGCTAACTCCATCGCGCGCTCGAGCACGCAGGCCGGCATCTTCTCTCCCTTAACCTCCGTCCCTATCTCCGCCGCAAAGGTGTATTCTAGTACCCTATCTGAGTTTGGTGTTATAGTTGCGAACAACTCGGCACTAGGAACCAGAGTACGCGGGACGACCTCTCTCATGGTGCGCGGGGGGCATGTTTTTCCCCAGTCCACGGCGTACTCCTCGAAGGTATGCATCTCCGGGTCCAGCTCGGTATGCCACAGGAGACGCTTTCTCACCATGGGAGAAAAATGCAGCGAGTCAATCCTTGTGGGACTCACCCCCAGGCAGTGTGATATCGTTGCCTGGTCGTCGTCATCCATGTTACCAGTGTTCTCCAACACCCAGATGAAGGGGTACCCACGCCTGTTAGATGTTTTCTGGAGGGCGTCCCTGACCTCCCGGTACTTCTGAACAAATCTGCCACCTACGGGGAATTTCCCCCGCCTAGGGTTGACCCTGCTAAAGTCCTGGCAGGGAGTACCTGCTATAAGGAGGTTAACGGGCTGCGTTCTGTTCGACACATGAGCTTTTAATCAAACTTACGGCTGCTCCATTGTCAGCGAACGACCTTCTCTTTATGCCGCCTACCTTCAGTTGGCAGGTAAGCCCATTTACGCGAGGCCGCAATATTCTCCCCTCTGCGGGCTGTTTTCTGGGCTTCTTCTCGGTGGCATCTAGCGACGGCTCCTCGATGCCCCGTCCGTGTTTTCCACCCTTTTCCTCTCATTGTCGCAATCCCTGGTGACATGACCAGGTTCTTCACACCTGTAGCAGATGGTCTCCCTGCTGCCTTCCCGCTCACCGCGAGGCGTTGCCGACCTCGAGCTTCTTCCAATTTCGCCACCTCGGCGACCAATTTTCTTTTCATCTCCAGTTTGTTCCTATTCTCTTTTTGCTTCACTGCTAACTTTAATTTTTTATACTCTAATTCAGCTTTTCAAATCTTAATTTTGTCTTCTTGTATTTGCATGTGCTCTTCCATTACAGCCACTCGTTTTAGTTCGTAGCTAGTCCTAGCCTCCCTCCTTTCATCAGACTTGTTCAGGAAGTGGAGAAATGCAGCCTGCAAGTTAGTCCCAGCTCCAGCCTGGTTGGACCCAGTGCCATGTGGTTCCTTTCTCTTCTTTCTGTATGGTGTCATTGGAGAGGGTCCCACATTGGCACCTTGGGTGCAACTGGGGGAGGTAGGGGTGATGGCAGTGTCCCCCGTCACTACCTCACCTTCAGGGATAATGAAGGCTGTTTAAGGGTTAGCTTGGCGCTCTCTTCGTATAGGAACTTTTCACATGTATTAAGATTTAGTGGAGCCCCCCTCGAGGAACGACTTGCAGTTGTCTTGCGGCTGTAGCTACGCAATAAATTACCCCATTTGGTCTGGTACTGCTCGGAATTCCACGGTATGCCTGGAGTTTCTTGCGCCACTTGCCTCCAGAACTTCACACCTGAGATATGTGTCACTTTCCCACCTTTTTTCCTCATTACTGTCTCAATTAATAATTTCACTTCACTTTCCTTCCAGGAACATTTTTCCTCTGCAGGGCGGCCTGGTTGGGGTTCGGGTTCAGGTTCGGGTTGATGTTGAGATTGAGATGATCCTGCTGAAGGAGAACATAATGTAGATAAATAGGCATTAAAGTTGTGGGAGAGACTGCGTTCAATGAGATATATATTTACCTTGTGATGGTTTTGGTGGCAGGCGTATAAGGCCCTGCTTCAACATTTCTTGGATCCTACTCCAGGTCACCACCACGACCTAGAGGAATGAAGATATTTTATCATTCAATGAAATGCTAAGGCTCATTTATCAACTCAAAGCCCACGGTGCGTATGAATGCGAGGTTATTGATGCAAACAGATCTTCATTTACATTCAGAAATTGAATGTGCACTTTGCTCCGACTCTTACCTTAGGTTTATTGGTGTTCATGATGCGCGTATGATCAGTTAAATCGGAGAAAAGTTCCTAATTCTACACAAAAACACAGAAACTTTTCTTCCTTCAACCTGACCAACGCTCTCACTCCGCAGCCGTTGCCCGCTTCTTTCTTCTTGATTTCTTCGCGAACCATGCCCAACCGGCAATTTTGGCCGCTGTCGCTGGCGGTCGACCGTGTTGGGTTACCACGCCGAATGGAAAGCACATCCGGCGACCAGGGTCGACCATGGTCGATCACGGTTGGCGAATGAAAAGCACCCAAGTGCCTCCAAAGTCAAGTATGCAGAGATCAACAAAAAGCAGATTCGTCGTTGATCAGCGACCGTTTTCTGATCCGTCGTTGCTCAGCGACCGCTTTTTGATCCGCCTTTGTCGCACGGATGCGTCGTTATACCAAAAAAGAACTATGAAAGGCTTCTTCCGTTCATTGTAAAAATTGGCAAAAAGTACTGCCTGTGGAATAGCAATTAACGACTTATTGCCATTGGGCTTTTGTCCTATTGTCCTGGCATTGCCACAAAATGGAGTACTTTCATTGCCTCGGGAGAAACAGTGTGCTGGTGCGCGACAAGATGCGTAACGGTTTATTGTGTACCAAACCCTAACTCGGTTTCCGGGTGGGCCTGCCGCCTGCTTTTGTCCTTTGACGTATGGAAATGCTGTAGTGAGGGATGTAACCGCGCTAAACTCTTTTGCTTTTAAAACGAATAAGACATTAAATACCAGCGCAATTTGTAGCTTGCCGCTCTTATTAGGCAAGGGACGGTTTTTGTGGTATTTCTCCATTCCAATGGGGCGCCTTTTCCACACCTTCCATACCAAATTGTTAACAATAATGACTCAATGCCACATCATACTTTTAGCAACTACCACCTGGGTCCACATCTTGCAAGATGCAATTTTTTAAATGCTGGGTAGTAACAAATGGGTATCCTCTGCTGGACAAATTATTACTTTGTCAGACTATAGATACAAATTTGTCACTACACAGGGTTCAAAGTTGAATCTTGCAAGATGTCCACAGAGACGCATCTAGCACTGGACAAAAATTGACCTTTGTAATTTAGAGTGTATCGTTTTACGTTCACGAGTTAACCCTTGCGAGGCCACATAAAAAGTGATTCATCCAATTGAAAGTTGCTAAAATTCATCTGATGTGCTTAACAATGCATCTTTCGCTGCTCTGCAGCCGAAGAGCGGTTTTGCGTAGTTATAGATAACCACACTACAGAGCAATGGACTTCTTTTGTCCACAGCAAGATGCGTTTATAAGCACATCTTAACAGGGTGCATTTTTACATCTTGCCAATGACAAATTTGCAACATATTCATTGACAATTTTTATTTTTTGTCCACCGATAAGATGCAAATTTGTCATTTGAAAGGTGTAAAAATGCATCCTGCGCTAAAAACTCATCTTGCTGTGAAAAAAAAGTCCATTGAAATTTAGTGTGCCACATACGTTACCACACTTACAGCTTTTGCGGGGCATTTAAAGGTTGGCTGTGTACTCTCAAGAATTTGAGACCACAACATGTGCTTTAAAACGAGGAGGTTGCAGATAGCAGTCCCCCAAGAAAGAGTTTGATAATATTCACACAGGTTTGGTGATATGGCACCCAAACAGCGATGAAAAACAAATGATACCTGCAAAGAAATTAAAAGGCATTTCTTGTAGAACCTTCAAAACTATGACGACGTTGAATCGACGACGAGTCGTGTCACGTAGGTTACAGCACACTAAATGGAAAAGAAAAATGTTGTATCGTATTTTGTAGATGCGTTCTTAAGCAAATCTCTAGCTGATGCAAATTTTCACCAGTAGTAGACACAAATAAAGTCATTTGTACCTAGTCTAGGTACAAATTGTAACTTTTAAGACACAAATTTGCACCCGCTACAGATGTGCTTAAGAACGCATCTCTCCTAGGTACGGGATTGTCCTTTCCCCATTTAAAGTATGTGTCAGTTGCTTTATAACGTGACGTCACTGCCAAATAATAAAAAAAAACGACGGGTCCCATTAACGTTCTTCGACCTTACCGCGACGCTGCAACGTCGTCCCATTTCCCAGCGACGTTCTAACGTCATCCGATCTCCCAGTGTCTCTCAAGCGAGGTCTGATCTCCCTTTGACGCGCGCTCTACTGCGCTGCTCTGTTTTAATTACGAGTGGGGCAATATCAGTGGTTAAAAAATCGTGAAAATTGCCTGTTGTTCGTAAAAGATGAAGGAACACATGGACAATTGGCGATATTTACGATTTTTCTTCCACTGATTTTGCTTCAGTCGTAGTTAGAAGAAGGCAGCGCTGCAGAGCGCGAGGAGATCGGATGACGTTAGAATATCACGGGGAAATCGGACGACGTTGGAACGTTGTGGGGTAATCGGACAATGGTAGTAGGACCCGCCGGAAAGGACTCACGGGATACTCACAGTATTACAAAATCTGAAGTGTTTTTTTTTTTTTGTTCCTAGAAAGTCACATTTTTGTTCACATCTGTACCAGATAGACTGTAGTATAAGGCACAAATGACGAATTCGCATCGCTATCATGGACGAAACGAAAAGTTGTCCCAGCTGTCCATTTGAAGATGCAAAGTTTTTACTGGCCAGATTCAGTATGGCGTCTGATCAAGATAAGCTCAAAAATGCGACTTTCTAGGGCCAATAAAAGGTCCTTCAGATGTAGTGTGTAGGTACGGGTGGTGATGTTACCTGAAGGCGTCACGGCTAGTCTGACACCCGCTTTGTGAAAAGTCTTACGACTTAGGCAGCACAAATATTTAATCTCACCTTAGAGAGGACTTTTGCTGGCCTTAAAAGATCGAATTCCAAGTACGCGTAGACTCCCCCTCCTTTGTTCATAAACAAAGTCACGTTTGTGAAACGGAAGTCATGCTTCTTTTCAGGGCAGTCTCCATGGTTAAAGAAGTTTGCGACAAGTCTTGTTTTCATCTGAAAATGACAAATTCACACTGCACTTTGTTGATCTAACTTCTGACTATTGCCCCACCTTCGGACTTTTGGGGAGCCCGTCTATAATCAACATCTAGTTGCTAACTTTTGTCCAAGTAACCTAAAAATGAAAAAGTAACAAAATTCAAAGTTGCAACTCAGGAAATAAAGATTCTGTAGTAGGCTTCCCTCCTCAATTTTATCAATTATTTTTTTCTATAGTTAACATTGTGTTTTGAGCCACTTAAGCAGTACTGTCTAGGTAGGTCTCTTTTACGCTGTCTCCTCCGAAGAACTCTGGTTCCTGCTGAACCTGTGGTTCAGTTGAAACTTTTGAGCTGATAAAATGCATCAAATGGACATTGTGAATATGCTAACACGATGGGGTAGTGTCATCGAAAATGATTTCATTGATATATGTGAGAGCCCATGACACAGCTGGGACAGATATACATGCATGGGAATGTATATATAACATTTATCAAAACATCAAACAACTCTATATTCCTTCTCAGTATTTTTTTTCTTGGCTCTTAACCAAATAGCACATTCAAATCTCGAGGCCACAAGGTTTCCATCTGAATTGCATTATCGTGCCTAACAAATAACCCTCCTCCATTTGTAGTAAGAGATCAATTAGACGTTTCACTCGTCTGTTAGGAACCCGCTTCAAGTAAACTGATTTCAAAATATTATGGAAGGACTCCCATTACACAGTTGTGTCCGCACCACCAAAAAAGTGTTTCCTAAAGCACATGACCCAACACATCGACGCGTCCCAACAACAATGTCCTTTGAAAGTAAAGGAAAACTTGAATATGTTCATAGTACTGCTTTTAATAAAATAGTTTAATAGCAGTACAATGGAGGAACTTTTACCTTTCATGGAAAATTATTAAGTACGAACTGAAGAACAAACAAAATGGAACTTCATAGCAAAAGAAAAGAACAATAATAAGTATGAAACAAAAACAAGTAACACATCAAGAACATGACACATAAGCAGCTAAATCTATCTCTTAAAAGATGACAGTATAATACTTTGGTAGGCTTACCGAAAAGTTTGGTAGTACGTATCAAGAAATAAATAGTGATAAATAAAATGTTAAGGAGGAAACAAATTAAGCTAACATTAATATGAAAAAGAAAAGAAATGCTCTTAAAAGTATCACAGTCTCATATCACAGGAACTTAGCATTTCATGGGAGACAAAAAATTTGCCAATTTATGTTGGGGGGGGGGGGGTAGACAACAGGGATTTGTCAAAATGCCATAAACATGAATCACAGGCTGAAATTGTTATGAGGGCCTACTTGGTGACAATTGAATATAATGTGATGCACCATGCACATCAAAGAAGGCCGTCATAACAATGATTCCAGTTACTTACATCATTTCAATAGATCCCTGTTGCAGGAATAAACAATCAACTTTTATTGGACTATGTAAAAGATATTTGGAGGCGTGAAATTTGTAGATGCACCAATTTCTATAATATATCTTGTAATGCCAAGCTGTGACAGTGACTGTAGAAAATTAAAAAAACTAAAAACCTATTTATAATCTTACAACTGGCAAACAAATCTAATATTACTGCAAATGGTGCATGTTCTCAATCCTTGCCTTACCCTATCTCTTACTCTACTATTATATTAGACCGAGGTCCCTCTTCAATTTTTAAAGCTCCAGCTCTCGCTTTTGCTTTTCTAAATTGAAGAGGGCATCCCTCCTCTCCTCCTCCTCTCTGGTGTTCCTCAGGTCCTCCTCCTTCTTCCTCCTCTCCTCCTCCTCCAGAAGCCTCTTCTCTGCCTCCAGGGTGGCTGAGTTAAGCGGCGCCTCTTTTGGTCTTCTGGCTCCGCTCCAACTCTGCCTCCATGTCCGACTTCCTCTTCGCTAGTGTGATGACAGGAGAGGTCTGTGAGGTTCCAGCAGCAAGGTCCTGGGAAGTGACAGGCAACTCCTGACTGCTGGTGGAAGGCGAGGACATTTGTAAGGGCACTCGCTTTGCTAATCAACAGGTGCCTCGGTGCATGAGACCCTCAATTGTGAGGGCTCAACATCTTTGGTGTAGAGTGGGGCACCTGTATGTTTTGGAAATTCATTTGCAAAGAAATAAATTCTACAATGAGAAAATAGACCTGTGCACAAACTAACAATGTAATGAAAACCTATACAATAGTACTTACATTTGGGATTTCACCGTCGGGGAACTACAAAACGATCATATCAGCATTCAGGGAGTCAGCAGTACACTCTGCTGCAGGTGCACCAGCACCACAGTGCTCTTCTTGCTGCACCTGCTGCTGTACTGCACTGCTGCTCCTGTCCCCATCATAAGAACTCTCGAGGCCAGTGCCCGACTCTCTGATAATTGCCAAAATTTGCACTTCCCGAGGCGTTAAATCTCTAGCGTCAGCCTCCACCTAAAATAAAGTAATGTGTAATGAAAGAACCTTACCATTTCTCAAGCCCTGGTCAAGGAGTGACAAAGAAATGTTGTGCTTACCAGTCTTGAACAATTCCGACTTCTGGAGGCTAGCAGCAGTCTTCGCAAGACCCTTCAGATTGCCCGAGAGATTTTTAAGATTTTTCGAAGTACGCGTTGTGAAGCCTGACCTACTATTGAAAGCTTGCGGAGCCAACTCCAATGTCTCATTCTTTTCTCTAGTAGTCAACGCATCAGCCTTTCTTGGCGCAAGGACCAACCTAACCTCGTACACTATCGACACAAGCAAGTCCTTTTCACTTTCTGTGAAGTTTACTGTTCTTTCCGTTTTATCTTTGGGGTCCCGAAGGGTTTTGCGAGTACTGCCACAGCGTGCCATCGCGCTTGGTGCTCGAAGAATGAATGAGCAGAATAATAGGCGTGTTTTTGTTCCCCTACCACGGCTACCGCTCGTCTTTCCGTTCGTGTTTGTAACCAGCCTTTGGTTGCAACTTGTTCTGTGCTGTTTTCCTGCTTCGAAACAAAGCAGAAAAACAATAGGGAACAAGATGTCAACATTGCTGGTAGGCTGACTGTGATGTGAAGTGTACTGGATTTGTGATATTTTTGTTCCCTGTTGTTTTTCTGCTTTGAAAGAAAATATACAAAATTACCAAAAGGTGCTGTTATCCATTCATTTTATTCTGTAAATTTTATATTGTAGCACAAGGATCCAAAATTATACCATGGTCAAAATTTACTAAGTAGTAAAGTACCACAAACCTCAGAATGCTCTACATATTTCATCTCTTTTGTCATCTCCAATGCGCTTACTTTCTGCATCAGCCACTCCACCAAAACCATTAGCATTGAGCATCCGTACATTCTGAGCCATATCCTGAATAACAGTATCATTGTGCAAATAGCAAAAATTGTGCAAAACACAAGCTGCCAAAACAAAATTGGAATCTTTGCCAACATCTTTGAGGGTCAGGAAGAGCAGACGTCACCACCGACCTTTTAAAAGTCCAAAAGTGTGTTCAATAACTACTCTTGTAACACTGTGCTTATAATTGTACCTTCTTTGCATCCTTGTCAAATTTCCATACTTGATGGCGTCCCGCGGGGCTCTGCTCCTTCCGGGTCCACTGGTGGCCGCCACGGTCTCCACGCCAGTGCTTCCCTCTGGTGGCCGCCATGCTGGAGCTGCCTTGGCGCGAGTTTTGCGCGGTGAATTTGAAGACCTTGTGGCTTTCCTTGTTGGCCGCGTCGATTTCTTCAACTCTAGCCTCCTTGAGCTGCTCCTCCACCACGACGGAGACCTGGAGCGACGGCTCCTCCTCGCCCGATGATGCGACGGCACATGTCCTCTCGATGAGCTGGCGCAGGTGACGCATTTCTGGTCGCAGGTTCCGCAGCAAGAGGATTGCCGTCAGCTCGTCTTCCACCGGCTTTCCCGTGGCAGCGATTGAGGAGACTGCCTCCTTGACCGCCATGACGTAGTCTCGTAGGCTGCTGTAATTCTTGTGCCTGATTTCAAACAGGTCGTACACGAGGTTTATACGCCGGTGAACACCCTTGTCCTCGTACACGGAGGCAAGGGCATCCCATGCTTCTCTTGCGTAGTTCGTGTCCAGGATGTGGGTCAGCACGGCTGGTTCCAGCGTGGTGACGATGATGCTGCTGGCATCCCGGTCATCTATCATTTCGTCGGCCTGGGGCTGATCACGAACATTTTGTGGCGGCAATGCTTCCAGACACTGAAGCATGCCGCCTTGCCGGAGGTGGACCTTCACAAGGAATTTCCAGGCGTCTTACTTGGAGGCGACGCAGGCCTTCCAGTTTTCGGCCCCTTTTAGTTTCTCAATGTCTGAGACGTTAATGTGTCTTGGCACGTGATGGAATTTCACTATCTTGCCGGCTCACTTGCCCGTTTCGCCTGGTGCTGGAAGCCATCTTGAGCACTAGCACTAACACACGCGCGCGCACTTATTTATCACAATAGTTCACTCACACTTCACAGATTTGCCATTTTTCACTTGCACAGTGGAAACGTGTCACCTGGAGTCCATAACCTGTTGTTATTTGAAGTAATATTTTAGAGTCTGATGTAATTCGATAGTTAAGACGAAGGGTCAACGAAGTAAACACGGTAGCTGCTGGAGCGGAAGTGATGGTTTATTTGAGGTCCTTACTCCAGGCGGGAGGCGACAAGGCGGTGACATCAAGGAACGGACAGTTATGTGTATTTACAAGAAGGCAGTGAACATGGAGGGACAATTTGAAGATGTCGCCAGGATTGATCAGTAATTAATAATAAGTATAAATAGATGATTAATTACAACAACAAGGTGGTAGTTGTCAT
>NW_026267141.1:2335526-2336038 GCF_000697945.3 Frankliniella occidentalis | reverse complement strand
TCAAAAATTTCATTAAGAAGCCCTTTGATAAACAGTAGTTCCTTAACAGCATCATCCATAGACATAAATTCTGCGTTACGACTTGAAGTACTCACTGATTTCTGCTTGTGTGATTGCCACGCTGATAAACTAAGTGTTCAACTGCTCAACACTTCTAAGTGTGCAACTGTAAGTTAAATACTTGCAAGTGTGCAACTGCAAGTTAAATACCTCCAAGTGTGCAACTAGGTAGGTGTGCCCTTGCAAGTGTGCAACTCCTCGGTTGAACACTTCCTACACAGTAAGCGTCTAATCTAAGGGAGTGTGCAACCGAGGAGTTGCACACTTACAAGTGCACATCTACCAAGTTTAACACTTACAAGTGTACGACTACGGAGTTGCACACTTGCAAGTATTCAACTTGCAGTTGCACACTTACAAGTGTTGAGCAGTGCACCCAATGGCACCACCAACAAGCACAAATATATAACCAGAATAGGATATTCTGTCTTTGGTGTCTCCTGCCCAATCGG
>NW_026267141.1:2331150-2335476 GCF_000697945.3 Frankliniella occidentalis | reverse complement strand
CGACCTTTTAAAAGTCCAAAAGTGTGTTCAATAACTACTCTTGTAACACTGTGCTTATAATTGTACCTTCTTTGCATCCTTGTCAAATTTCCATAGTTCTTAAAGGGAGCTAGAAGCCATGAGCGGTTGGGATATGCCTTGTCCCCAACAAGGTGGTAGTTGTCATCATAAAAGAGGCTTCTGTGACCTTCAGTGGTAACTTTCCTGTACAGACTCGAAAAGGCTGATGCTCGGCAATCATTTCTTGGCCCTGGAGTCCCAATTGAAACATTTGTAATTTTTTTTGTTGCTGTGCACACTCCTTGCAAAATTATAGAATGATCGGATTTCCGACCAGTGTAAGAATCTTGATCAGCAGCTGGTGCCAGTACTTCCACGTGACAACCGTCAATGGCACCTACTACACCTGGAAACCCTGACCTTTCATGAAACCGTTGTTGCACAATGTGGCACTCATCTCCGGTGGGCTGGGCCACACAATAAAAGTGCTCTTCAAGCTGCATAGAATTGTCACTATCCTGTGGACTTCTTTGGGCACAGTCGACCCTGTGAAACCATACTTGTCACCAACATAGTCCATTGAAACTTTTTGTCCTAAATAATGAAGGGTCATAATCACTGCACGTTCAACGTCAACCACCTGAACATCACCACGATGTTCTTTGACGGGATAATGGGGCCGAATTACTTCTACAGGAGCTCGGTATGTTTCCTTCTTCATCCTTCAAAGGTAAAGAAAATAATTAGAGCTCGTATTTGACAAAAGGAAGACATATGCAATAATGCTGGGTAGTTCGATACATGCCTAAATCGTCGGTGGAAATCACTGTCCAGATATCGATCTATCTAATTTAAGTCATTTTTGTACAACTTGCCTAACCTAAAGTGCTTCCTCCTTTCTTTAATCAAGGCATGACAGAAGGGCGCCCTTCTCTCATGATCAAGGACGTTGCGACAGAGTTCGTAGCATATCGTCGCGTTCCGATTACCGAAAGGACTTCATCGTCCTCTTCGAAGTCCTCCAAAAGGATAGAAGCAATCACAACCAACTTTTTTTTTATCCACTCTCCTCATTTTAAGTTATCTTGCACACACAATATCCTTTGTAAACACGCCCTAAACAGCAGGTGGGAGCAGACGACACTCCACCGCCCTGTTTACGATTGCGTTTGCTGTTTGTGACGTCACGCACGCTACCAAGAGCTACCGCGGTAGGGGAACGAAAACACGCCTAATGAAACAAGACACAATTTCGCGCGAAAACGGCCACTACCCCGTGTATGTGTACGCACTGCACGCTAGATTCTGACGGGCGCGCGGCAGCTTCACCGATGTTGCCAAACTGCCGCTCAGTTTGTTAAAGTCGGCTCCGATAAGCGGACGTTAGTCGTGGTGAAAGACAAGGCCACTTAAGGTACCCCCATTAGTTTAAGTCGACATTAGTTAAAGCCACATTAGCGCTGTGGTCGTGAAATCGGTCCTAAGAATGTGTGCTCGTAAATTTACAACTTAAATAATACAAAATTACAAAAAATTGTAAATTTGCGATGATATGTCTCTTGTTCGGGCCCAGTTTTTAATAATGTAAAATCTTGTAATAGTGTAAAATCTTGCAGTATTTTTACCTGTGTTAGTCCGATATTAGTAAGGTGCTTTGCCGTGTTGATCTTATTTAAGCAGTGTAACAAATGTATTTGTGTCGTTGTTACACATGTTCAACACAAATACATTTGTTATACTAGTATGCGGTCCTACTAAGCTACAGAGCCCCTAGTAAATACAGCTGTAGCTGTTCAAATGACTGAAAGTGGGCCTGAAAACTGGTAGGCGACGATTCCAGCCAATAAGCAAAAAAACAAACTAACCTTTGCCGAAACTGAAGAAAGCAACAATACCAGGAACAACCTCCCGGTCCATGGCGATCTGCTGTTTTTGTAATTTCCAGTTCGAAGATTCATTTTGGTACTCCTATAACAGTGATGCCAAGTAAAGTGTTGTGCGACATAACGACAGATTTAGAATTTTTAATTTAAATTAAGAAAATGAGCCCACATTTCGCTTGTCCCTACTGCGGCCACTGGCGAGAGCACGCACGTCGGGTCGGAGCGCCGCTCGCGAAAACACGCACAGCGCACAGCCATTGGCGAAACCACGCAAGTGCATATTTTGGTGAATTTTGGAGACAGATACCGTTGGAAAGAGGAAATCATGCTCTTTCAGAATATATAGATACCTCAAATCTTTTTAAATGTCTGTTGAAATAAAGAGTTCCTAAAAAACCGTCAAAAAAAGCGTTACGTGGTTTCACTAGAGTCGCGCAACGATACTTGGTTTCTCCAGCGTCGCGCAAAGATACTTAGTTTCTCTAGAGGCACCGCGCCGTGCGTGCTTTGAGTAAGGGACGAGCGATATAAAATTTTAGCACTAGTTCAAACTTGTTAAAAACTGTCTGGAAAATTTAGTTTGTCTGTGGGATGACTAGAATGCATCGCTCGTGCTCGTACTACCTTAAGTTTAATATTGCATCAGTCGATTGCCGTATATTGTGACCGCCACTAGTGGCCGAGCGACACAATGTGCTAAAAATGACAGAAGAAAAGTTCGACGCGTCCGTGCAACAATATCCTATCTGTTTCGCTGCCCTTAAAGACTAGCCTATCTGTTTCGCTGCCCCAAAAGACTAGCCTATCTGTTTCGCTGCCCCGAAAGACTAGCCTATCTGTTTTTCGGCGCTCTCTGCAGCGCTGTCTTCTTTTCATTGTGGGTTTGCTAATGTTAACGGTAGAAAAAAAAATGCCATTTGTATCTTGATCTTCAAGGAACACGCAGCAGTGTTTACTTTTTTCCTATTGTTAATATCCATTGTTATATCCATAAGATCTAAGACCAGGTCTCGTAATTCAAGAAACATTATTTCCCGTGCACCCTTCTTCCTTGCAAAGTCTTTGAGCGTTGCTAAGGTCATCGCTTTTCCTTACATTTTTATGGGTATATACAAATATACCAACTCTTTACTACCTCTTCTAGTCTCTTCTAGTATCTGTAATGAATTTAGCGTTGATCAGTCTTTAAAATACAGATCATCGACTTACGACTGCCCGGACGGAAGGATCTGCAGCCGATACTGCACTTGTAAACTGTAGCTTAAACTACAGTTTTACTGCAGTTAACTGTAGTTAAACTATAGAAAAACTCTACGGATGTAGTTTAACTGCAGTTTAACTTTAGATTGGCACAGTACGAGTAGAAACTGTAGTTAGGTCAACAGTTTTGCATTAGATCCTTCCACCCGGGTGATATGTACAATTATTCTACTGCAAAGCATGTAGAACGCCTGTGATAGCTTCAAGACGTAAAAATCCTTCATACAGACGAAAAATACATTGTCATGATTGACAGCTAATTTTGATAAAAAACTATTGTCAAGTGAGTGGGTGCCCTTAAGGCACTGAAAAGTCGTCGTATAAGGTACACCCTATTAAAGACGTTTGCTAGTGTATTCCAGCAAGGCACATGGCTATCATGCGGACTACCGGTTCCCTCACTCGCAGCCTCTACCCTTTTGGTCCTGCAGGACGTGTGTACTGTAGAGAAATAATTAAGTTAAGCAAGTGCATCTTAAACTCTTAGATTCTCATCCCGGAACGAATTCACAACCTAAATGTACTGGGTGTAACTGAGAATACGCAAAAGTGCTGCGGGTTTGCCTACTCTTTATGCCCGTAAGGGGCCATGGCCCCTGCGGCCATATTGGGTATGCAATCCCGCCACACTGTTGCGTATTCTCAGTTACACCCGGTACAATGATGGCTAATTGAATAAAACCTTTAAGAGTAACTGAACCTATTTCAGATCAACTGCATCACAATTTGTACATTCCCCGTTTAAAATGTTTAACCATCAGATAACTTACAGTAAAGCAAAGTCGGAATTTAAACAAATCTGTCCAACCAATGTGTAAATATGATGTTTCGAAACATTGTTGGAGAGGAGAACAAAATTTCCACTCTATTTCTTGGGGAAATTCAAGAAATATTTGGAAAACAGAAACATACAAATTTACGGGAAAACTAGGTTTAGTAACAACAAAAATGACAATTTGCAAATAAATTGAGAAACCGTGGTCAAAAGTCCATGAGAATTTTTCCATAAAGTTTGAAATCGTCTAAGGAGTTTGGAAAATTATGTTTCCAATTAGTTTGGATTTCAAAGTTTCCCGTTTGATAACTGCGGTATTCTATCCCTACCCTCAACCAAACTGAAATACCATTGCAGGGGACATGGGTCTAAAGCAATTCGATGCCTCCTAACGACAAAGTCCGATGT
>NW_026267141.1:2329875-2331100 GCF_000697945.3 Frankliniella occidentalis | reverse complement strand
TAGAATACAATTTTAAGTCAGTGGTACCTTCGGTGTATTAATACTTAATCTATTGGTCACACTCAGTCGGCAGTCTACTTACTCTTACCTTGAGATGATCAATTAAAGCAGTTCTGTGACAAAATTTTGAATTACATTGCTCAAGTACGCACAAGTGCCGGGCCTTTATCATTTTACTGTTCCTGGCAGTATACCGGTTTTTTGTATCATGTGTCACTAAATTGTCTTTCCTTGCAAATTCCATTCCACATTTATCACAGGGAATATTTTTTACTTTTGAAGTGTTTTCAGATCAATTCAATTTGTGTTGTTTCAAGCTTCTCCTATTTTTTCAGCCCTTATTGCAGAAGGGGCAGGTGATTGCCTTGTCACTGCTGACATGTAGATATTACAAGGATATTACAAAGATATTACAAGGATATTCAAGGAACATACAGCAACAGCCACCATGAACCTGTGTGATAAGAGGTAGTCACTGCATGTTTCTTCAAGACTGAACATGAGAGACACACACAAATCACTCAGGCTGGAACCGTTACCTGACACCGAGACTTCAATATCTTTAAAACAACTAATCAGTACAATTCAAAAGTTATGCATCTTCAAAAAGAAGACAGCAAACAACATTAATTTTTTTTAAGTTCAGTAAATAAAACTAAGATTACCGAAGTCCTTCAGCAAGGATAATCAGTAAACAGGTAGATTATGAAATGGACAACACACATTATAGGAAAAAGAAAAACCATTGAGAACAAGACATATCACAGGACAGTAAGGACCACACATTAAGAACCCTGCAGCACCAGACACCTCTTGTTCTCAATGTTTCTTTGCTATGCGTGCAGCAATGGCAAGCAACACTTAGAACATGGTGTTGGGTGCTAAGGTTCGCTTTGGTAAAAACCACCCTTGGTACAGGTGAATGTGGCTCATCTTAATCAGTTATGGCAGTGACACAGGGAACATAAATTGCCCAAGGGAATAATACATGGCAAAAGCAGAAAAACATTGAGAACGACGGATATCACGGGACAGTAAGGACTACACACCACAGAACCTTCAAGCACCTGACACTGTTTCTCTGCTTTGAAGGTGGCAAAGGCAAGCAACACTTAGAGCACGGGGTGTTGGATGCTGAAGTTCCCTTTTATAAAAGAACACCCAAAGGTGCAAATGGCTTCATCTTAAAAGTAAAATAGTCAAACTATAATACATAAAAAACGTT
>NW_026267141.1:2315815-2329825 GCF_000697945.3 Frankliniella occidentalis | reverse complement strand
TCTGCATCGCGGTCTTATTATGTTTATATTTTCGCTAATATTACCGGTAGAAAAAAAGTAAACGCTGCTGTCTGTTGCTAAAAGATTGAAGAACAACTTACTCTAAAGAAAAAATTGAATGCCACAACAACAAAACTGCGGTAGCGCTCTAAACTTGGGTCTCCCGGGAGTGGCCAAAAGCAGATCGAACTTTGTGTAACGGGAGCGGAACAGATCGAACTTTGTGTAACGGGAGCGGAACAGATCGAACTTTGTGTAACGGGAGCGGAACAGATCGGACTTTGTGTAACAGGAGCGAAACAGATCGAACTTTGTGTAACCGGAGCGCAACACATCGGACTTTGTCGTTAGAGGGCATCGAATTCGACAGTCAGAACTTTCCATTTATTTTTGGAAGGTTCAATTTATGTACCTTTAAAAAAGAGGGAGTGGAATTTTATGCCATCCTATTAGTGTCCAAAGCGAAGGCTCGAAATTGCATGGTGTAAAACACGCCAGCAGTTGACGGCAGAATGACAGAGTTATCGTTCCCTCGTCGTAACATGTACAATTTTTTCTACTCTGCGCCAGTCTGGCCAAACATCAATATCTGTCCGTGGATCACGACAGGTTTTAGCAGTGTTTTTGTCCTAATAAGCACCTTCCGGCGAACGGCATATTTTGCAAACCATATCAGCAAATTATGATCCGCACCACTCTGTATCCACCAAAGCTTTACGTCAACTAGACCCAACGCCTCGGTCCTTGCGTGAGACACGGATACTAAGCGGAAGGGGCAAACACATTTTAAAAGGGTCTAATGTTAAGAAATCTTCGTTGTTTTGAAACACGCCAAAATATCCCGGACTCATTTTTTTTGACAAAATTGCCCGTCCGTTCAAAAACTGCCCTGTTGGTGCTAAAAAATGCCAAGGGCAACGAAACCAAATATACATTCTTTCTCCCACTGGTTTTGCCTTGTAAAGTGTGTAAAACTTGCGACGTTTTCAGAATATCACTTTTCGCGTAACAGGTTCTGAGATATCACACGACACACTGCTGCGCCCAGCCAGAAATGGAAAGTTGATTTAACGTTAAGACGACGTAGTTAAATTAACGTTAAATTTCGGACCATATTTTGGTCTTCTCAACGTTGATTCGACGTCAACGTAAGTAACGTCGACGCATATCTGGCTGGGGCGCTGCGACGCTAGACTCGGTAGTCAAAACATTGGTAGCTCACGAATTTTCGAACCTTCTTTAATTTAGTTCCATTATACGTTATAGTGCATTCTAACACAAGTAGAATGTGTCACTACTGACTCACAATGTCGAAAGTACGTAGAAAAATGGCATGAAGAATGTATGCCAATGTTTGAGTGACAATCATCCAAAAATTATGCAAGAGAGAGCCGTTCTAAGAGCTTCTCTCCCATAAGAATACGAGTAAATCCAGTTGAAAAATGCGGCACAGAAGAGGCTCGTACCACAGTCGAGAGATTCTTTGTCTAAGTTCTACCTCTTATTAAAAAAAAACTTACAATCACACTCTAGCCCTGTACATCACGGAGTATCAAATTTTGTACACCTCCCAAAACACCCGGAGCCGTCCACTTGCGAGCTACATCACGTTTTTGGCATGGATACGTTTAAGGAGTGTCAGCTCTATCCATACCACTGACGACCCCATGAGTGCTTTTAAATACAATTGTAAATTGAGTAGAGCTCGTCTTTGTTCTGAAAATGCCTTTGGTGTTATGGCTGCTCGATTTCAGATTTTTAGAGCACCCATGAGATTTGACCCTGACGATCCACGGAATCTAGTTTTGTCTGTTGTTTGTCTCCATAGTGAGATTGTTGACTTGTCAGGATTATTGAGATATTAAGGGATTGAGACGACACAATTATCTGCATGACTTTCACTGTTTACTGGACGACGCTGGACAAATTGCCATCATACAATACAGACAAGCGAAAGTGGAAACACTAATGACAAAATGAATATACGAATGAATAATGTAGCGAAGACTCCATACCGACTTGACCGTCTGACATCTCTTCTTCATGGATACATTTGAAGGATAAGTAAGGATACACTACAATATCAAATATGAAAATACTGATAAAGGTTTTGAAAAAAGAAACTTACATGATAAACAATAAAAAATATGAAAAATACAAGTCATGCTAGCAACGGAACATGACGCTGAAAATAAAATGTGGTTAAGTTTACAACATTTACTAGCAGGACGGAAAAGTAATCAATCTTAACATTCAGTCCTCGATTGATACAAATACAATGACTAATCTGGAATACAAAATTAATGTCATGATCAGGTAATTCAAACAAAACAAGTAATAGTCAGAATCAGGGTTGGGCGTGTCCAAGCGCCAGTCTTGTGTGTTGTTCTAATTATGAGGATTGTTCACGATTATTCGTTTGGACTACATCACGACTCACGGCTGGTAGAATGTACACGGAAGTAGTTTATTGGCAAAGCGGAAACAGTACATACAGTACACCAGAGAAGAACATAAATAACAAGTGACTGTCTTACAGACTATAAACAGTATGGCGCGAGATTACAAACTGAAACTATTATTTACAACACTCCCCCTTAATCCCGGGCTGCATAACTAGATTTCATCAAGACCAATCTCCCGACGCAAATACTCATGCTTCTCTGGACTCAAGGCCTTTGTTAAAATGTCAGCCTTCATTTCTTTAGATTGAACATAGCGCAATGAGATCAGGCCATACTGAATGAACTGCCTCACAAACAGTTTCTTTCTCGGGATGTGCTTGGTTCTGCCATTAATGCACTTCTTTTGGATTAACTTCATTGCAGACATGTTGTCGCAAAACAACTCTATTTTGGGTTGGAGCTCTCCCAGTTCCTCTAACAGCTGCTTGAGGGACATTGCCGCCTTGCAACCCAAGACCATAGCAATGAACTCAGACTCATTGGTAGAGTCTGCAACTAATCTTTGCTTTCTCGACCCCTATGCAACAGGGCCACCCCTGAACATAAACACATCACCAGAGAAACTCTTACCATCATAATTATTTTCAACCAAATTTATTAAAGACCAAAACTTGGTTCTTTTCAGCAAGCTTCGCTACTGACAATAAATTAGCTGACAATTTTGGAACATATGTAACGTCAGAAATTGTTCTCTGACCAAAGCCTTTTAAATTCACAACGACCTAACCCAGCTGTTTTAATAGTGGAAATGTCTGAAACAGTCACATTTTTATTATTACCTTATCGTAAAGACTTTTAAAATTACTTTTGTGCCTTGATAAATTGTCCGTGCAGCATGAGTCGAGATACCAAACCTGTGACTCAACTTTTGTGTTCAAAGCAGTGATCCAGGACACAGGTTTGTTAGACTTAATAATGTTAGCACTCATTCCACCGCCTCCATCACCACAAGTTGGTTTTCCTTTCTTTGGACAGTCTTTTATAAAATGATACCTGGTTTATGACATTTGAAACATTTAGGTATACACTTACGCGTGAGTTTCTTCTTTGCTTGGGTTCTGCCCTCCCCCTTTGTTGCTGTAGAAGGCAGCACCCGATGAACTTTTAGTGAATCTTTCTAATGCCTCTTTCTCCCCCATATCGGTTAGCTTTTTCAGCACACTGTTGTAGCTGAAGTCTGACGAGTTCTCTACTGCCATTTTAAACGGTTGAAAAGACCGAGGGGGGCACTATTTGCGTAATCCTGTGTACGAGAGTGTAATCCATATGTAATCCTCATGTATTCCGTGTAATTCTTGAATTTGTTTAGAACATTCTCACTAAATTTAACCTTACTGTCCAAATTAATTGGTTTTAGAGCCAGAACTTCAACAAAATTCACGTGTAATACCTTTAAGTTCACGTGTAATCCCTCAAAGTTTGCGTGTAATCCCTGTAATCGCGTAATCCTGTGTACATCCTAAACCGAAGTGGTGGCCCCCTCGAAAAAGACTCTGGCTCGATGAGTAACATGCAGGCCTTCATCTTATCCTCCACGGGCTTTCCAATTGACGCCAGCTGCGTTGAGATGTCCAGAAACTTGTCCAAATAGTCCTCAGAAGATGTACAGTTTCGTAGCTTCAAATTCAGTAGCTGGTGCAGCAGAAAACAACGCCTGTTTGTAGTCTTGGCTTCGTATTGCTTGTTCAGGGTGTCCCACGCTTCCTTTGCAGTCGAACACTCCCCGATGTGAAGTTTCGTACCCGACTCGAGATGCACGAAAATGCTTCCGTACGCCCGCTCATCACGGAGAATTTTGACCTCCTCGTCCTCAGAGGAGCTGCCCGCACGGGGTTCGATAGCTGACCACAGCCCATCACGTTTGAGGGCCACACGCATGCCCGTCTTTCAAGTGCCATAATTACTACTCCCTTTTAGTTTAGCAATTCCAGGGGTAGTCGTGCTGTATTTCACTTTATTTATTTTGATTAGTTGATGAGTACACGAGGTTAAGTCACAACACTGAAAGGAGATTTTTCACGAAAATCTTCAAAAACGACACAAGTCCAATATCCACGAATGTTTCTTAGTATTGATTAGTCAATCAGATATTCGTCAGAGTAGTTGGCTAATTAATACGACGATGTGAACTCAGAGAGCATTTATTCAGAACTAAACGGTTGACATACACGGCCGGTAGGGCGCGACACTTACACACGAAGCATGAGGGGTTAAATAACAAACAGAACACTTATAGGCAGAAATAACCAGTCTCCCAACACTTAGGATCCGCTTTCACAGTTGAGCGAGCTGGGCGCCATAACTCGTTGTTCTAATTTTGAGGATTGTTCAGGATTATTCGTTTGGACTGAATCACGAAATCACGACTCACGGCTGTTAGAATGTACACGCACGGAAAAAAAAGTTAGCTGCTCCAGCTTAACATTAGGTATGCGAGCCAAAAGTTAGCTGCCTGGAGGACAGACAAGAAAATTAGGAACAGTAGCTTATTAATTCGGTGCGTGAGCTAATCTGTGACTGTCGCAGATAAAACGTTCCCTGTAGTGGCCCAACTACATAGTTGTCCGAGCAAATGGTATTTCGCATTTCGAATTATAAGCTACTGTTCCTAATTTTCTTGTCTGTCCTCCAGGCAGCTAACTCTTGGCTCGCATACCTAATGTTAAGCTGGAGCAGCTAACTTTTTTTTTCCGTGCGGAAGTAGTTTATTGGCAAAGCGGAAACAGTACTAACAGTAAACCAGACAAGAACATAAAGAACAAGTGACTGTCTTACAGACTACAGTATGGCGCGAGATTACAAACTTAAACTTTTATTTACAACGTTGTGGAGCTTGTCTTCTGGCCGGTCTATGTGCTTGCTGCTCTCACTTCTTTCTTCAGAATTTTTAGCGCGGTTAATTGCAGCCATGTTGTCCACATAGATGTTAACAGGTCTTAGGTCTTACGGCGTACCTATTCAATTTCAGTTCCCCAAGTAAGTCAGCCAGACTACTTCTCTAACTACTTTGCTCAAAGCCATATACTCAGCTTCGACTGTGGATAGGGTCACTGTCACTGATCTTTGCTTCTCTTGCTTTTCCATGATATCGGGGCGCCAGCCAACAGAATCACGAATCCAGTTGTTGAAGTAGACTTTACATCAGATTTGTCGCCTCTCCAGTCAGAGTCAACGTAGACTTGAATTTCTTCCTTTAGCCTTTCTTGGTCTCGTCGGTAAATCAGCTTGACATTCTTGGTCTGTTGCAGGTATCTCCATAGATATTCTACCTGATTCCAATCACTCGACAAATTCTGAAATAAGGTTCACTTTTATTGCAATTGTTGCACTTTCTCTCTTCATTTCTGTTTTCATTTTCATTCTTCTGCTGCTGTCGTTGGTAGTTGGCACCGCCCCGCTGATTTCTTTCACTACTGCCACCTCCACCTCGATGATAGTTCGATGATGATGCTAAGGCTTCTTGATTTGCAGTGTAATCTTCAACTGGATCTTCTTGGAGTAGAGCTGCCTTTACTTTCTTGGTAGTCAAATTCTTGTCACTTCCCACAATAATGGCAATTGTAACTTTGTATTTTTCCTCAGGCAGCCCCGCCAGGAATAAACCAGCTAGCTGCTTGTCATTGAGTTCTAGTCCATAGCAGTCAGCTGTCTGCACAATTCGATTCATTCCTTGAAGTTCTGACATGTACTGTTGCATCCTTACTTCTGGTATCTTGGTTGTGTTGAACATTTGCTTCATAATTCTCAAACACTTGGTCAAGGTATAAGTAGTGAGAATTGCCTTTAGATTTTCCCACGTGTCTTTGGCCAAGGTACAAGACCCGATGTCCTCCATAAATTCAATTTCAACATGTTTCCAAAGGAAACTGAGGGCTTTTCTGTTTTACCGTGCCTGGTCCAAATTCAAATCTGTAGCTTCGTCGACTTCCCATCCAGGATCTATGGCATTCCAGCAGTGTAAACTAACTAGTTCTGACTGAACCAGTAGAGTCCACGCGTAATAATTCCTGCCATTTAACTTCGGTACTCCGTCTCTAGCAACTTGCTCTTCGTCGGCTATGACACTTGTTGCTTAGGCCGGGCCCGGCCAGCGTATCTTCTTTTCTCTTCGGCTTTCTTCTTTTACTGCTGTTGTTTCTAGGTCAGGATTATGGGATAAATTATCAACTTCAACTTGATGGGAATTGATAAATGTATTTGCACACTCAGGACCTCTGTACACTAGCCATGTTTTACAACGTCTAACTCAGACCAGAACCGGAAGAACACATACAGGATACAGGACATCATGGCCGATACTTATATACACATTGAGATTCACATACATAACTAAAGAGACTACTACTATGGGAAATTGCTTATACTAACACTCCTCCTCAATTTCACATTTCTACCCAAACCCCTTTTGCAGATTTTATTTGTTTTTATTTGGTTTTTATTCTAACAGCACAAAAGCAATAATCATTCCAAGACTAGTCTTACAATTTCTCAGTCATTCCTGCAGACTTTTTTTTTTTTTTTTTTTACAATTTCTGTCATTCCTAGTTCAGTTCTGAATTTTATAAACTTAGCATATGGTAACCCTTTGGTGAAAATGTCAGCAAGCTGACAGTCAGTAGGTACATACTTAACATCAAGTACCTTTTTGAGAGCTAAGTCTCTAACAAAGTTCCATTTAATGTCTACATGTTTTAATCTCTTTTGAACCCATTAAGTCAGTGAGTTTATACAACCTTGATTATCTTCAAGTATAACAATTGGACTAGGGATGTCAATTTCAAGTTCTATTGGGAGCTGGCAAAGCCAGAGCATTTCGGCAGTTGCTGAAGCCAGGGCAATACACTCTGCTTCAGTTGTTGAAAGCGCTACAGTGCGCTGTTTCCTTGAAGCCCAGATTACAGTATCTCCAAACACTTAGAATACATAGCCAGACACTGATTTTCTGTCAATATGATTAGCAAAATCTGCATCAACGTACCCAAGTACAGATGTTTTCGTTAGTCCCTTATATAACAATCCATAATTTTTAGTTCCTTTTAAATAACATAGAGCTCTTTTTAATCCTGTCCAGAGTGCCTTTGTAGGCTTTGATTGGTACTGACTGAAGTAACTTATTGCTGCTGCTATATCAGGTCTTGTCGCAACACATGCATACATGAGACCTCCGATTAATTCTCTATATCTATTATGGTGGCGAGGTTCAGACTGCATATCACAGAATACCCCAGTTGCCAAGGGAGTATCTCTAAGATGTGCAGTAACCATGTTAAATTTTTCACAAAGTTTTTCTATGTATTTGCTCTGACTTAGGAACATACAGTCTCCTGTTCTCTCAATTTTGACACCTAGAAAATAATTCAACTCTCCTAGATCTATTTCAAACAACTCCTGAAATAGTCTCACAATACTATCAAGAGATAGTTTATGTCCACTTGCAACAATAATATCATTAACATACAAAAACACATAATAAAAAGTGTGGGCAACCTTTCTTATTTACAGACATTTATCAGATACACATTGTTTGAAGTTCAGTCTAGTGATAAAGGCGTGGAATCTTACATTCCACTCCATTGGGGCCTGTTTAAGGCCATACAAAGTCTTCTTCAATTTACAAACTAATCCTTCCTTAACTTTTAATCCCTCTGGTACACACATGAAAATATCTTCCTTCAAAACTCCATTTAGAAAAGCATTCTTAACATCTAATTGTCTCGCACACATTTTATGTGCGTTTATTAATGCTAACAATGTCCTGAGCGATACCATTCTGGCTACAGGTGCATATGTTTCACTGTAATCAATGTCTTGTTTTTGAGAGCACCCTTTCACAACCAACCTTGCCTTCTATCTAATCACTTCTCCATCACTACCTCTTTTCAATGTGAAAACCCACTTACATTTTATCGGTTTTCTACCTGCAGGACATTTAACTAATTCCCAAGTATCGGTTTTCTGCAGCGCATTCATCTCTTCCTGAACCGCTTTCAACTACTCCTTTTCATCTTCTTTTCCATAAATTTCATCATACGTTTCTGGAACATTATCATTAAAAGCTACAGCATTTAAAACTAGGTTAGCATTGTCCTCAGCTACACTCTCTGAATTGCCAGTTTCATTATCTGCTAAGAAATGGGTTAACAAACAGTGTTCTACTCTATCATTATTTTCTACTTGTTTCAGATTTGAGTCAGCAAGGGTTGCATAATCATTTAGGTATGTAGGTTTCTTTGTAACTCTTTGGATCCTCCTTGCTCCTTGCACCTCCTCCTGTAATACTTCTTCTGGTAGTTGGACATATTCATTTTCTCCTTCACTCTCATGGTATTCATTTTCATCATTTTCATCCATTTCACAGTTTTCATCATGTCTTTCCCAGTCTTTACGGAAGTCACCATAGACATCAACATAGGTATTACTATCAAATCTATTTTTGTACTCATTTAAAATTACATCACAAGCTGAACTGATTTTATTTTCTGTTAGGTTCCACAGCCTATAGCCATTAGGGCAATACCCTACAAAAATACACTTTTTGGTTCTTACATCAAATCTTCCTCTTAATTCATTTCTATTCTTTTTAACATATGCCACAGATCCAAAGACTTTTAACTTCTTAAGGTTAGGACGAGTGCCAAACCATAACTCAGCAGGTACTTTGTCAGAATCAATAGCCTTAGTTGGGACTCTATTAATCAAATACACAGCAGTTAAACAAGCTTCAATCCAAAAGGGTTTTTTTAGCTTACTACCAAGTAACATACACCTTGCTTTATCCTTAATCGTTTGTTCATGCGTTCAGCAACACCATTTAATTTTGAAGTATAGGGAATCGTAGGTTCCCATTGAATCCCTTCAGCAACAAAGAATTGAATTAATTCTTCATTAATGTACTCCCTTTCCGTTGTCACACCTGAATTGAGCAATTTCACAGTTAAATCTACTTACTGCCATTGCTACATATTGTTTTACATGAGCAGCTACTTCTGATTTTTCTTTCAGTCCAAAGGAAACACAAAAATGACTATAGTCGTCAACAAAGCTCAATAAATATTTAACACCATTATATGCTGTTGGTGTAATTGGTCCAGTTAAATCAGAATGAATTCTTTCCAGAATTCTAGTGGCTCTCTCCCTTGTACCAGTATGAGGAATACTAGTTTGTTTCCCTGAAATACAAATTTCACATAGATCTTCACATATTTGATCCACTTTATCAACTCCAACAACACAACGTACAAGTTTCTTCAACCCGTCATTCCCAATGTGACCCAGTCTCCTGTGCCACAAATCACTGGAAACCGTCACATTGTTGCAAAAACCAGTCAACATTATTTCTAATTTGTACAAACTTCCTTCTCGTTCTCCAATAGCAACAGTTTTGTTGTCATGCTTATTAACAATCATAAATTTACCACCATCAATCACCATCATATTTTCATTTATCCTCTAACTTTGAAATGGAGATCAAATTGCATTTTAAATTGTCTACCATCAATACATCTTTGAAATTAACAGGAACAATTTCGCCATTGTGGTCTTCTCGTAGCGTGCCTTTAATGCATTCCACATTTCGCAGGCCTAAGCTGTTGGCAGACCTTTCACTATTTCCAACAGTTCCATTTTTACTCTCTCAGCTATAATTCTTTTTGTTTTCTTATTATCTTTTGATGTTTCGACTAATTCTGCTTCTCTTCTTGACTTCTGAGCCGCCGTTTCTCCATCTTGAGGCTGACCATACGGCGCTTGAATCACTGAGTGGCTTCTCGACGATGTACTTGATATCGTGCTCATCCAGAGCAAGCTCAAGTAAAAACTTCCAACTGTCATTATTCTTCCCATCAAACTTCTCTACTTTAGACTTTTCTTCTTCCATTTCTTTTGATTCACTTAAACACTTCACTATCTTCAAATAAAAATAGCTTCTAACCAGCGAAACGTGCAAGACAACGCGGCCAAGCACTGGGTAACACAAGTTGACTTTCACTAAACTATTGATATTAGGGGTTGATTCTGAATTAAGCTTCAGGTTTAAAACTTCTTTACACAGGGTTTTATTGTTGTTAAATGGCACAGTAACGTTTCAGCTTCACACTTCTCTCTCTCAGACAACAACCGACAGGACGGAAACAGGAAGAGGAACAAAAACTACTACGTGAAACAAAACGACTACTTGACTCAATACAATGACTTATACAATAATTATGAATTGACTATGACTTCTAATAAATATAAATGGCTAACGTTAGATTGTCGGGACAAAGTTCGTCGTGATAAGTAAGTCAGAAATAGCAGGGAAATCGAAAAACAAAGTTTTTCACTCTAAGAAAAATTACAAATTTCTGTATCAAATTTGTTACAGTTTTCTGTATCCGGGCATTGTGATACACCAATTTGCATCGGTGATACAAAATCTTGCAATAGCTTATAAAAATTTGTAAACATTAAAATTTTTTGATTTTATTTCAAACTTTTATATATATCTTATAATTTTCTGTAATCTGATTACAAATTTCTGTAAACGGGATACGAATTTCTGTAACATGGAAACAGCAATCTGTATGTGCGTTCAAAACTTTGCGGTTTTAACGTTCAATTTGAACACGATATGAGTACCAATTAGACTGAATCTAGCACCATCTACGCTAAAATCAATTTTCAAATCCATCTAATAGCCTGATAGCTAAGGGAAGGGCTCAGGGGCCAGCCAAGACGTGGGAAGAATGACACCGGGTCGGAGCACGGCTGCTCGCAGGTAGTCGCCTTAGCCCCCGCGGCTCAGGGCTCGGGGTTCAACTCCCGGTTAGGTAAGGTACAACTTTAAAGTTAACTGCCTGTCATGTGTGGGCAACATCTAAAATGAGACAACCAGCAGGAAAAAATATTTTTCTTTCATATCGGAGTATGAACATCAACGTATTTTCTTCTGTATCGATGGATACAAATTTCTGTATCCGTATTATAAATTTGTTTTTGTATCTGAAAGAATACAATTTTTTGTATCCGGGATGCTGAAAAAACTGCATATCCAAATTACAGATTTTTGTATTTTTTTTAGAGTGTTGTCTCCACTGGGAATAACCTGTGACGCAAAGGGCTACCTGGACAGCAACTGCTTAATACTCCGGTACATAAGCGATTCAACATTGCATTTTGTAGTAGAGCAAAACGGTTTGGAGGGTTTTGTAGTACACATCCAGGGGATACTTTTCCGATGTGGAGGCAACCTCTACCCCGCGACTGGACCGCTGTACGGGGGTTGCATACTCGACAGGGGCAAAATGTAGAAAGCGCGTAAAACATGATTTTTTCGAGCATGTTTTGGGTGGAATGGTTCCATAAATGATTAATACAGAACGCGTAAAAATGGTTTGCCCCGTTAAGCGGGTTGCCTACCTGTAAGGAGTAAAATATC
This sequence comes from Frankliniella occidentalis, assembly GCF_000697945.3. Classification (NCBI taxonomy): domain Eukaryota; kingdom Metazoa; phylum Arthropoda; class Insecta; order Thysanoptera; family Thripidae; genus Frankliniella; species Frankliniella occidentalis. The sequence continues at coordinate 2,317,945 of NW_026267141.1, read as the reverse complement.
ACGTAACTGGCTAGCATTTAAAAAAATATTATTTGCGGCAAATATGCGTGTTACAGTGTGCATTAGTGCTTTCGGGGATTTGTTATGTTGGAGGTAGGTGTGTGAGTAAGTGGGGAAGGGGGGGGGGGGGGGCACTCGTGCCAAAACGCCCCTAAACTCGCCGTAGGTTGTACTTTTTGGTGTAATCAATTCACACTCTGGCGAAACCGTCTAGTGGTTTTGTTGTATGCACCCACAGGGTACTTTCAAGAACTGTTGCACACTTCTATTTTCCAACTGGGCCGCCCGCAACGAGTTGCATACCCCGCAGGGGCAAAATGAAAAAATTCGCGTAATCATTACTTTTTAGACTCCAATTAGGTCCTAATGTTTCTAAAAATGAGACTTACAATATATATTTACGTATTCTGGGCGATTATAGCGGGTTGCCTATCTCTAGGGCGTAAACATATATCTGAAAAATATATAAATTACTTCGATTTTCTATAGCAGCACACCAGTATTATGACACAGGTATCAATGAATAGCCAGTTGTTTTGAGGTATACATGCTTGTAGAGTGTAACGGTGTCACAATGTAATTTTCCCAGAGACCGCGAACAGGCGCGGTTTTAAGTCTGTCTGACGGAGGGGGCGATTTGCTGTGGGTTGCCTACTTTCAGGGGTTTTGTAGGACAATTTGCCTACCTACCCCAGGGGGCGATCTGGACCGACCGGGGGGGGGGGGGGGGGGGGGCGATCGCCCCTTCGCCCCCCCCCCCATAAAACCGCGCCTGACCGCGAAAACATTATTTTTTACGATATTTCTTCGCCGTAGAGGTAGGCAACCCGGTCAATTAAAGTCGTAATGTACGTAATATACTTCTCTTAATCTAATGAAGTTATTGTGGCAAATATCAGTTCCCCCTAAGAATGGTTATGATTGTTTTAAGAATTTTGCCCCTGTGGCGTATGCAACCCGCAACGAGCAAACCATTACAGGTGTTAAGGCGAGGGGCGAGGCGGTACTAATTCTTTAAAATGACCCGCGGCCTATGGCTGTGCACCCCAAACCGGCATTGCTAAACAACGCAATTGTAAAGGGCAACCTACACAGCCCGTAAGGTGCGCCCGTACCAGAGTTCTACCCCCCCCCCCTCTTTTCCTGACGAGTGAAAACACACACACACACACACACCTACCTGCAGTAATACAGCCATATATTCATACGCATTCACGCACGTTTGCCACGGAGAAGATTTTCAGGCTAATAGCAAGTTTTTGTGATATTTTACGCCTTACAGGTGGGCAACCCGCTTAACGGGGCAAACCATTTTTACGCGTTCTGTATTAATCATTCGTGGAACCATTCCGCCCGGAACATGCTCGAAAAAATCATGTTTTACGCGCTTTCTGCGTGTTGCCCCTGCCAGGTATGCAACCCCCGTACAGCGGTCCAGTCGCGGGTTCGAAGTTGCCTCCACATCGGAAAAGTTTCCCCTGGATGTGTACTACAAAACCCTCCAAACCGTTTTGCTCTACTACAAAATGCAAACTTTGGCCGTTTTTCGTCGCTTATGTACCGGACTATAACGGTGCGTAGTTCAGCAAACTGGGTATCTCATCGCGAAAAAGAATAACTTTGTGTTTGACGCGGTAGCCGAAGTTTTCTTCTTCTCTTTTTTTTGGGGGGGGGGGGGCCCTTGCAGGCTGTTATTACACGAGCTAAAAATACTCCAGGCTCTCGCCTCCTACCCCGCAGCAGGACCTCTGTCTAGCGCCCCAATCCCTCTCCCCTCCCACTCTCCCGGCTCTGCTCCGCTTCCTCCTCACCCCACCCCATCCCCTCCCTCCTCTCACCTCCCACGGAGCCTCTTGCTTCTTCAGTCTCGTGTTCAAATATAGCGTTCAGTGCGTCGAGAGACACAGACCCGGCTGCAAGTGGGCGTGCTGCTGGCTGCGGCGTCCCAGGCAGACGTGATCAGGAAGAAGTGCACTGCTTTGAGGGGAGGCGCCAGGCGGCGGTCCAGCAGACGGAACCACAGAAGGCACCTCGTCTGTCAAGCAACAATCAATGTAAGTGCGCGGGGTGCGTGGCGTTGTTTCAGTGTGAGGGGCAGTTGTCACCCCGTCCCACGTGCCCCCTCCCCCC
>NW_026267141.1:2313883-2315724 GCF_000697945.3 Frankliniella occidentalis | reverse complement strand
CACTCCCGCTCCCTCTCTCTCTCGCTCTTGTCTCTGTCTTTCCCAGCGCTGCCCTCCGGCTCCTTCCGTTTATTTCTTATTCTCCATCAGCGCACCTTTCGACCCTCTTTAACTGGAATCAAGTTAAACACTTCTTAGTAGTCCGAAGTAGTGCATTTTTCTATCTTAATTGGAAATAGTTGTGAACCAATTGTTGTAATTTCTGAAGTTATTAATTTTTGACCTCGAAGACGAGTTGTGATTTCACAAAGAGTTCTGGCAACTTATTTCACAACGAACTCTTCGTAACGTTTTGAGTTCTTTTTAACAGTGAATAAAGAAATAGCCCAGAGTTGTTTCGTACTGTTAAGACATTACATCTACTGTTTACTGGCAGTGTCTATTTTTCTAAAACGTACAGCATGACTAAACTTTTTTTTCCCTTTTTCAGGAAATCGTCCAGCTCTCAAAATACTTCTTTCAACGATGGCATTGGAACGCTATCAGCTCTGCGACAGGGCGGTCACTTATACAGAATAAAAAGAATTACACTAATGCTTTGCAACTATGATGTTTTGCGTTCCCCAGGCTACAGGGCTCGATAATTTTATGACGAACTGATTTGCGGTAAAATGTAGAGATAGAAAGTCATAGCAAAAAGAATTTGATAACTTTTATTTCAAAACTTTGTACTGCTTCATCTCGACGGCCCCGTCCTAGAGACTGCGTTATGTACAGTTCTTCTGTAAAATATGCGTTTTGTTGAATACGTTTCTAAACGATACCATCTGTTTTGAGCTTATCTGGAGACAGTTTTCAGCAGGCGATCCACAGCTGCTAGAAGATTCAAACAATTGTTTCACTGGCAGAAACAAAATTAAAAAAAAATCAGAAGGGGGTAGAACTGCCATCTGAAACCGTTGGTACACAGTATTTGAAACCCGTTTTGTTCCTGCACGGCCAGCCGAAATGTGCTGCGAGGAAGCTCAAAATCAAATAGTACTTTTAGAAGCGTACTCTACACAACGCATGTCTCAGGGACGTTTCGTTTTGCAAACCAAACAGTGTATTTAGTACACGCAAGAAAGAGTGTACGTGTGCCCAGGAAAGTGTGTACTATGCAATCACACACTTCTCTGCGCATGCCCACGTGCGCCCTCTTGTACTAAGTACACTGTTTTGGTTTGCAATAAGCACAACGTATTGTCACAATTTTTCTGATTAGAAGTTATTGTATCTTTCAGCAATGATTCTCTTCTCGGTCTTTTTTTTTTTTCAATTCAGTCGGCACTGTAAAGTTATTACGCCCTTTAGCATGGGATTCACTAAAAGACATCTGTCACAAGCATTTAGTACAAAAGTCTCGCTAGCTGCATATCAAGGACATCACTGAAAACTCTTCAATTTGCATCTATACTTGAAGGTTATGCTGTGAAAAATAATGTCGTTAATTAACAACAGATTTGGTTTTAAGTGCTTCATTAAGCATTATTGTTGAACAACAACACTGCTATGTAACTAGAATGTTTGTTCGGGAAAACACAAGTCATTTATTTATAAAAGTAAACATTGTAAACGTCTATTTCGTTTGAAGAAAAAATGGCTCCCGAACAAAAATTGTTGTGACATAAAAACCGTGCTTGCCGTACAACCACAAAAGCTATTGAAACACTTAACAACCAAATTTACAATTAATTAGCAACATTAAATTTCACAGTGCTGGTTTGGTGTCGGTGCAAACTTCTGCAGTCAGATTTACGAACTCGTCATGTAAGTGAGGTTGGTTCTGAGCTATTCAAATAAAAATAGCGATGAATATATTTAGCAATTCCCTCTCATGCTAAAGGGCAAGACATTTTTAT
>NW_026267141.1:2302314-2307463 GCF_000697945.3 Frankliniella occidentalis | reverse complement strand
ACTAGGTAGATGTACGCCAGACCACGTCTCGCGTAACAGGCTTCGCGATATCTCACGAAACACTGTTACGCTGCGACGCGCCTGGCATACATCTACCTAGGCCTGCGGCGCTGACACCCGCGTCGGACGAAAGGCAGAGTCGTAGTTAGGCTTTTGGCTCCAAAAGACACAAATTTTGCCCCCAGGATTTTATTTTGACCAGTTGCCCCACCAGAGACTGTCAAATATCTGAGAAACAACATTAAAATGGTTTGGGGTCATTTTCGTGTGGATATCGCCCTCTTGCGACTAAACGGTTAGAGATAGAGCCAAACGGACAAAATTTTGGCCCTGTGGGCTCTACTTTGACGAGTTACGTCTAAGAAGGATGTAAAAAAATAAAATATTAGAAGAAATATTTTGGGTTTTTCGTTTTTGATTTTTTGACAAGTCAAATTTCAAGCTAGAGGGCTCAAAATCAATACAGTTCTTGCTTTTTATGCTACAAAGCTACGCTAAAAATTTCAGGTACCTAGCTCAATCCGTTCTCGAGTTACCGTGTTTACAGACAAACAGACAGACACACAGACAGACAGACAGACAGACACGAAAATTTTTGATCATCACTGGAGTAATAGGCTTCGCTATCGCTCAGCCAATTACCACAAGCGCACGCATGCGCAGGCCAGGGCAAGGGTTAGGCTGTTTGGCGATATATATATAGATATAGAGCTCTGTAGAAAAGGGAGACGTAGACGAGAGGACGACCACCCCCTCTTCTAGTAAAGTTAAACAGATGCACATATATTTTTTGTTTTTGTTTTTGCGAAATAGTCCGAAATAGTTCGTGCACCTCCTGGCGCAATAAATGCGATACAGTGCGGAACACACGAAAAATCCTACCCGATTTCCCCCGAAATCATGCGGAAGAAATGTGAAATTACTGAAATTTCAGTGAAGAACCATGGTTTTAAGGAAATAAATCGTTCCCGTGAAGTCCGCCCCCCCCCCTCACTACGTTGAACGACGTAGTCAGCTCTTTGTTCAATGCCGGACTGCCGTTGTGTGCTAGAGCAGATGACCAGCCAAGGGGGAAGACGCTCAATGTGAACCTGTCATTGCCGAAAATAAGGAAAGGATTCTAACAAAAACAGAATAGTTGAAATATACCTTGCATTATTTTAAATCTGTTGAAACAGAATCAAAAATATTTCAGCCATTTTAGAGCTATTTCAGCTATTTCAAAGCTATTTCAGAGCTATTTCAGCCATTTCAGAGCTATTTCAGCTATTTCAAAGCTATTTCAGAGCTATTGCAGCTATTTCAAAGCTATTTCAATGCTATTTCAGCTATTTCAAAGCTATTTCAGCTATTTCAAAGCTATTTCAGCTATTTCAGCTATTTCAAAGCTATTTCAGCTATTTCAAAACTATTTCACCTATTTCACTGCTATTTCAAAGCTATTTCAACAAATTTGTACACCTATTTCAGTAGTTATTTCCCCCTCGATTCCCTCTCATGCTAAAGGGCAAGACATTTTTATAACAAACTGATTTGCGATTAAATGCATACAGCGAAAATCAATTCGAAAACAGTGCGATGACTTTTTACTAAAACAGTTTGTAATACTATGACATTTTATCAGTTTTCTGCGAAAAAGTTGTTTCATTTCTTATTGCATGTAATTATGTTTGCGACGATAAAAAGTTATCATGCTCTTTAACATGAAAAATTCAAAACACTAGTTATCGCAAAATTCAGGAAAAGTATCGTAAAGCAGATTTTAGGGTGTCTGGTTCGACGACTGTAAGTTTGGGTCGGCACTTTTGATTACGGAGTCCACCGATAAACCAAGTGTACAACAACTTAGCACTTGTTTGTATTTACTGCAAATACCGCACTGTCATTGAAATACTGTGACGTCACATTGAATACAATGTCAATTTTGTCACATTCCTTTGAATATCATGTCACAATCGTTATAACGTGGCATAGGGTACGCATGCCATGCACTGAGTCCGTGAGGGCAGAGCGATACAAGGGTATGCACGTCACAAAAAATGTGACATGGTATTCTAAAGAATGTGACACAATTCACATTATATTCAATATGACGTCACGGATTTGAATAACAGTTCGTAGTTCTGATCTTCAAGTGTTTAACTCGGTACCTGTGCCAGTCTGCCCAGTCTGCCCAACTTCCCTGCTGTACACTTCCTGAGAAGGTCGCTTAATGTGCCGAAAGTACCAGGCAGAGGAGTTGCACACTTACAAGTCCACAACTACTGATTTGACCGCTTGCAAGTTCACCACACAATTCAACACTAAAAATAGTCATCATTGAGTCGCACGCCTACAAGTGTTGAGCACTGTCCGCCCCTTGGAGCATACAGCTCGACCCTCCTGTCTGGTGGCAGCAGTGTTGAAAGGCTCGTTGAACCACACTGGCTAGAATCTAAGACGACGGTCTGCGGCCGTCCTGTTATTTTGCATGTCCGAATGCCGAAAGTGTGAGGACAGCAATTACACTCTTAGTTCCTTACAAACAGCGGTGTTCGTATTACGAAGAATTTGTTTGTAACTTACAAAGGATCTAAAGCAGCCATATTACGAACTCTGGAAACCCAAGTGTGTACTTGAACGCAGAATATTGTGTGTACTTGGTCAAGTACACAGAATATTGTGAGTACTTGCTCAAGTACACACTTAAATCTCCATACATTTAAGCAGGAGACTTAGTGTGTACTTGACCAAGTACACACAATATTCTGTGTACTTGACCAAGTACACACAATATTCTGTGTACTTGTCAAGTACACACAATATCCTGCATACATGTAGGTATGCAGAATATTCTGCATTCAAGTACACACTTGGGTTTCCAGAGAACGATTTTACGAACGCCCCCCATTCCTAATACGAAAAGCCTCGTTTGAAATACAAACCAGGCTCTTCGTAATACAAACAATTCGGTTGTAATACAAATGCTCCAAATCATTTGTACGTTACGAAAAGCAGTTGTTCGTAAGGAACTTACAGTGTAAGCCCGATGAGTCGATCACACAAGATCCACTTCTGCAGCAGCCTAAGAAGAACTGTGTGCGCTACAACTGTCACACACACTTCTGTGTATGCCGCACGTATGGCGAACACACTTTGGTGAATGCCAGCTCTGGTGGTACACACACTATTATCAATGCCAAACCGGTTCACCTCAAAATGTGTTTTATTGAAACAACTTTTGTTTCTACAGTGTTAACGGGGCAGACCGGTCGAGGTGCAAGGATTTCACTTCTGGTCCGCTACTGAAATTTTACAAATAGACATTGAACTCGTATACACAGCACTAAAACTTACGAAATTGCAAGATATCCTACTAATAAGTTTCGAAAGTAATACTAATCATTTGTAAATAACTATTAAAGGGCATCCTAAATATTTACAAACAAAACACGTTGTATTACTAACGAAATTTTTCAAGTACTGGTTGCATTTTTGTGAGTGTTACTGCGGTTTTTTTCGAGTTCTTTATTTATTTGAAAATGTCACTAACTGGCTGTGAGTGTTGGTGGTGTACTAGCAAATTGCCCATGCATACACGCTAAATGTTTACGTATATTTTTCGTGCATACTTACGGACGGATCTTCACATGCAGAATTTTGCACAAATGATTGTACTAAAAAGATTTCTGAACAAAGTTGTGCGTAATTATGAACAAATTTGTACAAAATAAACTATAAATTCGTGTACAATACTGCATCCGCAGATCTCTGCATACGTATGCACAAAACAGTGCATGAACATTTTGTGGCTAGAGAACACATCGGAGCTACTTCCACGTTTGGTATTTTAGTAAGCATATAATGCGGCACTAATTAAATTGCTGGGTTTGCATTGTATTTGTTTCGCAGTTTAAACAGAATGCACTCAATTATCGGTGGGGCGTTGAGCCGAGAAGACATGAAGAGAGGAAAGGCTCGGATTGTTGATCAACAATAATCACACTGTCCCGAGAGGAAAGACTTGGTGCTTGTTTAGTGAACGGCGGTATCCGGTCTGGGCGGCGCAGGCGATGGCGTATGCCAGTGTGTCAGATGCAGGTTGGCTGGGAAGCAGCGGGGCGTGGATGCCAAATGTTGTTGGTGTATTAAGGTGTCGGTTCGATACTCTCTCAGTAAGGAGGGCTCACTCACTTCTACTAGTTATATTCACTATATTAAACATGGCTCACTCATATGATCTTGATTGCTGTGCAGAAGGTTTGACGGAGCTAGAGGACCGAACGTTTAGTCCGGGGTCCCTTGGTCAACTGGTCCTGGTATTGCACATTTAGATTGGCCCAGGGCCTGAACGGACTCTGTGGGAGGGGGTACCGTGGGGGTACCCGGGCGTGTCCCGCCCATATTTGTCTACGCGATGCGTATATGATAATCGCGTGGCGGGAGAGGAGTGCGGTGGGGGAGGCGGCCGTGACGTCATCGTATTAGCTTCTTGCTAATCTACAAGTTAAACTTGTTCGAAATACTCTGAAAGTGGACGAGTAAAGATTTTAAAAGAGTTCGTTGGGTGAGATTACGGAATGCCAGCAACAGTCGGAGGGGCGTTGCGTCGAGTAAACATGAAGAGAGATGATGCCGTTGGCTAAGTCACCTAGAAACGAAACAACTGCCCGCCGTGGACGTCTGCCTGAAGTTTGAGGCGTTTTCGTGTCGTTATTACGGCGGTAGTTAGCGAGCTGCATCATTTCTCGCAACAGATCGTCGAAATTTTTCAGTTTCGCGGCGGTGTTAGCGGCCAAACGACTCACTCGAGAGTTCGTTTCCATTAGCTCTTGTGTTAGTATGCTTTCCACACGGCTTGTGTGTAGCGGGTGGCAGATCTGCATCTCGTTGCTTTCCGCACATTGCTGATAGGCGGCGTTGTCCATGAGAAGGTACGTGTTGCTTTCTGCATTGAGCGCGATGTACTCCTTTTCAGGTTCGTAGTAACTAAACAGTTCGCTAGAGGCATTTGGCCTGAAGTGCCAGGGCACTGCTCTATAGAGAACAAACTTTCGGTTGTCATGAACAAGCGGAATGTGGATATGTAGATTCAAATGCTTATCCGAGAAGGATTGATAGACGCGAACTGAATTGTTATAATAATGAATTGTATCTAGCGAAGCCGTTA
>NW_026267141.1:2282532-2301062 GCF_000697945.3 Frankliniella occidentalis | reverse complement strand
GCCCTGGCGGTGCCGAACAGCGCTCGGCTGGGTACCGTCCTGTCAGGCGCGCGTCGACACGAGGGTTGAAAACATACGCGAGGGGACAAAAGGCTGGCAGTCTATATCAGTAATAGGTCTATGGGCTGATGTTCGTCATGACGTTCACTTCACGTCCGAGTTCCACGTTTAACATATTTCGCATATATCTATCGTAGGCAAAGGGGTCGGTGTATACTTCCGTAGAAGCTGTCCGCGGGACATTTGTGGGTATTGGGTCGAAACCAGTCCGTGCGGCGGGAGTAGTCTGAGGGCGGTGCCTTTGTATGTCTTGTCGAGGCTGGTCGCTTGGGATTCGGTCTCCGGTCTCGGCTGGCACTTTCTTTCCTCCGTGGTTGTCTAGGGGCGTCAGTTGCACGTGAGCGTGGGGCATCGGTAAGCATATCTGATGCATTTGAATGTGGTATTTAAGTAATTTCGTAGTAAATCGTCCCAACGTTTGGGGAAAATGTGGTGGGGTCGGTATGTTCCGTTCTGAAGTAGCTGTTGTGCCCCGAGTAATTCAGCTCGTCGATAGTATGTCGCGAGCCAGCGCAAGGCGCAGGGCCTTGGTGGCCTTATTCTTAAGGGTTTCCAAGTGCTCGTGGAATGCATGCACGCGTTGCAGTTTCGAGACTACATCCCATTCGGCCAACGACAGGTTGAAAACTCGCTGCTGCGCAAAGACGATCCCGGATTCCAGCTGCGGTTTGCGAGTTCCAGCGATGGTTTTGTGGCCTCTGTGGATTGTCCATGTGCGTTTGATATGGGGCCGCCTCGTCGCAAGGCGTCTCCTGATCCTATCAGGGCGAGCCCCAGAAGGAAAAAAATTGACCAACCTGTTAACACAAAATACATCGTATGTTAAAACACTTTTAAATACTTCGTAATAATTATTAAATTTCAGGCGTTTGATTGTCATCTTAATAAGTGAAGTTACTTTCCTTTGAACTGATCAGACTATCTTTGGTAATGGAGGCTTAGGCGAGGCTTCGGTAAATGATGGTCATAATCTTTCACAGAACTTTACTTACACAGAGGAAGAGGAGGGTACATCGTACTCGCTGGCCCAGCTCAGACTGACTTGCTCGGGGCCCAGCGGTTGTATATGTAAGCTCGCAATGCAGGCGGCGTGCCATGCGGCCCCCGCCGCGAGGGTGCGTAGTGCGTTCTAAGTATACCGCCGCCATACATGTCTCGTCTGTCTCCGCAAGGCCTGGCTAAACCAGCTGGACCAAACGGTTGACTAAGGACTAGTAAGGCGAAGGGATCTCAGGATCACAACACCCCCGGGGTACAAAAGAAATAAAACCTTACCACTCATGACTGTTACCTAACCGGTCTAAACACGGCTGTGAATCACTCACACTTTAGTGCACCGTGCATACTAAAGCTACCTATAAGGCAATTTTGCTGAAAGGTGGATACCTGAAATGGTCGCCATGAGGTGTAATGTTTTGAGAGCACGCTGCATTGGAGCACATATAGAACATGACTACAAATAACAAATACACTCCAACTAAACGCATATAAGGCGTTGAGACTAACTCTGGTTACAATTGGTATTTTAGTAGGAACAAACAATAGGCACAAATCCTGGATTAAATACATATGAGTAAGTTTTACAAAACAAAATCGACTCTGATTAAATGCAATTGAACAGCAGTGAAGGTAGTGAGAGGCGGTTGTCCAGTTCATACAGTGACGGCTTCAGGGCGCATGTAGGCGATTCCGACGCGGTGCTGGATATTTTATGCTCCTTGAGTCACGGCGTGGGGGCCGCAAATGCTGCCGAGAAGACCGTCCTGCAACAAGAGAAAGGAGCAAGGGCAGTACGAGAGCAAAATACTAAGAAAAATAAAATAAACAAAAAGAAACAAATGAAACGGTTTGGCTGTCAACAAGGAAGGATTCGTAATAACTCGATTAAAGGGGAATTTAAACACTTCCAGAGTCCATTTCTTGGGAGGCGCGAGCTCGGGCAGGTCTAAATTTGAAGCTCGGCGCTCGAGAGTGACTGGCCGCGGCGTTAAATGCCGTCGCGGCAAATTCGCCGAGAGGTGAGAGCACAGGAGCTGTGGCCCGAAGGACGGGGCGACAGCACCTCCAATAAATCCAAAACCAGATCAACAGAAATAGCAAAGTTGCGACAATGGAGCCACCCACCGTTAGCGTTGATCCGTAGGACTGCCATCGGGTGAATAACGGCAGCTCCAGCGCTTCTTTGATGTCGTGTAGACGAAGCGCGCCGTCCATGCCAAGCTCAGAAGAGGTGTTGAGCAGGGTGTCCAGTTGCTCCAGGTAGACGCTCCGGTGTGTGTTGTTAAGTTGCAGCTCCGCGATGGTGACAGATGGAATGTCGGGTAGGATGACTGTCCCCTCGAGGTCCTCGTGGGAGACGAAGGTCGACCCGGCATAAAGTGCGACACCATTTAGACGTGCGACTGAGAATGGAGGCATATGGAGCAAACCTGTGTGAGGCAGCTGGGTGACGTTGGTGTTTAGCCGCCGTCCTTGCACGTCCGTCAGCATCAGGTTGGTGGGGTGCTTGATTCTGAACGCTCACGTGTGCCCGCTACGGAAGGACACGAAGGTGGGAGGAGGACTCTTGATGAACCTTAGAGAAGGCGCGCAGAGGTTCACGACCTTCTTGCTGGAGAGAAGCAAGGCCATCGCGCAGGTGTCCTCCTCCTCATGCACTGGGACGGCTGAAGCGCAGATGGGTGTTTCCGGACTCTCGTGACAGCTCAAGAGGTCCTTGTCGGAGAGCAGGACATGGGACTTCTGCAACTCATCCACTCCTATCCATTTGGACTCTGGCTTGTAAAACGAAAATATGTCTGAATTGTTGATTTTACGGGGAAAGGGAGTAATCTCATAAAGCTTAAATTTCCGGGAGGTGAACACTAAGGGGATGTGTACGTGTAAGTACAATGCATCCGCGGTTACCACCGGAGTGACTTTCGCCACTTTATAATAGTAATCCATCCTTGTTGCCAAAGCCGGAACCGGAAGTTGGATGCCAGGGGTAAGCTCCTTGCTAAGCCGCGACAGCAGGCTAGCAAGTCCTTCCGCATCCACGAATGACGGGCTTAGGGCTCCATCCAGTACTGCAAATTGAAAAGCCATTAGATACAACCGGATCTCACTCCTTACCTGGGCAATAAGTGCGTGGAGACGGCAAATTTTAATAGCGTATTCCAGGAAACGCTGCTCGTGGTCTAGGGCTTCACTGTAGTGCTCTTTGATGGCTTCTTTGAGGGCGGTGATCATGCGGTCGTGGGTGAGGAAACGAGCCAAAGTAACGTTGGCCAGTCCAGTTTGGGCAGCCTGCAGTACTCTGAGACCATCTATTTTGGTCTTCATTTCATTGTACTTGTCTTGAAGCTGCGACCGGTCGTCGCTGTCCATCACGCCGAATACGGAGTACATGACCCCACGCTTGGCTCGAGCTGGGGCGGTAGGGAGTGAGAGCTGCGTCAGATTGGTGTCCAAAAACTCTTTGGGCACCATGATGCCGTAGGGTGACGCATACTGCTCGCTGGAGGCTAGAGGGGTGAAAAGAGGGTGGAAAATCGGGAAAATCCTGGGGAAGGGGTTGGCCTGGTTGCGGTTCACGGGCAAGGAACGAAAAGCCATCAGGCAGATCCGGGAAGTCGTCGGGGTTGTCGGGATAAGGGGTGGCTACGAGCTCAATGTCTGGGGGTGGGAGAGTAGGGTTGTGAAGAGCGGGGTTGCGAGGGAGAAAAACGGGAGTTTTAAAGAGAACCAGGCGTGGTCGTGACCCTGTCGCCTGTCTGCCTCTCTGACCCCGCCTCTGATTCCTAGGGCGCTGCGGACAACGATCCGCCCAGTGATCCTTGGAGTTACACCGAAAACAATTACCTTTATCGGAAGCTGAAGTAGAGGGCTTTGGAGCTGCCTGAGCCGGAGGGTCGGTGAAACGCACGGCCGCGACGCGCGGAGCAGCTCGCGACTGCTCCACCTGCTCGGAGATCGTCTCCTCGTCCGCAGCCTTAATCGCGGCGGCGATAGTGGCGGGAGAGCGGGCGTTCACGAAACGCGCGATGGAAGGCAAAAGGCCGTTCAAAAACTGCGCCAATATATCATATTCCATAAGTTCCTTTCGCGCCTTTAGCTCGGAGGCGACGGCAGTCACAGGACGAGCTTTAGCGATTTCCTGGCCAGCGGCCCGGAGTCTAGTCGCAAAAGCGGCCGGCGACTCGCCGTAACGTTGCACACAGTTTTTTGAACAGGTTTTGCAGTTGGACGAGGGATGCAGCTGGGCGGAAACGCGCCAAAAATCGCGTCTTTAATTGGTCCCAGTTGTTGAGGGTGGCCAAGTCACCTTCAGATCGAACCCATGCGCTAGCCTCTGAACGCAGCTTGAGGCGAAGAGTATTACAATTATAGTTATCCTCAAGCGCAGGGAGCTCACCGCCACCTGGTACGGGGCTGCTCTGGATGAGGTTAAAGGTGCCATCCAGAGCTTCCAAAAAATCGTCTGGATCCGCCCCTGGCCCACCGGGAAAATTATCGACCGAGTTTAATATAGACGCCTGCGCCATTTCTATTTCGCTGCTAACGGAGGCGTGAATTTGCCTCCTGCGGAGCTCTCTCTTTTGCTTGTGGTAGGCGCGGTACACCAAATCCCTTCCGTTTGTGGCCGCAGGCTCGAGTCCACTGGCGTCGGAAAAGAAGCCCCTTAAGTTAAGTTGTACGGCAGAAGGGAGTGCTACGGTCGGTTTGGTCTTAACAAAGGCTAGGGAGGGGACACCTTCTACAAGAGGGTAAACTGTGGTTAGTGCTGCCCCGACCGAATCTAAGACAGAGCGAAATTCCGCGTTTTCCCAATTGCTTTCCAAGTGGTCTCGAAACTTGAGGAATAAAAAATGAACTTGGTTGAGAACAGTCACAGCGTTTTCCTCCGTTAGTTTGTTCCAGTTCAGCAAGTAAAATCGCGGATACGGGCGTTTGTTCTCAGCCTGATAAGTTCCGGCAAACCACTTGACTTCTCTAACCGTGGTAGGCGGAGAGGTCATACCGGGTCATTTAGAGAGGGAGCCTCGGGGGTGACCGGACCGGGAGGAGGGCCGGTAGCAACGGGCGCTTTCAGCGCGGGCGCAGGAACAGGAGACACGGGAGCACTCATAGGGACGGAGTGGGACTCACACAAGAAACACTGCCCCTCCCAACAAAAAAAAAAAACATCTACGAAGCGGCTCGCTAGAGACCGCTTACCGCTGCCACCAAGTTGAATTGTTATAATAATGAATTGTATCTAGCGAAGCCGTTAAAGGCAGCGACAGTCCCTTCGGCAAGTGTTCTGCTAACGATTCTAATATTTTTAACAGTTTGCTCGGCTCAATGAACGTTGGGCTTAATTGGCCTGAATGCGTGGCGCTAGTGTAGGCCGTTACAAATGCATTGATTTCGGTCCGGATGAGAGTTAGGATTCCTTACACCGTTCTTAGGAGAGATGCTAATTCAGTCGTTTGTTGAATTTTGGCCTGTAAGTCCACTTTAGAGAGTTCCACCAGCTTTTCAAGAATTAGTTGGTGATGCTTTACCGTAGTGAGCGTAAGGTTAAGCAGAGACGCTTGCTCCTGAACGAGGTGCGTCAATACGTTAAGGTGTTCAACCATTGCGTCCACCTTCGTACTGATCGCCTTCCGGTCCTTTTCGCTCATAACCCCGATGATGTCGTTGGCTAAGTCGCCTAGAAACGAAAGAACTGCCCGTCGTGGACGTCTGCCTGAAGTTTGAGGCGTCGTCGTGTCCTTTTTACGGCGGTAGTTAGCGAGCTGCATCATTTCTCGCAACAGATCGTCAATATTTTTCAGTTCCGAGGCGGTGTTAGCGGCCAAACGAGTCCTCTTGATGGTCGAGGAGCATGTGGGTGTTGGAACCTTGGTTGACTGCAATGTACTCCTTTTCCGGCTGGTAATAGCTAAATAGTTCACGTGACGCATTTGGGCGGAAGGGCCAAGGTATGGCCTTGTACAAAGTGAACTTCCTGTTGTCGTGTACTAGCGGTACGTGAATGTGTAATATAGGATTACGCGCAGAGAGCGCAGGAAAAACCTTTATACTAGAGTAATAATAGTGGATGTTGTCTATTGTCGCCGGGATGGGCAGCGAAAGACCTTTCGGCACATGCTCTGCAAGAGCTTGTAGTATTTTTAAAAGTTTGCTAGGTTCGACGAAGATCGGACATAGAGAGTTGTCGTGTGCTGCAGATTGGTAAGCAGACACGAAAGCATGTATCTCGCTTCGTACGAGAGCGAGGATGCCGTGTAGTAAACGCATTAAAGATGCAAATTCACTAGCCGCAGTAATCTTTGCAGAGATGTCAACCTTTGCCAATTCCTCGAAGCGGTCCAACACGGCTTGGTGTTGTTAAACCGCTGTAAGCATGAGATTGAGCAGCGTTGCCTGCTCCTGTTTAAGACGGATTAGTGTGTTAACGTGGTCTGTTATGGCTTCCACCTTTGGGTTAAGGGCAGTTCGGTCACGCTGTGACATCACACCAATCACGTCGTTAGCCGGGTCGCCCAAGAAGCCCAATAATGCTCTAGGCTTGCGTGGACGGGGTTCGCCGCGCCTTAGCCTGTTGCTGTTAATTAGATCGTCAATCAACCAACGCAGCGAATCAAACTCTGACTCTGTATTAGTTACAATGTTATTGATCTGTTCAGTTAGGTTATTGATGCGTCGGTGAGCAGCGATGGAAAGGTCGTCATCTCTGTTCCAGAGTTTCTTGTAACGACCGTATAGCCGGTTGATGTGGTCGCGTGACCATGTGAAGTTAGCAAAGATTTCGTCGTCAGGGATATGGCGAGTTCTGGTATATGAAGCGTCATTAAGGAGAGAAGTTGGCACAGCTGGTGCGTAAATGGGCCTGTAGTCGCCTGTTCGCACGCCGGGAACTGAGCGGTAAACGTCGCGGAAGCGGGCGGGGCAAATGATTTCTGCAAGGACGGTGCTGAAGAGTCCATAGCAGGAATTGTTAAGCCACAGGTATGCTTTGCCCTCGGCAACGTACCATGTGAAACGGTCGTGAGAAAAGCGAGGAAGCGAAGCACGGGGGTCAGAGGCGTTCGGGGCGACGTCGTCTGGTCGTATGTTCGTTATGTCAATGTAGTCGGCGCTCGGAAGTTCTAGGACTGCAAGGTCCTTAACCAGCCTGTCAACAGTGAAAGGGTTGTCGTACTGGAGTTTGGGTGCGTTGGGGTCGGGTTTGACAGTAGAGAATTCGTCGAAGTCAGAGATCTTGGGGGCAGGGGTGGGCTGTTAATAGAGCCGAGTGTTGATGATAAGCTCGTCTCCGAGGTGGTGGGTGCGCGTCGTTGGTACGCGCTGGAGGGGCGGATATGTGCGAGATCTCCTTGAGGTAACGCCGGATGCGAGTGGGGCTGAAAGATTGCCCAATAATTGCTGCCAACGTTGTGGAAAAATTTGATGTGGGTCGTATTACCGGCTCTGTAGGAGCTGTTGTGCCAGTTGCAACTCTGTCCTACGGTAGTAAGTCGCCAGCCACCGCAGTGCATGTAACTGAGTGAGCGTGTCTTCGCCGGGTGTGTATACAGGTATAAAGATGGCGGAATGATTTGTGGTTCGTGTGCCTGCCGTCGCCATTGGCTGACGCACGGGGGAAGCGGGAGTTCTCCCTAATCTCGTGATATCGTAACTCAGAGGTACAGTTCAGTGATACGAATGTATTTACCCATGTTCAAGCGCTCCACCGACGAGCTGACGCGATCCAAGGTTCTGGGCCACCACTTCTTGCTGCGAGGGCTCACGATGAACTAACTCGGCCCTCGGACCTCTGGTGGTCCTCGGCCCGCCGGTCCTCACGTGACCCCTCGCAGGGAGAGAGTGGGGGAAGGGAGCAAAGGGCTCCCGTCCATATTTGCCTAGCTTCTCAAATGATGCTGCTCGGTTTTAGCAAGAGGTGGGGGAGTGTGGACTCGGCACAGCAGGGCCGGCGCCCTGCTCTGTGCCTATATACGGCCCACAGATTGAGGTTGTTCAACTGACGAGCCACAGTCCGAGGTCCTTGGTCACCAGTGCTTGCTGCGAGGGCTCACGACGAACTTGGACTCTCGGCTCTTCTGGTCCTCGAGTCCAACGTGGTCTTCACGTCACCTCCACATAGAGAGAGTGGGGGAAAGGGGAGCGTAGGGCTCCACATTCGTCTAGCTTCTCAAATGATGCTGCTCGGTTTAGCAAGAGGTGGGGGAGTGTGAACTCGGTGAACCGGGGCTGGCGCTCCGCTCTGTGCCTATACGGCCCACACTGGTTGGCAAGTTCCAGCGATGGTTTTGTGACCGCAGTGGCTTGTCCATGTGCGTTTGCAATGGGGCTGCCTCGTCTCAAGGCGTCTCCTGATCTGAGGCTGCCAAGAAAGACTCAGTTAATGCAGTTTTCCGATCTATTTGAGTCTTTTTTAGCAGCCTCCCGCCAGCCAAGCTGATTTCAGCAGCGGTCGCTCGGCCAAGCCTTTCTTGAAGGAAGGTATCGAAAAATGGTGGTAATTCGTCACTTGAGGGATTCGAAAAACTGTATCCGGTTGAGATGTGCCCAAAAAGGCGTCTTTCTATAAACAATGAAAGTCCTTTTAGATTTAGTGTGCCACGTTAAGGGGATAGCGGATCTGCAGGCTGTCGGTGTCCAGGCACTTTTCGATTTCCGTGCGGGTCAGCAACATGTGGTGTTGGTACTATTGTTGAGTAAGATGTACTCCGTCT
The DNA here is from genome assembly GCF_000697945.3 of Frankliniella occidentalis. Lineage (NCBI taxonomy): Eukaryota > Metazoa > Arthropoda > Insecta > Thysanoptera > Thripidae > Frankliniella > Frankliniella occidentalis. The sequence continues at coordinate 2,292,294 of NW_026267141.1, read as the reverse complement.
CCGGCTGGTAAATGTGAACAGCTTGCTTGATGCATTGGGGTGGAAGGGCCATGGTATGGCGCGGTACAGCGTAAATTTCCTATTTTCATGTACTAAGAGGACGTGCATATGAAAAATTATATTTTTATCTGAAAAAGTTGGGTAGACCTTTATGGTCTGATAAAAGTAATGGATGTTGTCGGAATTTTGAATTATGGGCAAAGAAAGTCCCATGGGAACATGGGAAAATTTTCAGTAATTTATCAGGTGTAATAAACACCCTGTTTAGAGAACGGCTATGGGCAGGGTGCTGGTATGCGGAGACAAACGCAGTTATCTCGTTGCGTACCAGAAGTAGTGTATGCTGGATGCTTCTCATAGTGGAAGCAAATTCGGAGGCTTGAGAGATTTCTGCCGTGATGTTCACCCGTGCCATTTCGGTGAGTTTTGCCAATATTGCCTGATGCTGTTTAACAGCTGTTAGTGTTAAATTTAGTACGGAAGCTTGTTCTTTCTCGAGGCGGGTTAGGACGTCCACATGCGACGTAAAAGCATCAACCTTTCTGTTAATCTCGGTACTGTCCCTAGCAGACATGACGCCGATGATATCGTTTGCAATGTTGCCACGGAAGTCTAGCACGGCGCGTTTGAGCCGCTGCATCACGTCATCCGTTTCTTTCCGTTCTCTGATGTTAGTTGATTTGAGCAGATCGGCAAGCAGGTTATCAATACGTGCCAATTTAGTAGGAGTATTAGCGGCTAAGTTTGCAATCCGTCTGTTTATGCGTTCGTCGACCATTGTTGCACAGCCAAAGTTGACTCTTGCTATCGTGTTAAAGACAGATAAAGCGGGCATGAACGGTATGGTGTCCAGGGCTCCGTTCCATGATTGTAATTCAAATGTTTCGCGACGTTTACGGCTTTTGATCTGGTCGTGGCTTGCAAGGCGAGAGGGAAGAGGAGCAGGGCTGTGAGCTGGCGTGCATTGTCCATTGTTGATGCCGGGCACATTTGCAAAGTATGTGTGAAATTTGATAGGGCACGTTATTTCTGCGACAATTGTGCATTGTTCAATGGTTTTTTCTGTAGCCTAACATTTTGGCGAATGGTAGGCGTGAGGCCGCGAAGGAACTGATATGAATACTTCCTGCTCGTACATAGCCCGTACAGCCAGCCGGCTGGCCTCGTCCGGAGCCGGCCGGGAGTCGGCGTACTTGGTCGCGGCTCCCCGCAAGCGCGACAAGTACGCACTGTCAGATTCGCCGGCGAGTTGTACGCACGCGGCGCTCGCGCGCTGCGCTGTGAAGCTGTCATTGTCTGGTTTATATCTGTCGCGCAGAGCAGCGATAAGGGCCTCGCTTGGGCCCCTTTTTGTCTGTCCATGTCCAGCCCATGTCATCGAAGTAAAGAAGCTGGAACCCGGAAACGAGAAGAAATACGTGACATTGTGGGATAAATTGTTAATCTTTACCTTTTGTGATAATTAAATTATGTGAGTAATGTTGGAGTGGTTAGCTTTAAATTAAACCAGTTTTGTGATACAAAATCAATTTTATGTGACAGTCTACAGGAGAAATACTTCACAAATGAGTATTCTTGCATACAAAACAGACTAAAATACTGAAGAAAGGATTAAAAAAAAAAAAACACACACAGACATAAAACAAACTTGACAAGAAGTTACTCTTGATTGGCACGTGACATTTGGCAGGAAAATAGGTACCTCACATAGAAAACTGAAACATATTAAAATAGGAACCTTATATAAACAAAGATTATAAAATGCGTCCACTAGGAACATCTATATCAAAAGAACCCTGACAAGCAGGAAAAAAACTATGAAATGCAAAACAGAAAAACAACAGGACTAAACAGGTCCATGGATCACACGCAGCTTTATAGACATTTTTAGTCCTTAGTTGTTTTTCAGTTTTGCATTTCAATGGCAATGCACAGCGAAAACAGCTAAGAACAAGGCATGTCTGGTGCTCTTTCATATCGAACATAAAGAATTCTAGTTCACATATTAACAATAACTGCTAAAAAAATAATAGAGAAAGGAAACTTACAACTAAAAAACCAAATATGTATATCACTTAGGCAGCCGCACTATCACTGTCAGACCCATCAGAGAAACCAAGGTTGTCATCGTCTTTCCTCATTTTTTCGAACTGCCTGCAATAAACCGAAGTACCTGGAGCATTTGTTTCTTTAGCGAACGATCTTTCCTTCCCTTTTCCTTGATTATACTGAGCAGCTTGTTAGTCTGCTCTTCTCTTTTATGTCCCTCCTTTTTGAGGTGCTCGAGTACTGTGTACGAGTTGGCCCTCTTTTTCGCAGGATCGAAAAAGGATGGTAATTCGTCACTTGAGGGATTCGAAAAACTGTATCCGGTTGAGATGTGCTAGGGTTGCGACGGCTGGTAATGTTACCGGTAACGTTACCGGAAAAATTGGTAATTTACGGTAATTTACCAAATGCTCGGTAACGTGGAAAAAAACGGTAATGATGACACTTTAAAATGAGTTCAAAACTCACTTTCCAGAAGCAAAAATCACATTTGGAATAGTAAATATGACATTTTATTACATTTTAAGTCACTTTCTGAAGACCTGTTAGCAAATGTGTCATTATTCTAAAGTTTAAAAGGCATAGCTTTAGATAACGATTTTCATAGGTGTACTTTTGGTAACTCTATATACAACTGATGTTTATGAAAACAAGATGAAAAAATTAACACAAATATTCCAATAGATGTAGCTAATACCGGCTATTCCGCCACATTTTAAGCAGTACACACTAATTTCAATCGCCAATAAATAGTACAGTGCCAATTTTTCTACTAGAAATGAAATTTTTCAATTTTTTCCATAATTTCCGGTAAATTACCAATCTTACCATAATTTACGGTAACATTGATTGTTACCGGTAATTTCGCAACCCTAAGATGTGCCCAAAAACGCGTCTTTCTGTGGACAATAAAAGTGCTTTAAAATTTAGTGTGCCACGGTGAGGGGGTGACAGATCTGCAGGCCGTCAGTGTCCAGGCACTTTTCGATGTCCGTGCGGGTCAACAGCATGTGGGTGCTGGTACCCACGTTCAGCGCTAATACTCGGTCTCCGGTTGGTGGAAGGTGAACAGACGTGCAATTTTAAATTGTTGTTTCAAATTGAGGGATAGACGTTTATAGTCTCATAAAAAAGTGAATTTTTTGGAATTTGGAATGATTGGCAAAGAAAGTCCCTTGGGAACATCTTACCAGAGAGATTCTAGAATTTTTAACAGTTTATCAGGAGAGATAAATACTGGAATTAAAGTACAGCTGTGAGCAGCATGCTGGTAGGCGGCAAATTCAGAAGCCTCTGAAATTTTATTAACTGTAACATTCATCAGTGCCATTTCAGAGAATTTTTCAAGTACTACCCGGTGCTGTTTGACAGCTGTTGTAAATTTTGGGCAGAGTGTTGTTTGTAGAAGGAATTTTAAAGTCGTGTAACAGACGACTGTGGTACGACGCATTATCCATAAATATTGTGCACTTGCGCCCGGGATACAGTCTGTCGAAGGCTGGGAGAAGAACTTTCTAAAACCATTTCTCGAAAAATTCAACATTGCATTCATCTCACTGTGGTAATCAGCTTTAGAGTCTTGCATGTTTTTGCACGCGAGGTACTACAAACACTAGTCCAGTCATCCGTCCTCTGTCCCTGCGTGCAGAATTATGATTCTTTCCCCCTTTGAAGACACGCTGAAGGGCAGGGAGCATCTTTCCGTCCCGTTCGTGAACCCCTTCTTCTTACTGTCGTGTGTATCGTCTCAGGTTTCATCTAGATACACAATAACGTTCCTTCCCTCCGACATCCGACACTCTGCAATTTTCTTCAGGTAAGACATTCGCCACCGCTTTAGCCTAGGCGTTTGCTTGATATTCATTCCTGTGAAAGCCCATATTTTAAAATTTTTTAGACAAAGACGTGCGACCGGAAGGGAACTCTTGATACTTTTCTTTTAATTTGTCACATATTTCGCTTAGCGTCGGTACTAGGCCATCTTTGTAAAATTTGTGGATTACGTCAGCAATCGCATCCTGCTCAAAATTGATTATTCTATTTAAATTTCTATCCTTCCGGCCTCTCTTCCTGGGTGTTCTTGGGGGGCCGTGCACGCCATAGCGAATAACACTACTTTTGAAAACACACAGTGCTTCAGCAGTTGCATTAATGCAGCGTCGTGGACGAGCATTTTCCCTCTTATCTAGGAAACAATTATATATTGCTATACGTGTCGACTTTGAGTCCCAGAGGGAACAGGTGGCAAGGGTTCTTGAGGCTGCCTTACGACGCGCGGTAATTTGTCTTCGACATCCCATTCCGCAAGGGACAGACTCTCCCCTGTACGAAGATGTTCCTGCTGTAAGTTGGTCGGCGAGTTTATCCGATGGATTGGTTGATGCATTTACTGGGCCGTCGGAGTTTATGATCGGGGCTCCCTTTGTAAGGGAGACCTAAGAGGCAGTGGCCTTGGATTAGCAGGATTATGGAACCTGTAACACATTTGAAGAAATGAAAATTAGTATAAAAATAGAGATTGATCTAAGAATCATCATGAAATCATCTTAGAATCATCATGATCATCCGGATTGTCCGTTTTCCTCTCGCTCGTCCGTAACTCAAAGCACGCACGGCGCAGCACCTCTAGAGAAACCAAGTGTCGTTGCGCGACTTAAATGAAACCACGTAACGTATTTTTTGACGATTTTTGGGACCTTTTTATTTCAATAGTGGGAAAGTTTCTGCATCGAATAGTAATGGTTTCAAAAATCACCCAAAATGGATATACGTGGTTTCACTAGGGTCGCGCAACGACTTGGTTTCTCTAGCGGGTATGCGCCGTGCGTGCTTTGAATTAGGGACGAGCGCTCTGTTTCCTATGCCGGGAGTGAATGTCGCCGTTGGCAACAAGAGTATCCGGCTATTAATATCATTTTTCTGAAAAATCACTGCCAAATTGAAGATAAGTTCATTGTAGGATGCCTGGACTTGGCAAATATTTTCAACAATTTTGTCATGCAAGGCGCTGGTCCCGTCGTACCGCCTTGACAACCACCTTGTTCGTGGGGTCCGGCTTAGCAATCTGACTAGAAAGATCTATTTGTCGAGTAAACCGCCTGTTACGCGAGACTATTTCTCACAACCTGTAACCATTTCACCTATTTTCTGTGAAATATGTCCCAATGTCAGCGGTTGTTAAAAGTCAGCCTGCTCTTCTCCATCGAGAACGTTATCAGTGTTATCAGTGGCAGCTTGACATCACACGTAATCCTGCATCCAAGGCATTGAGGCATGGACCAACACGCGACAATTACGTTTCAAACTCCCAATCAGCCAGTAATTGGTGGCATTGCACACAGGAGATAAGGTACGATGCACGCCCTTCAAAATCAAAGTCATCGGAGAAGCCAACATCGGGTGAGCGAACAACATGTGAAATGCAGGGGTTCTGGGAAACCAAACCGTCACTACATAAGAATTGCAAATATTTAACCCGTGTTGTACAACAACAGGGTTGCAGCCTTCAAACCTGATTTGAAAATTTCCTGACATAACGACACCTGAGAAGAACAACCGCTTACCTCCGCGGACTGGAAACAAACCCGCTTACCTCCACAACCCTCAAACAAAACCGCTCACCTCTGGGACATGCAAACAAAGTCACTTAAATGAATTTTTTACACATTTTGAGATACGGGTATCAAAATGATCACGGAAAAATTCTCTTTCGAATGATACCCATGTTTCAGAATGTGTAAAAAAGTCATTTAAGCGGCTTTGTTGGCGTGTCCCGGAGGTGAGCGGTTTCGTTTGAGGGTTGCAGCGGTAAGCGGGTTTGTTTCAAGTCCGCAAAGGAAAGCGGTTGTTCTTCTCAGGTGTCGAATAATCCTGGTGGGAAAGATCGTTTTTCCTATCGTTTTTAGAATAGTGCCAGGAAGTTCACAGCTGTGCTGAGAAAAGTGGGCTACTGCGGCGTTTACTGTCTCTTAGGTGGCAATTATCGTAACGGAAGCCACTTTTCCTGAAACTTTCACCCTAATGGTTTGACAATTCCCCCGACGGTGAAAAAAACATCCTGCCAGTTTGGTTGACCGCCGGGGGGTGTTCAATAGTTTAAAGTATAAGGGCTTTTAACAAATATCTTAAAGTTTGAGTTTTTAAAGTGTAGACCAATTTAGGAACTTTACCGTGGGTTTAGCAACTTCCCTAGGGAAATATCCAATATATACCAGGGTAACCACTAGGCGATAGACCACATTCAGTAGAAAGGGCAGGGCGATGGCCCAAATATGCGGCGAGGAGGCAACCCAAACTTCTGGCCCAAACCTAAATTTTTTAGGAAGATAAGCTGCCATGCTTATTTATTATGATAACTCTCTTCACTGTGTCGCGAACTCGGTTTGGGTGCACCGCTTACTATTGGCAAAGTAGATAACCACCTTAGCTAGACTGCTAACCAATACCAGCTATCTGAAATTAGCTAAAGTAGCAAATTTATTTTTCTGCGTGTAGTTCTTCTTATAGAGTGAGGCTGATCGTGATTTTGATCTGGTAAGGCTCCAACTGAAAATTATAAAATAGCAGCTTTGTCGCTGTAACAAGGTTATAGTTGATCGCGGCATGCTACTTAAATTGGCCCTCGCAACAGAACTTTGCGACTGCAATTTGGGGACACGGTTTTTTGTTTATTAAAATGCAATCTGCGCATGTTTTTAGAAATACGTCCAACAACTTGGCAATAGAAACTTTGCCAAGAATTGTAGTGGTGATAAGTAATTTTGTTGACTGTTACTGTCAATACTCTAAATCTCACAGAAAATCCGGCTTCCGGTGTTAGCAGTTACCACGTTCCAGCTGCAAAAAACTAGCGGTCTAGGGTATTCCGCTGCAAGACGGTCGGAACCTCATGAAGAAAATCATGACTACACGAAATGTTTCCCTCTAGACGCTGATTGGTCAACGCTGACGTCGGTGTCGCTGTCAACCAATGAGCGCTCAGGATGAAACAGATCATTTAGTGATGCTTCTCTTCATCGGGTGAGGATGCGGTTGGTTTGCAAAGGAATGCACCGGATTGGGATGGAAAAGACTGATTTGTCTGACAAGGCCGGTTTTTCCACAGGGCATATGTCAAGAGTTGATTTAAGAATGGCAATGGAGATGGCTCGTCACTACACCCATTGGTTTGCCATAACCGTTCTCGCTCTCCTTTGGGGCGCTGGAATTCCTGGACCTACGCTTGCGGGACATCATCAGGGTTCAGTATGCATCAACTAAAAACCTTGAATTTCTCTGAAATGTATTTCTTTTTAACGGGGCTCGCTGGGTTTGAAAAGATATAAGAAGCCATTTCTACAGATTAAATTGCCATCAACTTTTTGTGTATGCACACGGTAAAAACAATGTCTAATTTTTGGAGGAAAAGGAAAAACTTAGAGGAAATCAGTTGGTTTGAGGAAAGCTTCTCAGATTTCGTGTAGGTCTCTTTAAAACAAAATCCAGATGTTTTGCGGAGGTTCCTCAAAATCTGAGGTGAGATCCGAGGAGTCTTCCTCAAATATGGGAGGTCCTCAAAGTTTTCCCACTTTCTTCAAAAAATGAAACATTGTACTGAATTTTTGTGTTCCTGCCCTCTGGAATACCATTTCACGCGCTGTTATGAATACAGTCGGAAATATTATATTTTTAGCAGTGGAAGATATTTCGTCTATAACGTTTGCATTTGAAGGTCTCACTCTCGTAGATTCTATCATGGATTACCAGCGCGGTTTCTTTGAAAAAACAATGTCAGCACGGAAAAAATAAAGATGTTATTGTAAAATACGAAAAGTAAAAAGTACAGCTGTCCTTTGAAGGAATAGTCATGATTTTTTGGTTTCTGTGTATGTGAAATGGCTGAAACTAACATCATTCTTCTAAGTGTGGCAAAATGTGAGGGTTTGGCGCAGTAAGGTACTTTAAAGTTGCCGCAAGAACATTACAAAGGGTGAAAAGGCGCGCTATCCGCGACCGCACTTCGCCGGCCTTCTCATCAGGGGCCAGGGGAATCTGTCCGTCTCTCCGTTTTTGTTCTTCTACTTCGGCTGCAGCGCCCCTTCTAGAGTGGCCTATGGGCCCAGGTGACAGAAACTATACCACGTGACCGTCTTTTGTCCCCACCCCCATCCTCCCATCCAGACTATGTCCAAATCGCCTCACTTAAATCCCCATTCGCCGTTAGTACTCGTTCATGATTTGACTAAGCGACTTTTGGAGAAACAAAGCCTTGTACAACCTTTTGTTGATAAAATTGAATCAGTGCGGACTTTAATATCTTAAGACCAATACGCACTCCTGCACTGGAAAAATTAAGGTAGGGACCAATACCTTTCTTTGGGTGTTTATGACTTGCCTCCACACAGGCACTAAAAGATTCGCATCCCTGTATAGGCACCTAAATGCCCCATAGTTGCTAAATTTTGAGTGCCATTGGGCGCATTCTTGCCTTTCTAAAGGCATTAGATTTAAGTTCTACCTTTGATTCTCCAGGGCAGGGATCCGTAACGAAAAGATTCGTTATTTCAGTTTTTCGGCAATATCTCGTAAACTGTTTGAGATTTTGTTGGGTACTTGCGCAACGAAATTCAAACACAATTTGAACTATTCAACGAGCACCTGCATTGGACGATATCTCAATCCTTTTACTAGATATTATCAAAATACTAAAATAACGAATCCTTTGTTACGGATCCGTGCTCCAGGCTACCATTTCAACGATTTTTTTCCCACGACGGTGAGCCCCGCTGGAAAAACGTCCGTATTTGGAAATTAGTGCCCTCAATACGAACAAAAGCAATATTCTCAATTGATTTGCCCTAAAATAAAAGAACTTCACATCGAATGAAGTCATTTGGCGTGAGGAAGCGTGTTGGACCGTGCGTAGCAAATCGAGGTGCAACCTGAGGAGGGGTAATTTGAGTCAGGTGCCCTATATATGGAGTAGCGCTTGAAGTTGAAGCCACAGCAGTCCGCCCAGACCGAGCTGGCAACAATATTACAGGCTCCATCGCACGTCCCCTAGCGTCTGATGCCGTATTTAGGATACTGTGGAAAATCGCTTTTTAAACTTGACACGGTTGACTTCAAAACATAGTATCAGCTTGTAGCTGAAGAGTCCTAGTTTCAGTTTCAAATATGTACAGACATGTTGAACTTTTATCCTCTATTGTGGCACCCTGTTCGGAATTTTGAGCAGAGAGTAGTACGAAAAGCATAAAAATATTTTATTTAAAAAGTAATGTCCGTATTTACGGCGCTAGTCCGTATTTATGGCACCTGAATGTACCTTTTACTAAAAGGGTAACGTCGTATTTTAAGCTTTGTTTTAAGACTCCTTTTAAACGCGACAGACTCACTGTTAAAAAAATTTCTGTAATTTTACAGGAAACGTTTAGCTAATTTTGGGGGCAAGTGGTGTCGTAAACTATTTTTACAGCGCAGTTGTAAAATTACGACAAATGCCATGGAACCCAAAAAACGTTGACACCTTTTTTTACGTTTTCAAGGTAGCGCTGTAAAATTACAGAATAGCTGTCAGACTACAACATCGGTTGTAGAATCCGCCATATATATATTTCGGATATTATTAATTTTTTTCCGTTTTGGTATGATAATTTGCGTGTTTCTCATGCATTTATCGCGAGTTTTTTCCTCGTTTGAGGACTTTCTTTGCAACTTTTGCACTTTGCAAAG
>NW_026267141.1:2273200-2280632 GCF_000697945.3 Frankliniella occidentalis | reverse complement strand
CACGAGTTTTGAATAGTTGGAAGTGTTCAACAGGTGTGTTGCACACTTTTAAATGTTCAACCTGACCGTCGAGCCCTCGGTCGAGCCTACAGCTCAACGCTCAAGTTGAACACTACAAAGTGTGCAACACACCTGTTGAACACTTCCAACTATGCAAAACTCGTGTTGCACACTTAGAAGTATGTCACACGGTGTTAAACACTTTAAAGTGTATGTCAGTTGCACACTTTATATATCAGTGTAAGCTGTCGGGTTTTCAGAGTAGGCACCTATCCCGAGATGATTTCTCCTACGGGTTTACTTGATAAATCTAAAAGAAATCGGGGCGAATAAGAAAATATCCTTTGTCTGCATTTCTGTTTAACTCGCTGTGTCCTATGAAGAGAGGAAAACAAGAAATAGAAAAGAAAACCGTGCACAAAACAAAACTATTGTTTTATCTGACGCTGCCGGTATCATGATTTTTTGACAGACGTGCGCGCGATGACATATCGTCGGAAGAGCGCAGGTTGACATGCAGGTTGACACGACAGCTACATCGCACAGTGAAAACCTCCTACACATATTGGTACACACAGTCGTTGTTGAACGTGGGTCAACTTCTGAAATAGATCAATGACCCTTTCTGTTGTACGCGGAAATTTGTCATAAGAATTCTCATTCAGTGGATTTTATACATGGTCTGTAAATGCCGTTCAACTGCTTTCGAAAAATAAATATGACATTTTCTGCATCTGTCGGGCATGTTGTCGGCATTTTCGTTAAATAACGGTTTGTCGTTCAGTCCCTTGACGGAACGCGCATTTGTCATTATGTTGTCATCTTTTGGCTCGCTAATGTCCAGGACTACGAAACGTGTTGCGACCATATTGACCCTTTTTCTGCGTGGTTCTCAAAATACGATGTGACCATAGTAAATTTAGTAAACTGTAAAAAGTTTTCTCCAAATTTTTCAAACAACTAACCGGAAAATTTTGCACCATGGGCGATTTGGAACATTTTAAATTATAACAGTCTAGAAACATAATTTTTTAAAGAGTTTAAAAAGTCCCAAACTTTCTGGAAAATGTAGTTGAAAAATAGTTGTGAATTGAGTAAATTTATCTCCAAATTATCATTTTTGATGTTTCTGAAACTAACTAGTTCTTGTTCAAAATGGTACGTTCCTGGTTTTTGTTCGGAAATCTCAGAAAAAAAGGACTCGATTTTGTATCAAACAATCTTATATAAATCATGTTTCGAAACTCTTCGGACAGATTTTTGGTAGAATATTCTGACAATATTACATAACTGGGTTTGGCTATACTGACATGAGCACGCCTGGATTTGAGCCCGAACCACTGTAGGCCCGACCCGACCATTGCCAAATATGAGCATAGTTCCGAGTCTGACTTGGTCCTGGCTACGTCTAGCTTCGCTCGTATCGGACACTGCTTGCACCCACAGTGGTTCGGTCTTAACTCCATAGCCGGCCTCATGTCTGTATAGCCCTGGATTTTACTCGCCATGGGATTACAACACCACGTAATTCCATGATAATCCATGCGGCATGGGACTGGCTATAGTTTTTAGTACTCACCTACAGAAAACTTTCATCGTGTTGGGACAAAAAAAAAGGGTAGCTTCGAGGGGGCCGCCACTCCCGTAATCCTGTGTAAATATGGAAATGTAGTCTCCTTGTAATCGCTGTGAACCGTGTAATACGTAACCTTTTAAAAAAAATAACATCAAATTTCACCTTATTATCTAAATTGAACTGGCATGAGATAGCACCTTTGTTTTTCCAGTGTAATCTATACACTGTAAAATGCTTGCAAACTATATTCTTTGCAACGTTGCAAAGAATTTGTGAGCTTTGTATTGCAAAGAATTAGTTCGTATTGCAAAGGAGTTCTTTGCAAGCTGGCAGAATCCTTGCAAACAATGTGTTTGCATTGCAAAGAAATAGTTTGCAAGCTTGCGAAGAACTAGTTTGTATTACGATGCTTGAAAATTCTTTGCAAGCTGCAAAGAAAATAGTTTGCAATACGAACTTATTCTTTGCAAGCATTTTGCAGTGTAGCGTCCGAGTCCTGGACTCGATGTGCAAAATAGAAGTCAATAATGTCAAATAATAATAGACGTAGCTACTAAATATCAGTAGTTCCGTTGTGGTGGGATATACTGCCCCACTTCGTCAAAGATTCTTGTACTGCACTGACCAATAGTGTATTTCGACTAACGGGGGAAGAAGAAGAGCGGGTAGAACATAAACGTTACCAATGGGTCGAGAGCTTCCCGCCTCTACGTCACGCCGGTAGTGGGGGTAAGCGCTCGGCCAATAAGGAACCTTTATGTTCTACCCGGTCTTCTTCTTCCTCCGTTGGTCGAAATACACTATTTCTATGAGGGTTCCAGCTCAAAGGACAGGAACATGCGTTTTAAAAATGGATTCGAGATCCACTGCAGACTTCAGTGGGCCGGCAGGGTGTTTCTCGTATTGCTTCTTCCATCAGTTTTGGCCAAGGTGAGTTTTAGCCCACTCGTCGACTTCAGAGATGATTCAGAGTGCCCATCTGTCCGTGCGTCGTTCGTGGGAGTGATATAGTTTCTTTGAGGACATTAATTCCTCATCCCCATCTCGAGTGTAAGCACTTGGTCTAAGTACATGGGCGCCAGGCACAGTGAGATATCGCGAAGCCTGTAACGCTGGGCCTGGTCTGGGGCTCCAAAAACATGATTTTTACCTCAAGTCACATTTCCCTACGTGTAACTTTGTGCGCAAGAAGCTTTTTAAAGTTATGAAATTTTAAAAAGCTTCATGCGCACACAGTTACGTTTAACTAGAGGCTTACTAAACCTTCAAAGAACCGCAATAATCTAACTTCAATTGCTTTGGAGAGCGTTTTTTATTTAACGCGCATCTCTATTTTAACCTTAAAATAGCTGTTTTTTTGCCCGAATTTTTAAGTTTCAGTCCTCTGTTACCTTAACCGTTTGTCGTCACGTTCCCAAAGAAAGTACCTTTAGCCAATAGCCATGATGTATAGACGCATCCTTATTGACCTCGTGGTGTTGCGAATCCTCCTCTCACAGGTACCATCTTCGTCCACTTTCAAAAAAGGACTGAATCGCACAACGGATTCCCAGCATCTACTTTTAAAGCAACGTACCTTGACTTGGAGTGTCTATTGAAAGTAGTTAGATCCGTTGAACTTCCTCTGAAGCGAGCAGCATGGAGCCGGCCGCCGCCATCTCGTCTACAATCTTCTCTGACGCCATGTTTCAGGTGTCCTTACATGGCCGATATTAAAATTCTTCCTTCTCTTCATACAATTGAAGCAGCTGGGTCCATGACCTAACAGAACGGTTTAATTATTCAGGCAAGATAATCCGATTGATGAGGATAAATCATGTAGCACATCCGATGAGGGGCAACAATTCAGGGTGAGCGTTTTAGGAGGGGGGTACATTCTCTACTGGTTTTCGATTTGAGACCTTCTAGTGCATCTTTAGGTGGTCATTTCCAGTTTTTTTTACTTAGAATAACGCCACCAGCGCCCAAACAGTTAAAGATAGAGCCAACCACAAAATGTTGGCCCGATTTCATTTTCACGAGTTAAATCTAATAGAAATCCTTAATACCTAGAAATATTTCTGTGATACCCTCTTTGTTCCCGTTACCGGTGGTTGGAATGATATGCACAAGGCTTTTCGGTATCCAGGAGTGACCCTTGAGATAACCTCACAATTTCCGACCTCTAGCTGACCTTCCTGTTGCACGGACGACAGACGGACAGACAGCACGAGTAGCGGTTGCATGACGACGCGTGCTTGTCGGCTCTTGTTGTTAGGACGCGTCGATAAGCACCGTCTGAAGCTTATTCAAAGCAGAAAAACGGTGGCGCGGTATTAAAAAGTCTGTTTCAACGCCTTTTTGTAAACTTGACAGACAGCGTCAAAGACCAAGATGTCAATGAAATACTACGATATTAAGGCATGCGACAATGTGGTGCATTACTTTCGCATATTAAAACTCGACTACCGCATGTTCGATGGTGCTGACTTTATTGATGCCGACTGTTACGTCGGTGTTGACGTTAAGTATCTCAAAGTGGTAAGGTATTATATTAAAAAGTGTTGTCGAAAGAAAAAGTTCATGATCCCCTCTATCGCTACACGAGATCGGAAACCAACCGTCGACACTTATTGTAACCCTCATTTGCAGATGAACGTCCTACTTTACCGGTGCTTAGGCGGCGTTGGTCCCAATCACTGCGAGTACTTTACTCGGTTGATTTGGACCACGAGTCTGTGCGAACTAGCAACCGCAAAGAGCATGTTATGGACGCCACTAGTTGATAAAATCACTCCAACCTTCAGATGCCCTTATAAGGCAGTAAGTTTTCAGTGGTATTTGAAGCAATACTACTAAGAGAATAAAACTACTACTCCAAAAACAAAAGTGTGTGCCAGTCAAACAAATTTTAGTGCCACTCACTTGTCATTCATGAAGGTGTGTGTGCCTTTGTCGACATACACAGCAGTGTGTGTGTGCCAGACACTTCTCGTGAGGACTGCTCATCGAACAGATCCTAGGACCGCGTCTTGCGGCCTTGAACAGACCTCCTGCATCAGGTTAAGGCTAAGGCAAACTGCGTGTCCCACGTCTTGCCAGCCTAAGTAAAATGAGACAATGCTACGGCGGCGTTTTAACCAAGCTGATACTTTAACTGGGGAACTTTAAACTTAACTCTTTAACTGGCAAACTTTACGAGAGTACAAGATATTGATTACTGCGTATCATCTGATAAAAACTGTTTTACGCTACAAATTAAAAAAAAAAAAAAGGAATATTGTTTCTTCATGTCGACCTTGTTTAGATTTTAGAAAGACATCTCCTGTACAAAAATTGCGTAAATGGAGACTACTAGAATATCTCTAGATTCTGTAGCATTCATAAAGGGTCTTTAGTTGTCTCCTCATTCAGATAAGACCTAGAGACAAAAAGGGTAACTTCGACCTAACTCTTTTCATTTCGTCCAATCCTGGATACTTTGGCACGTAGACAAAAAGTGTTTTTTTTTTTTTTCGGAAAATGTGGCCTTTTGTACTGTTGATTGACGGCCACTACCGGCCACTAAGAATCTAAGTTGTGCAAAGCGCCACGCGGGCGTACAGAACCAGAACCGCTGCGCACGCGTTGTGCACAGGATTCATTTAACTACGAGATCCTGTAACTTAGCGCGTGCACTAATAAGGAAGGGTTCTCCTACGGATTTCTTTTTTCGCAGGGCTTCCACCAGGTCCGAAATGCAACGTTAGATTTGTCATCGTTCGAAAAACAAGGATTTCGCCTGCCTTGGGAAAAGTACATTTGGAAAGTCCACTGCCAGGTGTCTAATGAACTGGACCAGATCGGTTTATGCTTTAATGGAACGTTTGAAGTACGCCGTGTTTTGGTAAGGAAAGATAGCTAGTCCATATTAGCACGGAAAACTGTTTCTTTCACTGTTTTGTGTTAAAAAATTATATTAAAATTTGCTGGGACGATGTCTTTAAAAACTTAAAGTGCTACTCTTCTGACCCAACCTACACTTTCCACATAAGTACATTATACCAGCAGCTCTGATGAAATTACTGATCCGGTACATTTCATCCATTACGGTTCACCCCTTGAAATTCTCGCTTCCAGTGTTCAGCTTCTCTGCACTGACTCAGGGCAAGACGCAGGTGTTTGCCGGCTTGTAGTTGTGCGTTACATGCAGGTGGTGTAGCCTGCCGCTGAAAATCAAAACCATTCTCAAACTTGTCCTAGTCCACAATAGGACATAGCTCACATATGCTGACCCTTCAGCTCCAGAACTACAGTCCACTCCGCGGTGGGCAAGCAGGCGGGGCGCGGAAGGGATGAGTTAATGAGCTACTTAACACTGAAAAAAATATAGAGAGAATCCCCCCCACCCTCCGGGTGGCAACGCTCCGTCGCCAGCTACTGTTCGGTAAATTTACAGACCCAAATAGCCAGGAAATCCCCGGGGAAATTCACAAGCCAATGTGGTCGGGAAATGGGTCTTTCCAACCCATCCAAGTAAATTTACTACGTGGACAGGAAAGGAGTCTTGACTCACAATAAGCAAATTTCCTATTGCGCGGATGTGCGCACGATACCTCGGAAAGGAATAATTGATTGAGATAGCGACCTATGAATATAAGAGTAGTGATGTATCATTAAAAGACAGATCGAGTTCGAAGATGAGCATTCTAACTCAAAAAATTACTTATGAAAATCAAAAAGGATAGGTCACAAATAATAATTCCTTTTTTTAGAAATAAAAGGTAATTTTTTGCTGATAATTAGTCGGAAAAGTCCTAATGGTCCACTAAGTCGTAAATAAGGCTTCTTATCGAAAAATTGTAAAGAAAGTAAAACTAGTACCACGCATAGACGTTTTATCCAAAGCGGTCGCCCGATTACCGCTATTTTTGTCCAGGGACAACCTCTTCGCTGTGACCAAAATTCAAAATTCTGGCCACGGTGTTTGATGCGGAGTAGTCACAGGAATCAAACACCGTGGCCAGAACTTTGAATTTCGATCAAAATTAATAGATTGTCGCTGGAAACTATAAGCGTGCGGCATTGCTACATCGTTTGGATAAATGGTCTATTTGGCGTCGAACCACACCCTCCTCAGGACTCTAAGTGCCCTAAATCATCTACCATCAATAAAAAGATGTTTTTGTCATAATCTGACAAAAGGAGAACATTTGACGTATACTTTTACTGAATATCGGAAGTTTCATATCCCAAATATTGGGGTGAAAAGTCCCCCGGGGACAAAAGTCCCCGGCAATCTTCCCCTATACTTTCCTTTTAAATCGTCTCGGGCCTTTGGTGTCAGCGCCGCAGGCCTAACTGTGTGTGCCAGGCGCGTCGCAGCGTAACGGTATTTCGTAGGGTATCGCGAAGCCTGTTACGCGCGACAATGTGGTCTGGCGTCTGGCGGATCAACGCTAAAGGATAGGAGCGACCCAGGAGGCCCATGCAGCGACGGTAGCTGAGGAGGTGGTAGTTAGGAAGAGCTCCCATCAGGAAAGTTCGCTTTTAGTTGTGTCACTGTGTATTTAAATTTGTCTGAAAAAAAATTCCTCCCCTCTTCCACTGTTCGTATTAGTTTACCCACTGCAACTAAATCAGCTCACCCTAACTTAACTTGTAAGGCTACCCTATTTAGTCTCGGCTCCGAGAGAAGGAAACAGCAATCCCGAACGTAACCAGTACATCCTGCCATATCTTCGCGAGAGAACTAACTTGCAAACCTGCCGTAAAAATTGTCACAAATATTCCGGATAGGACACACTGTAAAAAATATTAGGGATTTTACAATCCAGTAGGCCGGGAATTTGCAACCATAGGTTGGGCATTTGCCTTTTGGGCTGGAAAGAAGCCCTT
>NW_026267141.1:2271917-2273150 GCF_000697945.3 Frankliniella occidentalis | reverse complement strand
TAATTTTACAGTGCCACCATAATTTTACAGCTGTGTCAATAAATTACAGCATTCCTCGTAAAACTACAGCTCCAACCAAAATCGTGTTTTACGGATAGGGCTGTTTTTTTCCCAAAAGCCTGTAAAATGTTCAGCTGTAAAATTTCGATATATTTTTAACAGTGCTAGAGCACGGCCATTTTTTAGTGTGTTTCATTTTTCCTTAAATAGACGAAGATGTCGTCGAAGACCAGGATGTTAATGAAATACTACGATATTAAGATATGCGACAATGTCTTACATTACTTTCGCATATCGAAAGTCGGCTATCGCATGGTAGGTGGTGCTGACGTTGTTGACGCCGACGGTTTCATGGATGTAGAAATAAAATCCATCAAAATGGTACAGTATTATTTCAAACAAAATGTAGTATGGGAGGAAGAATAAAATCAAGATCTCTATTGCTTATGTAGTTTGAAAACCAACCGTTGCAGTTATCGTTACCCTCACTTGCAGTTAATCATCCAACTTCACCGATGTTTAGGCGGTATTGGCCCGAATCAATGCGAGTACTTCACACGGATGGGTTGGAGTACTGGTCTGTGTGAACTAGCAGTCGCAAAGAACATGATATGGACGCCATTTGTTGATAAAATCACCCCTACCTTCAAGTGTCCTGCAGCGGCAGTAAGTTTTCTGTGTAAAGGAGGAAGTTGGCCATGGCATTTTCTAAGAAACAAATTTTGGGAGCCTTAGTATATGACCATTACCAATGTGTTAGAGTATTTTGTTTCCCTGCATCTAATCTAACAAAGAAACAACATCAGAATGCGTCTCCGGACCCATTTTCATGATTTTGTCTTCCTGAACCTACATGAAAGCTGTTAGAAAATTTCAGACCCCCTCCCTCCCCCCTCCCCTTTCCACGTGGATGTTTCCTGTTTTGCCGTAAAAACCCAAAATATGCATAGATTGGCACGAAAAATGGGAATCGAAAGAAAATTTTCGAAATGTAGAAAGTTTCAAGGTTTATTTTTCTTCAAAAATAACCGGAATTGTTTAGATTTAGACACGCGTGACGATTACATAAGAAAAAACTCTACTCCAGCTGCCCGCTGTCTGCTGCACGGACGGACACGACAAGCGACGTCCACAATGACTGAAGGAGGCGAGGTGAGGAGGGGCAGGCGGCGGGCCTCGGGCGAGTCGAGCAGCCCCAGCGGCCGTGAGCCGAACCAGCGATGCGTCGTGGCG
>NW_026267141.1:2256773-2263357 GCF_000697945.3 Frankliniella occidentalis | reverse complement strand
CACATTTTTGAGCTGATTGTAGAAGTTGGCGATTGGCGGATTCAGTCCTGTCTGTGCCAGGGTGCAGAGCTGCACTGGTGCAACCATCACCTTCTTATAAAATTAACCTAAGAATTACAATTCCTCGCTTAGCCAACAAATGCCCATTCTATCCGTGTGGCAACGCAGCTAAGCCATCCGCGGGCTGGAAATTCGCAGTTGGTGGGCAGGGAAGGCATCTGAACAGGCACCGGCCTGCGACTTTGCAGTTCAGGGGCAGTGCGGGCTCCTTTCCCGCCCACGGAGTAAATTTACATGGTGGGCTAACGGAGACACCTTTCCCGGCCAGTGGTGCTTGTGACTTCGCAGTCGGTGGGCAGGAAATCCACTTGCCGCATAGGCGTGTGGATTCCCGGTACATCACCGAGAAGGGAGCGTTGCCACCCCGGGTAGGTAAAATTCACTCTAGTTTTTTTTACAGTGCATCTATTTATCATTCGTTTAAACGTTAAAATAGCGCGATTTTTCGTAACTGGTTCCGGTCGGTATTCCTGTCTTCTTCACTTTAAGGGGGCAGACCTGTGAAAATCATCAAAAAATTCAATTTTTTTAATACCTCAAAAAATTCTTTGATCTTTCCTCTTTTTAATGCCGCAAAGCGGATGTTGAAACTCGAAAAATTGCGCTCAGGAGAGCCCAAATCGTGCAGCGGGTGGCCGGGTGGCTGAACCGCTAGGGCTCGCCTGGCCGCTCAGGACAGAATACACGACGACGAAGGAGTCCTCTAGAGCCCCGGAATCTTTTAGGACCAGTTCAGTTAGTTGCCCTGGCTTTTGGTTCGTCGCTATACATAGGTACTAAAAACTTTAAACTCGTTTTTCTCGGAACGACTGTGTGCAAACGGTGTGCAACCTCCATGCCGTAGTTATGGAGCTATCGACTTAATATTTGGCCCGAATGTTGTCCATTCATGTGCCCGGGATCTGACACGGGCGATTTTTTATAACTCAATTGCAAGGTACCCAAACCAGGGAAAAAGTACCCAAATTTTAACCCATTTTTTGTACTCATTTTTTGGGAATTTTTTTCAAGTATTTCGGTCATAACTCTACCCTTTATCCAAATATTGTCTATTTTTAAGTAGGTATGCAATGCCTATTCTCCTACAAAATTCCCACCGGAGGTGTGGCAGTCAATTGCGGAATTGTCATAAGCGGAATATTCTCTTGAATGCGCCCTCGACCTCGTGGCTCCGGCCTTCCCCGGCTGTGGGCGCTGGACCGTCGTCCCGAGCCTCAGCCGCCTCCTCGTCAACAACCTCAACAATTTTTGTTACTTTTGACGATGGCCCTTGTGGCCTAGCCTGAACGGCCCAATTAAATTCTAAATATAAAATTAACAATCCAAACAAATTTAGACCGGTCAGCGCGATTAATCCCACTACGTATAACCGTGCAGAGGACAATTTCCTCTCCCGGAAAGTACATGTAGCCCTTCATAATTTTGGTCCGCAACTCTTTAATATTTACTGCCGGGAGCGGATCTGGTTCCAGAAAAGTTGTATTGTGCAGTGTCCAAGAAGTACTGAGAATTTCGTCGTCATTTACGAATTTCGGCGCCTTAGAGAAGTCTCTTATCGAATCCAGCTCTACATTTAGTCGTGTTGTCCAAACAGCTGGCAACACAAATTCAACCCCATGTTCCGTACGACTGGCAGAATGAGGCATTGTAACCCTTTCATTAACCGCTATATTGTTGTCAACTGACAAAGTGCAGTTGCCGGGGACAGTAAATCGGAAAGACCCGAAACCTAGAGAATTTTGCCTTGTTACAAATTTTCCACATCGAACTGAAATAGCGTTGCTGCCTGCTGACGCGACAATGAATTGGTCTGCTGCCAATTGTAGAATAGCCGGTTTTGTACTTTGTTTACAATGAAATGGGCATGACTTTGCTAATTCTGCTGCCGTGCGCCCCGAACAGAAATTGCGCAGGCATTGCTCCACGGTCGTGTAGCTACCTTCTACACGTGGGACCTGACAGACATTGCTCTCCTTGCAGTGCCTAAGTTCCGGCCCTGTTAGGGGAATCACCAGGTCGTAGCCCCTAAATTTCGACCATGCATTACTGATCCTTTCACTATCAGCAATCATATATAATTGCTGATATTTCAGCATGTGAACTGCTGGGTTTCCAGAGTGAACACCTTACCCGAGATGTTTTTCACCTACGACTTTATTCATTAATTCTGAAATAAATCAGGGCGAATAGAAGAGAAGCTGTACTATTATGTACATTTCTGTTCAATTCGTTGTCCACCGTAGAGAGGGAAACAAAACATGGAGAAGGAAACCGTGCACAAAACAAAGGTATTGTTTTACCAGACGATGTCGCTATCATGATCTTTGGACGAACGTGCGCGCGATGGTATTTCGTTGTCGGAAGAGGGCAGGTTGACATGCATACCTTGTGCATCGACACGGCAGCTACAGGTTTTTAATAGAGCTCTCTAGACATTTGGTAAACTATGGTCTGGTCCGGTCCGTAAATGCCCTTGAACTGCTTTGGAAAAATAAATGTAACATTTTCAACATTTGTCAGTCTTTTTTAATTAAGCATTTTCGTTAAATAACGTTGTGTCGTTCAGTCCCTTGACATAACGCGTATTTGGCGTCATATTGTCATCTACATATCCGTCAACTGATTGGCTCACAAATATCCAGGTGTTGGAAACTGTATTAACCCTTGTCTGGATTGTTTTGAATACGATGTGACCATAATAAAGTTAGTGGACTATTATTGTTTTTTTTTAGAAATTTTCAATCAATCAACTTTAAAAGTTTCACCTCGTGACACGCGAGAATAAAAACGGCTCACCTCTAGCGGCGGTTTAGAAAACCGCTCAAATGATTTATTTTTTTTTACACATTTTGAGATATTGGTATCAAAATTATCTCCACTCTCATCCTGTTACTAGTTTTTTTCACCTTTTGTCAGTATTCCTGCTGCGCAAAAACAATTTCTTTTATAATTACTGGACAGTTTTTACTTTTATCATTGAGCTACTTACAACGATATCCAGAATAACTAACAAATTAGTCAGTAATCCTGCTGCATAAAAATCTTTATAAGCTACTAATAAATAAATCAGTACAGGTCTGAGAGTGATCCGAAAGACGTTATTTGGAATGATGCCAGAGGTAAGCGGTTATCTTAACGGTCGCTAGAGGTGAACGGTGTTTATCCTCGTGTGTCGCACGGACAGTTTCGAACATTTTAAATTTAAACTGTTTAGAAACATAATTTGCCAAAGTATTTGAAAAGTGCCGAGGGGGCAATAACTCCGGGAATCATGTGTACACCTGCCCGGGTATCATCAGGAAAAAAAATTATCGAAATCAACAGAAATCGCTGAAACTAGGCGGGAAACAAGTGAGACTTATACAAATTAGTCGAAATGAGCGTTTTCTACCACTAGCAATCACGAAAAAACCTAAGGTATGAATAGTAGCGGACGGGAACCACTGGGTATCAAGTATTTCGGGAATCATGTGTACATATCAAAAGGGAATTATTGCCCCCTCAAAGTGCCAAACTTTTTGGGAAATTTTTGTGAACTGTATACTTATATTTCTAAATGTTTATACAAATTTGCATTTTTTATGTTTCTGAACCTAGTTCTGGTGTAAAATTGTACTTTTCTGATGATTGTTCGGGAATTTCCAAAAAATTGCTGGATTTCGTTTCAAACACCATTATAAAAATGTTTCTAAGCTCTTCAGACAGATTTTTGTTAGACTATTTTTACTGCCGAATTTGTACTCACCACGTAATTCCAGGATACTCCGTACGCCATGGGACTCGCTATAGTTTTTAGTACTCACCTAAAGAAAACTTTCATTGTGTTGGGACTAGAAGGAGGTGTGTCCCGAAAATAATGCGACAATCCCTACTCAAGAAAAACAAATGTGCTACATAATAACACATTTTAAAGGTGTTACTGAACTAGTGTCTGAGTAAATGCACTGAAAATAGCACATTTGAGTGCCAGTAGCGCCTTCGTAAAGGTGTCATTTCTCTTACACCACTGAAAAGGTATTAGATAGGACTTTTGTTTTTCCCATGTAATCAAGCGTCCAACTCTTAGACTCACTGTGCAAAAATATCAGTGTTTACAGAGCACGACGAAATTACAATAATGTCAAATAATAATAATACATAATCTTAGTTACTAAATACCATTAGTTCTGTAGTGTTAGGATATTCTGCCCCACATCGTGACGCAAGCAATTTTGTACTGCACTGACTAGCTTCCATGGGAGTTTCAGCTCAAAGGACATAAGCATGCGTCTTGAAAATAGATTCAAGATACACTGCAGACTTCAGTGGGCCGGCAGGATGTTTCTCGTATTCCTTCTCTCATCAGTTTTGGCCAAGGTGAGTTTTAGCCCACACTTCGGCTTCAGAGATGATTCAGAGTGTCCATCTGATCGTGCGTCGTGGGAGTGACACAGTTCCTGTGAGGGCGTTAATGCCCAATCCCTTGTTCCACCCACGGTCACCCTGCTGAGACATGCTCATTTATGGCTGTTCCAGCTGATATTAGGAGAATTTTGCTAAGTTAAGGACCTACCTGGCCACGGAACCTTAAATGAAACTTCAAGTTTAGCACATCATTTAAAGTGTTTTGACGTGTAGATTACATTTCTTTCAACGAAGTTCAAAATTTTTGCAAAAATAAGCCCATTTTGGAAAAGGGTTACTTCTCGGGACATTCCTCAATAAGAGATCTATGTTAAACTTTGATTGCGTGGTGCGACCTTTTCCCGATGTCCGATCAAGTTGAGTGAGGTGTGAAAATTTTTTATTTTGCAAGTGGCACCTTGATCCAAGCACTCTTCCTATCTTTTTAAATCTTCAGTTGTTTTTTTTTTTTTTGCCGCCCACTACTGTAGCGTCAGAAAAAAAAGGCCACATTTAGCCCCCTTTTTCTGTGATACCCCGTTTCACTCCCATTAGGGTGGTTGCAAGGATTTGTACCAGGCTTTTTGGTGTCCAAGTGACCCTTGAGATAACCTAACACTTTCAGCTCTCCAGCTGACCTCCTTCCTCAGGCTGACAGACGAGCGACGCGTCCTTGTCGGCTCTTGTTGGGGAGTGGGCCGACTCTAAAGGTTATTGGCCGAGCTATTAGCGAAGCCCATTACTCCACTTATCCAAAAAGTTCACTTTGTTTGCTAATAAACTCGAGAAGAAATCGAGTTAGCGATCTGGGAACTTTAGGGTCGTTTTGTATCACTAAAACATAGATCGAGGTAGGTTCAAAGATGAGCATTCTAGGCCAAAAATTGGCTTTAAAAAAATCAAAAACCACATGTCGCCAAAAACATTTAGGTGTTTTTTTATTGCTTTTCAAGGGCAAGTTTCGGAAGTAGAACCTTGGCAATAATTTCGTCTGGTTTGCTTCACCTCGTACCGTTTGGGTGCTAGGGGACATTTCTTTACGAATATAAACCGAAAATTAACAACGTCGAAAAACTAGTGTTCAAACCGAAAAACTGCAGAAGTACCCTCCTGAAACCACACATTTGGAGTCGGAGGACCGTTTTAAGGTTCTAGATGCCCTTGACCTCTAAGTATCACAAATAAGTTGGTTATTACGTCAGAATCACACAAAATTCGGACTTTAAATTTAATCTTTTCCAGTTTAGCTCCGGTCCCGATTCGCATATCTTGAAGTGATAACCCTGGCAGTCGCTGTAGGGGTATTCGATTTGGGGCCGAAGTTATACCTTAACTTGCTTTGGTGTCAGCCCGGCAGGCCTAGCTAAATGTGCGCTAGGCACGGCGCAGCGGAACGTGTCGTGAGATATCGCGAAGCCTGTTACGCGAGACGTGGTCTGGCGTTCACATAGCTAGTACATCCTCTTTTTAACTTGTCAGATCAGAGCTTAACTATTGTCTTTTGTGTTCAATTTTGTCTTCAATAGACCAAGCTATCGTCAAAGATCAAGATGTCAATGAAATACTACGATATTAAGGCATGCGACAATGTGGTACATTACTTTCGCTTTACGAAAGTCGACTATCGCATGGTGGATGGTGGTGACGTTGTTGACACCGACTGTTATGTGGATGTTGATGTGAAGTATCTCAAAATGGTAAATAGAAACACTGTTGAGGGGAGAAGCTCAAGATCCGCTGTCGCCCCACAAGCTCGATAACCAATCGTTGACCCTTTACCGTTATTTGCAGATCTTCGTCCAACTTCAACGATGTTCAGGGGGAGTTGGTCGAAATCAATGCGAATACTTCACTGGGTTAAAGTGGACTACGAATCTGTGTGAACTAGCAACCGCAAAGAACATGTTATGGACGCCGTTTGTGGATAAAATCACCCCAACCTTCAAATGTCCTTATAAGGCAGTAAGTTTTCAGTGGTATTTTGAAGCAATATACTACTAAGAGAATCCCGACGCAAAAAGATTTGTTTGCTTTTGGTACGCTTTCGGTACGCTATCGGTTCGCGGAGGGTCGCGCTCGGTGCGCCGATGGGTCGCCGAGGTTCGTCAGGCTCCTGGGCGACGTATCGCCAAGATTCGCCG
>NW_026267141.1:2248853-2250038 GCF_000697945.3 Frankliniella occidentalis | reverse complement strand
AGATTTAATATTGAATCTTGTAGGGCGTGTCCGCGAGACTTTTTTCAGCAGTTTTTGACTGAGTTCGCGTCTGTACCGTAAACACGATGACGCTCGGGGTTTGTTCATTTTGCAGTTAGTAGCCAGTAAAATGGTCTTTCTAGAGACATGTCTGCGACACTTGTATGTTTTCCGATGGTGACGCATTTAAGCCCCAAAGTAGCCGTTACCAAATTGTCAGTCCGTAACGACGACTTTGGGGCTTAAATGCGACTCTATCTGAAAAGATACAAGTGGCATAGACAGACATGTCCCTGGAAATCCCTTTTTAAAAGCTATTTACTGGAAAAAGAACGAACCCCGAGCGTCATCGCGTTTACGGTACAGACGCGAATAAAGTTCAAAAACCTGCAAAAAGTCTCGCGGACACGCCCTACAAGATGTGCACACAAACGCATCTTATTGCAATGGAGAAAAATTGTTTTTTGACATTTAGAGTTGAAAGGGAACATATATTCTGCCTGTGTTGCCGTCTCTACTGTGAAACTGACCATTGTGCGCGGGGAGAGCCGCCTGGGAGGTAGGCCACTCTCCATGGTGGGGACTTGGGTGGGTGGCCTACCTCCCAGGCGACTCTCCCACCAGTGGGCCCGTGCCCATGACCCCGTGAAAACGCACCTGCAAACCACATCCCTGTAAACGTGTTTCAGGTAGACTCAGGAATAATTAGGGGCCGTTCACATATGACGCAACGCACCCTTACCCTTGGAGGGGGGGGGAGAGAGAGAGAGAGAGAGAGAGAGAGATAGAGAGAGAGAGAGAGAGAGGGGGGGGGGGGGGGGGGGGGGGGGGGGGGTGCAGGCGTCACCAAATGTGACAAGAGGGTAAAGGCTTGTGACGTCATGCGTTTCGCTAATTTGCATTGCCCTTAATCTTCATGAGGTATTAATTATCAAAAATTCTAGCTCAAACCGGTCAACCGAGGACATTTTACAAGATATTTAGAATGCAAACGTTTTATGTGATCCCATCGATTTACCTTCACAGCAAGTTAAAAATACATCTCTTAAAAGCAATCTGCAGTATGAGGTTGATATGCCTATTTGCCAGGGGTAGTGACTTAACAGTTGTCCGAGTACAGGACTAGCCCAAGTGGAAGACACTAACCGTCCAATCGGTACAGACCGATCAAAGCCTGATATGCGA
>NW_026267141.1:2248136-2248803 GCF_000697945.3 Frankliniella occidentalis | reverse complement strand
AACAGAGCGACCCCAGTACGCTTTCGGTTCACCTGGAGAGCCCCGGGTAGTCGGGGTATTTTCCTTTCCAGGAAACCCCGGCCGGGGGCTAGCGCTAATCCCTAGGCCGGCGCACTTGAGAGCAGAAGAGGGGACGATGGGGCGGCCCCGGTACACCCGGAGCCCGACGGCTCCTCTGCACTACACACGGCACACTTTGGCTGCTGGACACAACGACCACGTCAGACTACATACGAGTTAAAGCCGCAGAGAGAACGCACTCGTAGAGAGAGGACGCATACCTCCGTACAACCATGCACATACGTAATGTACGCACAATTTTAAGCGACATTATGCAAAATTACGTACAATGTTGTATAGTTACGTACAAATTTTGTACGTAGGTTATGTATGTTGACAGTTGTACTTACCTACGCACAAAACAGTACATTGTCAGTCAGTGCCCGCCGCAAAATAATTTGTTAGCTTTATGTGTGCTTTCTGCTCGCGTCGCGAAGAGGGGGACTTCAGTACGCTTTCAGGTCGCTCGCCGGTTCGTCGGTAATAATCTTCTGGCCCGTAGAGCCGCAAGGCTGGGCGAGGAGAGGCCCCGGTATCGGACACGGCCCCCTTACCGGCGAACTCGTGGTCTAGTGGTCAAGGCGACGGGTTCCTAACTCGGATGACC
>NW_026267141.1:2242041-2247621 GCF_000697945.3 Frankliniella occidentalis | reverse complement strand
GCGCTCTTCGGCGGACCGAAAGCGAACTCCACAGCGAACCGTGCGCGAACATCTGGCGAACACTTAAAAAGGTCGCGGCTTGTACGCGGGGAGTTCACCACGACGCACAGAAAACGATCTAAAAGCGAACAAATCTTTTTGCGTCGGGATGTAACAACTAATACTCCAAAAACAAGAGTGCGTGGCAGTCAAACACTATTTTTTTCGCAGGGCTTCCACCAGCTCCGAAATGCAACGTTAGACTTGTCATCCTTTGAAAAAGAAGGATTTCACTTGCCTTGGGAAAGGTATATTTGGAAAGTCCACCTCCGAGTGTTAAATGAAATGGACCAGATCGCTCTGTGCTTTAATGGAACGTTTGAAGTTCGTCGTGTTTTGGTGAGGAAAGAGAGCTAGTAAAGGGACGGAAACTGTTCCTTTTGTTGTAAAAATTATACCAAAATTTTCTGGAACAATGTTGTTGTAATCTTGAGGCGATGTTTTTCTGACCTGACCTACACTTTCCACATACATATCATGGCAGCAGCTGTGGTGAAGTTACTGATTCGGTACATTTCATCCGATGCGATTCTTCCAGTGCCACCTGTCAGTGTCCCGCCTGTTGCACTGCTGTGCACTGACTCAGGGCTGGACGCAGCTGTTGCCTGCTTGTGGTTGTGAGTTACATGCAGGTGGTGTAGCCTGCCCCTTCAAATCATTCCTCAGCTTGTCCTAGCCCACAGAAACATGAAGCTCTAGGCTGATCCTACAGCTCCAGATTTTCGGCTTACTCTGTGAGAGGCGAGGCAGGCAGACGGGGCGCGGATTGGTTGGGCGACTTGCAGTTTATAGCCAACTGCACACGTAAGTTATTCTGTCGTCTTCAAAAGGCATCTGAAGGTAAGCGGCTTCACTTCAACTTCAATGAGGGTTAGGACGTCAGTTCACATGAACTTGAATCACCGGTAACTTCGGTGTGAGGTCAGTCCGCGAACGGACCATCCCCTGCGCCCCAGCTAGCGCTGGACACGTCCGTGGTTTCGCGGTGGAACCTGCACTGTTTCTCTGTTCGCCTCTGCTCTGTTTAGCTCGGCTAGCAGGCAGGTCCCCCACTAATCACCATCGCCTAGCGGTGGTATTCCAGGCTACATCTCCAGCGAGGTGTGGTAGTCACGCTAGCTCGCTGGTGTTGAAGGTAAGCGGCGACGCATACCTATTTAAACCACACTCGAGCGCCAATATATTAATAGTGTTCCTGATTATGCTCTAAGACCCGTTCCAAATGGTATACAAGAGTGACTTAGAGCCGACGAGTCACTTTGCTATACTATTACCGTCTTGCGTCTTGTGTGTAGAAAAACAATTCTTGTTAACTGCGAAACGAACCCACGGTTTAGGAAATGTGGCCTTTGTGTATGCATCTTTTTGGATGATATATTTGTTTATTAGGGACCTTTATGTTAGGGGGCAGACTTATGTAACGAAGAGTTTTGGAAAATGGTCAGTACAGAAAAACCACTCACTGCATCGATCTAAGACAAAAAGCCCTAAATTTAAGGCTTAAAGGTCAACCACTAACGGCATCTTTTAAGAGTAAATAGAAGTCTTTTTGACAGTCGCGGACCCATCCGATTCAGAATAATCCTTCACACCGAAAAGGACTGCAATCGTCCAGTTGGTGGCGAAGATGGGCTTGTTCCTGAAGGCACACCGGCGCCAACGGCAATTTTAGCGTCCATCTATGCTTTTAATACACCTTTAGTCTTAAATAGATGCAGTTTTTAAGTAGTGACGATTTTTTTTTCGCATGAGCGGCGCGCACGTGGAGCCGGCTACTCAGGGTGTTCATGTGACCGTTACCCAGATGCGGCCGAAAATACATCAGGTAGTGTTAAACCAAGTTGCTCCTCCCCCCTGTCTGGTAGAAACGGGTCTGTTAAAAAGCATAAGGGTGCCAACGCCGAACCTTGGCGTTGGAAACCTGGGTGGGTAGAGGTGTGCGAATCACCCTTTTTCAGAGTCGAATCGAATCGAATCTGGTTTTTATTTCCTCGAATCGAATCGAATCTTAAAATTTTACCCCGAATTGAATCGAATCTTACTATTTCGAATGCGAATCGAATCGAATCATTTCGTAACATTCTAAGAGATGCTATAAACCATTAAAATGGAGCAGCCAATAAGTGTTGGGGCTCAGCTCAGATTCTCTCTAAAAACAGAGAAATTGGCAAACCACCCTCTAATCCTATGAAAAACTTTCCCCTTTAGTATAAGTTACCCAGCGTGCGCCCCATGTGCACATGTCGTTTCGATTTCGAAATTCAAAATTTTGCTGCGTCCGAATTGTTCGAGTTCGAAGTGCCTTGTTTCGAAACGAATCGAATCGAGACAGTTTCGATTCGATTCGAACTGTTCGCACACTTCTATGGGTGGGATAGGGGCGAGGAAAGAGGCTGTGGAGGTGGGGGAGGGGAGGGGGGAGGTGCAGTAAGGGAGGTAGAAGTGGCTCTCCTCCGATAATCGGTACTAGCTACAGGCCTGATTTTTATTCTTTTCACAAGAAAACTGAATCGTTGTTTTTTTTTTTGCATACACCCCTCCCCCCGCCCTCTCAGTGCAAGCGAGATGGCACATCTCTATTCATATTTAGTTTCGGTGTGAATCGGATTCGAAGTGCAGAGTTCACACGCAGGTCGGGAGGACGGGTGGACACACTACATCGGCAGGTCAACCCTTATAACGCACCGGAACACACCCTGCTGATGGGTTACACAATGACTGAATGGCATTGTCTCGAAAGCCTTTGCTCGCCGCTCTGCCAGAATATAGGGAATGGACTCTACCAGTGTACATACCGCTAGTCCTGACCACAACCTGAGTGTAACGGAGTAGTCCCGAACGCGACCCGAGAGCGGCGCAGACAACAGGGCCAGTTGCACTTCACTGGCAATGCAGCACCACTTGAAAAATGCTCTTGTTTTAAGTGCACGTGGTATAGTAACAAAAAGAAAAACAAAACCAAATTTTTAAGAATTTTTTTTACACCTGATTCAAGGAACAATTTTTCAGGGTGCAGATGTTAAGTAAATTACTGCGAAACAACGTTCATTTTGCGTCGTTTTTAAATTGATCCATAAGGTGGTAACAAGGTTGCTTTTATTTTGCTTGCAAGTGTACGACATTCGTTTTTGAGCATGCCTCCTCGTTTTCGTTTCTCGAAACTCTGGACGGTGTTCCTTATCTACATTTAATGATTCCCCAGCACGATGTTGTTGCCAGCCAGGTGCTCAGTGAAATGGTTTCATGGACACTTGTGCGGCCAAACCTGTCCAAACATGACGTTCTGTTGGGTCCGGGTGCTAATGTTACTCCTCGCTGCTCATTTTATGGAAGTAAGTAACAAAGGAAATGTTGAAGACGTTGGGGTTGAACTAAACACTGGCGTAACGAATTTGAGCACCGAATGATGTGAGTACTTTTCAATGCAAACTGGAGTGCAAACATTGGACATTTGACTGAAATTAATCTTGCCCAAGGTTTTCTTTCTGCACACTGACGAAGTGTATACAATTTAGTTAAATATCATGAAAAGTGCAAATTTTTATTCGGTCACTTTGGCCTGGATGATTCAACCAGGAATCGAATCGATACATATAGCAAAATATTTGGTAGTATACAGTTGATAGAACGACACCTTAAACTAAAACGCACGCAGTCGAGTTGCCGGTTTCAAAACCCACGGAGCTCAGAAGTGCCTTTCGATATCCGTCAGAACTTCACAAATAATTCGTTGTGAAAAAAGCCGCTAGAGCTCTTCGTGATTTTTCGGGAAAATCTCAATGTTCCTTCATTGGAAAAAAATAATGAACTTTATACAGTTCTAGAACTAGACTACAGCTTTATGAATTTTAAATAAAAATTATCGGTTTTTTACTATAAAGAAGTGCTGGGATTTCATATTTGCCCCGTGCGGGGCAATAAGTATTGGGGAATCACAAAATATTTTTAACAATGTAACGTCAGCACCCTAAGCAGCAGGCGCGTTGCAGCGTAACAGTGCTGCGGGAACCCTGTTATTAAATGCATGGTCTGGCATGCATCTTCTTTGCCTTGAAGGCAAAGGATTCTAAACTCTGGTTTGATTTTTTACTCGTTGAATGTAATGAGCATCGCGTTGAGTTGACATTTGACCCTGTTTCTAGTGCGCCAACGTCACGCAAGCGCAGGTCAACGAAGTGTACGACCGAACCGCCACGTGCCTCGTCAACTTGCCGAATCTCCCGAAACATGCCGTCAATCCGTGGGTCATTTGCGACTTTAGAGGAACAGAAGCTCTAGGAAACGAGAAAAATGACATAAAAGATGTACCTGGTGTGGTAGTTGCTTGTCTTAATGAATATGGCTATAGCAAGAAAGACGTCACCGAGGCAAAGAAATGCCTTAAGAAGGCGCTAGCAAAGCCTCTGTAATATTTACAAACCTCACATGGTTTTAATATAAATAAACATATAAACTTTAAACAGCGAGGGTACTCTGAAGATTTGCTGTTATTAAGTCAAAATAAAGTACACATTTCTCCTTTCCTTCTAAGATCCTTCAAAAATCACAAAAATTTACACGCACTGTTAATACTGTATAATAAAAAAGCAATAATTGCTTTGCAATACAAAGAATTTGCTTTGTAGTTTGCAAATCATCCGATTATCTGATACGCGCCCGCAACCCGTAGAAACGTCAGTATCCTGAGAGGTGTGCCTGTCAGCTTGGAGGAACGGCTAGTTCAAATTATATTGGCTGAGCAAGCCTATTACTCCAGTGAATAAAAGGTTTCGAGTATGTCTTAGTGTGTGTTTGTGTGTCTGTCTGTAATCACGATAACTCGAGAACGGCCCGTGAAACTAGAACTATACAAGTGTATGTATGCTGCACGTATGTCATGTCTAGTGCGTTTCTATACCACTTTGTGGTAATTCAGAAAGCTGGTATGGAAATGTTTTTGAAAAGGTTAAAAATTAACCCATATAGGTAGTGACTTAACAGTTGTCCGAGTACAGGACTAGCCCAAGTGGAAGACACTAACCGTCCAATCGGTACAGACCGATCAAAGCCTGATATGCGAGAAGTGGCCCTTAATTCTCCGGTCTCCCCCAGTGCCCTAGCGCGGTAAATCAAAATTGCGATTTTACTACCAAATTCAGCAAATGTAATGTTGTTCTTTTTAGGCAGTCTAATCAAAATCTAGCGTAGCTCACTTGGTATTCCTGTGCAGCGCAGAGCGGTAGTAAGAAGAAAACACGTTAACACTTCGTGTAAACTGCAACACGAACCCTTGCTGAAAAAAACTAAAGTATACATCCTAATCCTAATGTAAATAAAGTAAAAATTTTCAGTTGGGTTGTCACATTGTTCTGAGTTGGCCTATGCTGTCAGCCCATGCCCATATTTTGTCAAGGCCCATGCGGCATGAAATGGTATAGTGAAGTGAGGTGAAGACTTGCGGCCCAAAATCAGAGAATGACTGCATGGGGCTGTGATTTGAGCTTTTTTAGCAGATGATACCTTACAAACTTAAACTTACTTACACTTAACATACATATAACT
>NW_026267141.1:2234049-2238745 GCF_000697945.3 Frankliniella occidentalis | reverse complement strand
CAAGACTTTTTGGTACTATTTATAGCATGAATCGAGTAAGAAGAGAATAAGGATAAGAAGAAATTTCTTCATCAGAATTCACTCCACAGGGCAGAAAAACACGTCATTTTCAATATTAAAGAGTTTTGGTCAAGCAATTTTATGAAATCCAATTATTTCACTTTCCTTACTTTACCCACCCTCCTACCTCTTTAAAAGACAGTGATCTAGGACTTTCTGATACTATCACAGTTAGCTTTTTGGACTCCTACAGGCAGATATTGCACTATTATGTTGACTTTTTGGTGACTTTTTCAGAGCCTTTTCTCTGACTTCTCGTCGACTTCTCCTTGGATTCAATTGACTTTCCTGCCTCTTTTTGACTTTTTATTTGCCTTTTTTTTTGCCTTTTTTGACATTACAAATGGCTTTTTTACTTTGGGTATCTTCACTTTTTTCTTGACTTTTTTAATCGCGTTCATCAACTTTTAATAGTGGTGTACCCCTCGAAATGGTCTCACCCGCTCGGGGCTGACTTTGACGTTTCAAAGACTGTCTAATCGCATATTGACAAACAACAATCATTTTGACAAAATAATACTCATTTTAGTGTTTGCTGTCCCAAAATATACGTGTTGAGGATCTTTAGTGACATTTAGAGCGGGAAAGAGCCATCAAAACTCTCATCATTCCGGGCCCGCACGCACGCACACAGGTGCGCGTCTCAACAGATGTAATTGGTGTTTATGACAGTCAAGGTGAAGACTTACGGCCACTGGGCACTCAATCAATCAGCACAAAACTTTTGTGGTAACATGGGGCGTTCGCTATGTTTTATTTGGTTCCGAAGCGGTCCGTGTCTGAACTAAAAACTTCAGGCACACCACGATTGACGACTAATGTTGACTGCAGACGTTTCCGTAAACCTTCCATAAGTTTGGACCGTCCCGATCATGGTATAAGCCCTGAAAATCTTGTAAAAATCCGAAAACAGAAATACATGGAATGGTGCACAATTTGGAGTTACGGAACCGTTGAAATGTTTGACAGCGTTCAAGCGTGGCTAGGCACACAACCCTTTGTATGTAGAGTCCCTCTTGGTGCCCTTGGGGCACTTCGACGCTGGAGCGCCGCCCTCGTACACGACCTCGCCTACGACATTACCGCTGGGCTTGTAGTTGCAAACCACTAGCTGAGTGTCAGGCTTGTTTCCCGAGCCGGCTCTGTAGGTGGAGTAGCCGCAACCCACGGCGTACGTCTTGGCCCAGGCGAGTTGAGTATAGTGACCCACGTCCATGAAAGTCCCATCCGCCCTGCGAGAAAAAAGGTCAGAATAAAAAGGAAGTACATTTGTTCTCGAAAGAAATCAGTCCCAACCCAACATAGAAGCTGAAAAGAAACCTAAATTATTAGTTTCCCACATGTTTCTTCATTTAGATTTACGGGAATGGCTTGTGACTGCTAACAGAAGATATAGTTGGCATTGGACACCTTTCCTCAGTTGTGGACTCACTTGAACGGTTTGGTGTTCTGTGAGCCGTCGCGAGCTGCCACTTCATCGTACCACATCTTTACGGCCGTCTTCCAGTCGGGAGTGACCTGCCCGGGAGCAATGCCACCAGACAGAAGGCACTGTCCCGCGACAGTGCCGTCACCTGGAGAGAGAACAACTCTGCATTATGCATGAAGAACCAGCGAGAGCACCAGTGTGCTGCACAGAGCACCGATAACGTTCCTTAAGTGTGACTAAAAATAAAGGATTCATCCCTTCAAAAGGGCCCTCAAAGTTTTATTTTATTTTTATATCGACTGTCTAAATATTTCTAACCCTTGTAGGCATGCAAAGCGTGGTAAGCCGCACGAGTCAGCCGGCGTGAGGGTGACTTTCGCCTTCGTATTTTTTTGTATTTTCTTAACCGCCCACGGACAACCGTAGAGCAACTCACAAGAGTGTTTGGTTTTGTAGCACTCATGATAAATAATTTTAACCTTCGATGGAGTATAATGAATAATACTTACGCGTGTTCATGCAGGTGCTGTGCTCGAAAGTGCACTGATCAGCCCATCGCTGAGCAATTGTCGCCAATTCGTTATCCCAAGACTGTAAAAACCATCAAGTTGGAAAACCACTTTATTTCGAATCTGCCAATTTCAAACGATGTTTCACTGTTATTTGTTTGAATTGTCAATGCAGAGATCGTTTTAATACACGGTTACAAAGAAAA
The DNA here is from genome assembly GCF_000697945.3 of Frankliniella occidentalis. Lineage (NCBI taxonomy): Eukaryota > Metazoa > Arthropoda > Insecta > Thysanoptera > Thripidae > Frankliniella > Frankliniella occidentalis. The sequence continues at coordinate 2,236,541 of NW_026267141.1, read as the reverse complement.
ACTTTAGTTAACCACAGCGAGATAGATCCATACTGTATTTTATTTTAAGGTCGTATAGTGAATAATTGTACAGGCCGGACATTATTATTTATTTTTACGGTTCGACCGTATTTGTTTTTTCGGTCTTCACGTTCTTTTTATGTGGTCTGAGCTCTTACTGTTCTGGACTGTGATTATTTAATTTTATACGGTCTGACAAGTTACAGTTCTAGACTATATATAAGAGTACGGTCGGACTGAATTCTTTTTTTACGGCCAGATCTGTTACAGTCCGGGTAGCTTCTGGGCAACGTCAGTAAAACAGTCCTCCTAGATACCTCAATTTGAAAATGACTCAGCGTAACGATCCGCCCACTCTGTGTACTTTACAGTCAAGACCGTAATTCAAATACGGCCCTGACTGTGGTGGGACGGACCGTACAATTAGATACAGTCCGACAGTAATCTGAAATACGGTTCGAACTTTGTCAGACCACGCTGTAAAATTAAATACGTTCCGAACCGTAAAAAATTAAAACGGTCCGACCGTAAAATCAAACACAGTCAAGACCTGGCAACAAATTATTGGCCGTCTTGTATAAATAACTGTTGGGTTTCTTTGAACAATGTTATGGTATCTTTAACGTACCATTTTTCTCATGTTGGAGGCCGAGGGTTGGGGGTTACCCTTGCCACGCGTCTCCTTGCCGAGTGCTACTTTGTTTCTGTACTCGTTGTGCAGCCTCACGATGAGCGCCTTGTCGCTACTCGATACACGCGGAGCTACATAGTTCTTGCAAGCTGCGCCAGGTTTCGCCGTATACTTGCACATTGGGTGCTCCTTGCAGATTTTACAGTAAGGGTTCGCTGCTGCGGCTACACTAGGGCTGTGCGATATCACGATATTTCGATATCGATACGATATTGTTCGATATCGAGACGTCGATATTCTCCCGATATCGATATCGAAATATCGAGGATGCTCGATACGGCAATATATCGCGATATCGAAATATCGAGGTTGCTCGATACTACGATATATCGCGATATATCGGCCATTTTAAGACACATCGTTCCTCAATATGGTTCGATATTGCGATATCACTCGATATTATCGAGACTCGATGCATCGAGTCGATGTCGATACTTGGTCGATATCGTATCGCGATATCACAATCTAGATATCGCACAGCCCTAGGCTACACATGCCAGCAGAGGCAGCAGAACTAGTAGTTGGCGCAACATCGTGTGTTTCGGACGAGTTCTAGGCCTCCTGTGAGGGTAACTCCATCTTTTATAGCTAGCAGCTCACACTCGCTCAGTTTGCACGCCACGACAGAGTGTGGCAGTGAACAGTGGCCATAGCGGCATTTTACGACTTCAGAAGCGACAATGAAATGTCTACGATTCAACAAAGGTCTAGTAGTATGAGACATCACAGAGAATCCTAATTATATTGCGTACTGCGAATATTTCTATTGTTTCTCTTATTTTACTCGCTTTTAACACCTCACTACCTCAACCCTGCATCCTACTTTCCATCTTTTCCATAATTTTTAATCCTTAAGCTTCATCGGAATACCAGACTAGCCTGGGGTTAAGTATACTTTAGCACTTACATAATGTTACAAAAGTTCCATCATCAAATGAATTTACACTTCCTCAACCCAATAAAGCAGGTTTTATGACCCATTTAGTGTCACAGAGGCCACGACGTTGTACATTTTTTTAATATTCCCGACCAACGATAAAAGACTGCACTGACGCATTGAACTACACTGAAATGTGAAGGTCTACTTACATGCGGCAACGTAAAGGTGCCCCCACAATTAAACAGGAGCCATGGGCCACGAGCCATAAGCCTCAGACCATCTTTCCTAAAACCGCCCAAATTCACGTAGTTTTTAACGCGAATTTCAAAAGTAAATTAGCCAACTGCAAGTGCGAATGCGTAAGGCCAAAAGAGAAAGGCCCCAGGTTCCGCGGGGGAGAGCCGTGGGTGATGGACCATGGCTCATGGCTCACGGCCCCCGTTCATTGTGGGGGCACCTTAAGGCAGGGGGTCGCAACGCAGTGCTGAGAGCGCGGCCTATGCGCGAGCCCCGGAAGTCGCTGCCCGGACGGCGCGAACCGGCCGTTCAAACCAACGCTCAGTGCTCCTCACTGCAGATTAGCTACGTTTAAAGTACTTTGCCATACAAGAATCGTTAAGGAAAGTTTTCAATACGTTGCTGCAGGTCACAAGGAGCTGGAATATAACAAGACCTCACCTATTTCGCGTCTTTTATCTTGTTAATGAACAAAACTATTTGCGAGCGCCGAGGAGACCCTGTCGCACTGGTCCAATACTTTCAATATTTCAGACAAAATAATGCCCGACCCACATCAGACCTTCGATAAAAAGGTAAGAGACACATTGGCGAAGTGCTTTATAGGTATTTGTTGTCGAACCGGCACCTCCTAAACTAAAAATAACGATTATAAAGCCGAGCCTACCGATCGCCCCTTAACCC
>NW_026267141.1:2221338-2232573 GCF_000697945.3 Frankliniella occidentalis | reverse complement strand
TTACAATAATAATAATAATAATAACTGCTTCACACAGCAACCAAAAGGGAACAACGGCACAAGGTTTTTTAGGCAGTATCAGAAATAAGCAAGGCACTAATCTCTGACTTGTTTTCCTCTTGAACTGACCTTTCAAACGAAAAGACCACAGTACAAAGCACTATACTATCTATGGCAGTATAAAAAAACACAAAGACGAAATAGCACCATAATTGCATTTGTTGGAATTGCATGAATGCAGTTGTTGTACTACAACTGCAGTACCGGGTTCATCTTCACACAGCTATAGGTCTACCCATCATGAGTTGGAGTGAGAAAATAGGAGGAGAGATTTGAAGTAACTCCACTCATTTCTACAACCACCCATGAGAGTAACAGCTCTGGCTTTGGGCATATCTATTGATGAAAACTGTTTCCTTAGATGATAATTCTGCCAAACTATCAATATCAGCTCTTATTCTTGCCCGAAATTGACAAAACTATTTCATCCCCTCTTATACTGGAGTAAGTAGTTGAACACCAACACGAAGAACACATGAGTCATTTATGCCAATTGTCAGCTCACTTATCAGAGTACCACGGAAAATGCTAGAGTCAGATATCTTATACTCTCAGGAAAGAGGTGTGTGACACAAAAAATCTTACTCTCCTGAGAGATATCTGACTCTCACTCAATCGGAGTCATAACTTGCGGTCCCCACCCAATGAGAGTGAGGTTTCTGACTGCGATTGGGCGAGGTCAGGGAAACCAAACTCCCCCAGAGTGAGAATTATGTGCATATGACTCAAATAGGGTTAGCCTTATAGTCATCGCTGCGATTGAGCGAGGCAGATTGTCTCACTCATTTCGAGCACGACACCTCACTCAAAGGTTTTCAGTGATTGGCTTTCTTAACGTTGCGGGCCTTAGAGAAGACCAGAGACTGCAAAACAAAGACAGAAGAATGTGCGTCAGATCGGACCAAGAAGTAAGTTGAACAAAGTTCCATGCTTTAGAACCAGATTTTTCGGCAGTAAGTTGTGGCTCACTTGCTTGCTTTTACAATTTGGTTTTACTTACACCGTAAATTTCCTTTGACAGCTTGTGCTGTTTGCCGTTGTTTTCCTTTATTCTTCTGACTTTTAGCCTGCTTCTGTTGTCGTTTCTCGTTTCTAATTCGTGTTACTCCTAATGGCCGTATCACTATGGAATCGCGGCGCAGTCTTCTAAGATCTGGTGTTACTTGATTAGTTGCCCCATCACTGGAAGCCAACGTTGAGTCATATTTGTTGCCCTAGGAGAAAGAAAAGCACTTAACACATTTGCCAGAAGGAGTGTTGAAGTTCAACAAGGTCCCTTTAAGCAGATGATACCTTACAACTGTACACTTAAAATAAACAAAACATAAGATTAAATGAGTAATGTGAAGTGTCAGCAGCTTTTACTATCATAAGAATATTTTTTTTAAACCGGAGCCAGAGCATAAACACTTTTTTGTACGGTTTGTAATTGATGTCAGAAGACAGTTTGGGAATAATTGGATTGTGGTGTGGTTACGTCACTGATTACAGACATAAACGTTAGAAATGAAGTATCGGACAGATATAAGACCAATATCAGACATCAGGAATTTTTCAATTCTATTCAGTATAAGACCAATATCAGACATCAGAAATTTTTCAATTCTATTCAGGTCGACATTAAAATGGTCCTGAAACTAACACATATCTGATATCTGATGACTGACATTTAGTTTCTTACTGGGTATGTAGTAAATTGAGACTCGTGAGAACCGCATATCATAAGACTCGCTGCAATCCCCTTCCATGTTTATGATCCCAGAAGCTTTAAAGATGGGATAAGGTGGTGGTGCAAAGAGGGCAAACTTCCCGCAGATTTTTTAAGCTTTGCTAGTTGCAAACATTACTATGCTAGCCATTTGGTCGTTCCCGTAGTTACTTTCTACCTGCCAGTGTTTTAGCGGGTAGAGGCCATTACTGGAAAAAGATAAAGAAAACTTCTGATAGTATTTCTCAGGGGTCCATAACGTACCACTTAGATGTAATCCAGACCAAGTCTCGTGCGTAACAGGCTTTGCGCTCTTACGAAACACCGTTACGCTGCGACGCGCCAGGCATACCTTTACCAGGGCCTGCGGCGCTTACACTCGAGTCGGGCAAAAGGCAGAGTCGTAAAGAAGCTATCGACCTCAAAAGTCACCAACTTTGGTCGACAGGGTTTTATATTTAGACCAGCATTTTAACCCTTTTTGAAGTTGAAGTTGCATTGTTCTAGCGGGAACCATCAGATACCCGAGGAAAAACAAATATTTGTTTTGGGGTAATTTCTGCGCCCAAACGGTTAAAGATAGAGCCAGACTGACAAAATTTTGGTACTTCGAAAATATTCAGAATCTAAAAGGTATTTTTTTTTTTTTTGACTGTCCGGTTCTCAGCCAATAGGGTATTTCGGGTAAGCGAAGCAGTGGAAACGGAACGGCTGAGCGGCTGCTGGATCCGTCTCAGCCTGCGAACTGCGCATGCGCAGTAGACTCTACGCCCCTCTTCCCTGCGGATTAACGGCAGAGATGCAACCAGCGGCGGACTGGGCAGTTCCGTTTCCGCCGCTCCCCTCACCCAAAATACCCTATTTTCGAGGTAGGGGGCTGGCTTTGTAAAGCATAAACTTACCCTGCGCACTTCAAAGACATCCGTTCTCGAGTTATTGTGATTGTAGACAAAGGCGCGAACCTTTTGTACAACTTTTTTTTTTCAAAACATCTTTATTTAACAATTCTTTGTACAGCTGTGGCTGTGCCAATAAAATATTTAGTTAATAACAATAAAATCAGCAATTGTAATAATAAAATAGTAAAAAGTTAATAATTTGCAGGTATACTTCATTTGGTGGAGTAGTGCATTGCAATGGAATTTAGCAAAATAACAATATTTAGAATGTTCTTCAGATCTTAAGAAAAAAAAAGAAATTTTTGGAGTACTAGGCTTTGCTATAGCTCAGCCAATGACACAAACGTGTGTTAGTTATATAACGTAACAAGTCACATGTCAAAGTAAGAGTTCAAGTTATAAATTCGCAAATATGTCAGATTTTTGTCGTATATATGTACTGTTAAAATAACTGACTTATTTTCAAAGGACCGCAGTAAATTTACTGCACTGTTTTCTGTTTCAGGTCCCACAATGGAACCTTCTCTGTGGGAGAAGGCCGTACAAGAAAAATGTAAGTTAAATTTTGGCCATTTGTATCAGTTTACGTTACGCACGCAGGCTGTTACTTCTCGTACGCGGTGCAAGACGCTTTTTGTTACATCTGATTTCATAGTCACAGTGCGTATATTTGCTGGTTAGTTTCGTTTTCAGATTTTGAAGACGTTTGGCCTAGATCCAAAGACTATGAGTTCAGGGTTAATCCCAAAACCAAGGTTATGAACGTCATAAACCGTATAAATGCCATTAGGACGTCGCTACGCAGAGCACCCGACGGTCATATCATTTTTGCGGGGAAGGCTGGGCTGAAAGTAAAGTTCGTTGTAAGTTTCGACTATATTTTTTACAGTGGGTGGTTTCCTTCTTGCAACATAACTGACGTTTATATGAAACTTTTTTGTTGTGTTTCTTTTTTTATAGTCTGAGTATGCAGTGCTAGATAGAGAGAAACCATGGGATAACCCTTTGCTTAGCAACGATTTGCGGTTTTTCAACTTGCTACAATACGTAGCCCTAAAATACTTCCTGGGGTTGGGGTTTACTCCCATGCTGCCGGAAGGAATGTACTACCCGACTGCATTTGCCCAACTTAACAAAGAGGGGATGGAGTTTCTCCAGACAAACGGCTTCAGTAAGTATAACTCAAAAATGCCCCTTTGCTTAAATAGCAAAAGTCAGGTCTTCGCTTTTTGCTGTTGTAGCAAACAGCAAAACCTTTCGTTAAAACAAAAATATTTTTGCTCCAGCAGCAAAACGAGAAGACCTGACTTTTGCTATTTTAGCAGAAGGGGCCTTTTTTCGTGAATGAACGTCATTCTCGTGCGTGTTGCCATTTCGAACTGATGAGGGAACGTTTTTAGACTGATGTCATTATTCTTTTCAGGCTTTCCACAGGCCCCTCAGATTAGTGTCGAGGATGTTCCGTCCGACCTCACGGCATCCGTACCCCTCAAAGAAATCCTTGATAAGTATTGCCTGTTTTCTTTCAAGTTAAAGCAGTTATAACTTCATCTCTAGAAATAACGTTAAAGGTACTTGAGTTTAAAGTTACGGAGCCCTGGTATTTCTGCCGAGTGAAAGCGTAATGAACCTGACACATACGACAAGCTTAGCTCACCGAAAGGTTAGGATTTGCAGAGCGTTTCTGAATCTCGGTGAGGCCATGGATCCGTTCTTGCGATTCGTGGGAAGTAGAGAAGTGTACAGCCGTTGTGAAAACAAAGGCTAGCACCAGTATCTAAAAGAAAAATGTTAGTAAATCTAAGGAGTGGCTGGCTCCGACTGGCTGATAGCCCCTTATTCTTTCGGATTACAAAACATCCAAATACTTTTGCAAGCTACAGAGCACTGCTTTTAAAGACTTCAACATAACGTCTTGACAGTTTTACTTTACCCATGTCGGTTGCATCGTGCTGTTGTCCTCGCGACGCGACCGACGGAGGTGTTCTGCTGAGCGGTGCTGCAGCTGGTCTCTCACTGCGATGCCTTGCTTGTCTTCGCCATTCGCGTACGGATGTTAACACCCCTTCCACTCTTCACGCCGCTTGCGACTTTCTCTTTTGTTAGCTGTTCTGAGAGAGTAGACCAACAGTTCTCAACCTTCCTTAGCCCGCCATTCCGAAATAGACCTAATATCTTTTTGCGACCCCGATTTTGTCCCTCGCGACCCCGCGGTTAAGAACTGCACGCTTCTGATTGGACCTGCGCTGGGCGGCTCTCTCGGTTAACCTAGCATTGTCCCCGGCCCTGGCTGCTTAATTAAATTGGTTTATGTTATCATTAGACAGGGAAGTGGGTTGAGGACCTTTCACTTTTGATAGTTGACGGCTGCCGATACCAGGCGCTCTATCTCGGCGACGGGCAGTGCTGTCAGTGTAACTCCGACCACCGGTGCAACATGACACCGAGACAGCTCAAGAAAAGAGGTATCCAAAAGGCGGGCAACTTGTGTTTTCTTCTGTTTTTGTATTTAGTGCTTGTGTAATTTTAAAGGCGTTGATGCACATAGTTTTAGGTCCTATGCCATTTCCGGTTTTAAGAGTGGACTACGCCTGAACGTTTGGAATTTTATCTCTGTTCATTCAGCGTTGATGGTGGGGGCGGTCCTAGGTGGAGTGATATTCGCTGCAGCGTTTGCTGCTTACTTTGCTTTTGGTGGTTCGAGCTATGAGTATGTTTCTTTCTACACCCTTTCCACTTTAAAGCCAACCGCGCTGGTTTGATACTGTAGCGTGGTACTGCTTCCACTTCAGAGACTCTACATCACCACGAACCCTGTCACCCCCTGAGGCCAAAGTTACCGAGGGCACACTGCGTGGAAAATGGGCCAACATTCCCGACTACTCCGTCCAATACGCAGCTTTCCGAGGGATCCCGTACGCCCAGCCACCGGTTGGAATGTTGCGGTTCAAGGTAACGGTAACAGCCTAGTGCCTAAAGCTTACCACAATTTTAGCAGGTGATACATAAGAAAGCATTCCGGCAAAGCTGAAATGCAAAAGAATGTATGGAACTCACCATGTTAAACAGTGACTTCCGTTTTCTTCTTCCCCGCTATCCTCTGCATTTCAGCTTTACCGATATGATTCATGTAAAAAGCACTCGGAAGATGTTGCACCCCCGAATCTTTCGAAAAAGGAGTTTTGGGGGGAAAGAGTTAAGAAAACGACATACGAAGGCTGGAAGCCGCGTCCTAACAACAAGATTATATCTGCAGCGTGCCGAATGAACAAAAGTCTACTTGCAAAACGAGATTGGGTGCAGTTTGTGTGGTTTGCAAGTAACTGGAAGACATTCGGGGCAATCTGACAAGGGGCAATACGGAGAGAATCGTAAAGGCCCAATGACTAATTATTGACTGCAAAAGGTTAAGTAGAACGGGCCCGAAACCCGCGTTTTGCAGATAGACTTTTGTGTTAGGCGTGCTGCAGATAGGATCTTGTTAGGACGAGTCGAAACGAAGTATATTTAAGTGTATTAGTATTTGCGCTCGACCCACACACAGCTTATTCGAATATGACCAACACTTTTGTCACCTGGCAGGCTCCTCTCCCACCTGCAATGTGGTCCGGTGTGCGGGATGCAACTAAGGAAGGCTCGGCGTGCATGCAGGTCAGCGATTTCGCCGAGATAATTGGGTCAGAGGACTGCTTGTATCTGAACGTGTACTCTCGTGGGCGACCGAACGTGAGTATCTTTGAAAATAAAAATGTGTATTGGCAACACTGTAAACGCCGTGGTCTACTGGCTTGCCAAAATGTTGGCAGCCGTTTTTTTATTGCCAAATTTTGGGTGTCTTTTGAAGCTGCTAATTTTTTGCCCCTTTGCGTGACTTCTTTTGAAAGAATGCCAACTTTTGGCAAGCAAATTCACTGATATATAAATTGTGCAACTGACACACACTTTAAGGTGTTTAACACCGTGTCGCACACTTCTATGTGTGCAACACGAGTTCTGATTAGTGGGAAGTGTTCAACAGGTGTAATTGCACACTTTTTAGTGTTCAACTTGAGCGTTGAGCTATAGTGCTCGTCAGTCAGGTTGAACATTTAAAAGTGTGCAACACACCTGTTGAACACTTCCAACAATTCAAAACTCGTGTTGCACACATAGAAGTGTGCGACTCGGTGTTAAACACCTTAAAGTGTGTGTCAGTTGCACACCTTATCAGTGAAGATGCCATAGATTGGCAATCAAGAAGGATGCAAATTGGCCAGGCAAAATTCGCCTTTTAAGAAGAAAAAATGTTTCCTAGTCTGAAGCAACCTACACTCTAAATAGGAAAGGGCATTTTTGGATCCAGCAAGGATGTGTTCTAACGCACATCTCCATGGGATGCAATATTGTTTCGAAGCTGGAGAGACAGAAGTTATTTGTTCTTAGGCTAGGTAGTGCAACTTGTGATTTTTCAGATGCAAATGTGCATGCAGTGAAGATGTACTTTAGAGACTTAAGGACTCATCTTCGCTGGCTACAAAATGGTCCTTGCCCATTTAGAGTGTAACTCGACCGCAGTGTTATTTTGCTAGGGTGTGCTGCTTCCCGTGTACGTCTTCATTCACGGAGACGTTAATCGGTCCGGCTCAGGCACCGACTTCGGCCCGGAGTTGTTTATGCGCCGTCCAATAGTGGTAGTCACAATCAACTATCGTCTGAACGCATTCGGTTTGTAGTTGATTTGTACCGCCTTCTCTTGGAAACATCCTGAACATATTTTTTCAAATATCCTGTGTTGCATGGTGAAGGCTTTCTCAACCTGGACAACGACGTCGTCCCCGGGAACGCCGGTATCAAGGACCAGATCGCTGCGCTAAGGTGGATTCATGCCAATATTGACAAGTTCGGCGGAGATCCAAGTGCCATCACGATCGGGGGGCAGTCAACCGGCGCTGCCTCGGCACACTGGCTGACTCTCTTGCCTGAATCGAGAGGTAAGAGCCGAAGAATTACCTTGGTCTTTACGTTTATTCCACTTCTGCACTCCGGCAGCTTTGCTTGCAATCATATTGGTATCCGTATTGGATGGCCACTTATCGGTAATATTTTATTAGGTCTCTTTCGCATCGAAAATCTTGGTATCCTCTAAAAGAATGCCATAAATAAGTATTCTAGAGAGCGAAAAGCTCGTCTTGGATGGAAAACAAAAATTTAGGCAAGCAAAGCCACGTGACGAGGGACAATAAGCAGGCAACAGCAGGTTCGCTAGAAAGAGAAAGGTTCACTGCGCGTCCCGAAATTTAGAATAAAAACTGAAACTGTCAAACATCAGCCAGAGGCTCGCTTAGTCACAGCGCTTCCATTCAGTCGCTGTGGAAACTCAGGTGCCGTGAGTATCGCAGTTAAACCCAAGTACAAAGGGGACTTTCTGTGTGATACATAAGTTGTGCTGCATACTTTAGTCCAGGACACCCCGAGTCCGACAGTAGAAATTACAGAAAGTGCAGGACCTGTAGCACACGTCGTGCCCTAACTGCTGGATAGCCACCTTGAAGGACTTTGATTCTGAGGAGGCACTATGGCTGATCCTCTTTAGTGGCCCTTCTTTCCGGCGATCCTGGATTGCATAAGAAAGGTACTAAACCATCCATTACTCAGGCCTCGTGAAAAGAGCCATTTTGGAGAGCGGGTCGGCACTCCACAGCTGGGCGTACCACGAGGACAACATTGCTGTGGCGCTGCAACTGGGATCCAACCTGTCGAAACACAAGGACGTTAGTCTAGAAGAGGTGGCTCGCCTGGTCATGGAGCGGCCCGCAGCAGAGATATTGTCTGCCACCGACTCGATTGAGGTACGTATCTTTGGAACGGGCGGTACAATCTGGTGCACGAAGATTACATAATGCCATGCTTCGCTTGCAGTTAAACGGCATACAGCTTCCTTTTTCTGCCTCTCCGGAGAGGAGGGCTCCACAAGAGGGAGGCCAGGTGCCACTAATCACCCAGGACCCAGAGAAGTACATCTTAACAGACAGAAGTCCAGTTCCTATTCTTCTAGGCATGAACTCGCGGGAGTGGCTCTTCAACTTTCAGTACCTCGGTGAGCATCCACAAGACGTTTTGCTTTAAAGCTCGAGGTATCTCGTAAAGTAATAAGCAAGAATGCCTTTAAGAACCCTTCCTTGACAGGATACGCTCGATCCCCGCAGTTAATACGCAACAAAATAAACAACCTGGTCTCCATCTTCCCGAAGAGCGTCATGCCAGGCAGCGACACGGCTGCGTACCTCAATCTGACCAGCACACACAGCCTGGAGCACGCGCTAGACCTTGTGCACCAACACTTCTTCAAAGATAACGGCGCTGACCCCAACAAAACATCCTCTGTTTTCCAATCGGTAGAGTTTTAGTATTTTCTTTAAATTTTACATTTGTGGCAGCGCCTAAAAGCGAGCAATATGCTCTTGCCCGCTGGATGGTAGGGAGACTTTGAAACGTACACGCCGCATCCCACCCTACCCAGCGAAGTTCAGCTGGCAGGCCAGCCGGTGGGTGAAAGCAGACCCGCCCTTCCGCTCAGCGAATTTGCCAGCTTCACTTTGAGCAGCAGGTCCTGTAAGATTCTCTCTTCAGACATGAAGGAATAATGTAAGGATGTGGCGCAGTGACAACACCTACCCCATCCCCTGCGCTTGTTTACTATATAATGCCTATTATATCAAAGTGGTCTAAATTTAAGCCGATTTTCAGAGCATTCACTGAAATGGATATCACTTAGAACAGTAGCTTTGGGGACTAGAACGTTCTTCAAAGTATTGTGTACAAAGGGAACAAGTGCACATCATTTTTTACCTAAATGGACGCTTTTTTGCAGTGTTAGTAAAACTACTTCTTCCGCATCAAGTTACGTGAATATACGGGACATTCTTTCAATTTAGAAAGTACCTATGAACAAATTGTCTTTGCATTGTATATGAAAATACTTGTTTACAATTAAAAATCTACAGGCGTTAACTGCTATGATTCCCCGGCGCTGTTACATTCCCTCGTTGGGACGAGCTGTTTAAAACCCGTCTGCGTCTCGTGTTGCAGTTCCTCGACGACGTCTACGTTGGCACCGACGTCAACCGCCTGGCCGAGCTGAGGGTCCGCGTGGGCCAGGGCCGCACGCAGACCTACGTGTACCGTTTCGGCGTCTGTGCCAAGTACAATACATCGCCCTTCCAGAACCCTGGGCAGGTCGCAGAGGGCGCATCTAACGGTGACGAGCTTCAATACCTTTGGTACCGAGGCAATCAAAAGTTCGAGGGTGACGGCCTAGCATCGACCACCCTAAATTACATGGTCGAAACCTGGTCCTTTTACGTCGGGAGCGGGTAAGTTGTTACGAGCGACAGAAGCATCCTGTCTCACCCTGTTTCCAATATCTCGACAGGCTGCGGGTAAATCAGGGGCGCACTGGTCCATCGGTGTCGGAAGCAGACTAGGTGGATGTGCGCCAGACCACGTCCCGCGTAACAGGCTTCGCGATATCTCATGAAACACCGTTACGCTGCGACGTGCCTGGCATACATCTACTCAGACACGCAGACGCGTACCTTGCTGGTCCGGAATTAGACACTTCGACGGTATAGTTTCGCTACCGCTCAGCCAAAAAATCACTCAGAAAATAGTGCTTCCTTTTTACTATTTAAATGGACTTTTAGGGGGTACCTCGGTGCAGTGGAATCTAAAGGACCAAAATGTTGCCCGTTTGGCTCTATCTCTAACCGTTTGGGCGCCGGAGGAAGTTCCCCCACACGAAAATAACCCAAGAATTAAAATGAAAAAAATCTACAGATATTTGATGGTTTCCTTTGGGTTAACGCGTCGAAGTGAAACACTACCATGCCTTTTGACCAACTCGGATGTCAGCGCCCCAGGCCTAGGGTTATACGCTTGCCGCGTCGCACGCAAACAATAGGGTATTTCGGGTAAGGGCAGAAGCGGAAACGGAACGGCCGAGCCGCTGCTGGACCCGTCTCAGCCTGCGAACTGCGCATGCGCAGTAGACGCTGCGTCGCCCCGCCGCCTCCCCCTCTCCCCGCGGATCAGCGGCAGAGATGCAACCAGCGGTGGACTGGGCAGTTCCGTTTCCGCCGCTCCGCTTACCCGAAATACCCTATTTAGTTGGAATACAACCCGACCACAAAGCGTCAGGAGTATTTGTTCTGCACGGGGCAGGTACTCCATGAAGTAGCTTTTGTATCCTATATTTTTTACTAAATGTGTGCAGCGAGAGTATGTCTCTGCACACAACTGTCAGTGTTTGTACTGGAAAACACTTACGTCACTTCCTCCATCTTTCAAATGTCAATTACCATTATTTCTAGCGAATGTTGAAACTTTTATAACTTCAATTATCCACGTCCCGCTGTTCGATTGTCCGTCCTTTCGTTCGACCGCTCTGAAAGAGATACACAGGAGTCAAGTTGGCCAAGTCGACTTGGCCAAGTGGGGATCAGCTTTGAGGAGCCGACTATGCACTTACCAAAATCCAAAAAAAATCCAAAAAAGCCCAAAAAAACACCCTGCTTAACCCGCCTCCCCTAA
>NW_026267141.1:2220301-2221288 GCF_000697945.3 Frankliniella occidentalis | reverse complement strand
TTTTTGGATTTTTTTTGGATTTTGGTAAGTGCATAGTCGGCTCCTCAAAGCTGAACCCCACTTGGCCAAGTCGACTTGGCCAACTTGACTCCTGTAAGAGATACCCTCTACCGTACACATCACTTGTTCCAGGCTTTCTAAAACGAAAGTTTAAAAGAACAAAGTCATTAGCTTGGGGACGTCCTAGTTATTCAACACAGCTTGAAATCTAGGACGTCTGTAAAGCCACCCCTAACGCCACCGTATCTCTTCACAGCCTCGGCACCCAGTAAAGTTGGATTGCCTCAATGTGAGCCCGTCGAGATTTTGAAACTAGCTACGGACCTCTAAACGCGAATGTCCGGATGTTGCCACCGCCTCGCCCTCGTGCTTTTTGTTCCTTCCTTCATGTGATTATTTTTATTTATTTTTTGCACAGAATTCCCCAGCCATTCACAAAGTGGGTGCCAAACGAATTTCGCAGCAAACCAGGTGACGTCATCTACATGAACATTGGCGAAAATGTGGATGTGAAAGAAGATCCGATTGCTGGTCAGAACGCGCCGTTCTGGCTCGACTTGTGCCAACAGTACAGGGACAACAGCAGCACTTAAGCATGGAGTTGGTTGACCGAGCAGCGGCCAGGGCCTCTTTAAGGGTTTCATGTGGCGACAAACTCCAGGGAATCAAGCGCTAATCAAAATTAAAACTCATGGTTGTCCGCGGGCGTGGAATCTACACGGTTAAAAAATTCAGATTGAAATCTCAGATTTTGGGAATGTAATTCATGTTTTCCTGTTGAATATATTGAAAATTAAATACTTATTGCTGTACATATTGATAATAAAGTATTTGTCTGAGGGCTAGTGCTGCGGCGGCCTGCTATGATTATACGCTAGAGTTCCTTCAAACATGTGCAGCATCAAAATTATGGCCCACAGGATGAGGGGCCACCAACTATCCAGGAACACAGGAACGAACAAGTGCATTGCGATTAGGACGATGGCA
>NW_026267141.1:2212570-2213736 GCF_000697945.3 Frankliniella occidentalis | reverse complement strand
AGCAATTCGCCTGCAACGTAAAAGCAAACAAAAAATACGATGGGTCCTAAGATCGTTGTCCGATCTCGCAGTGACGCTTCAACAATGTTTGATCTCGCAGTGACGCTTCAACATTGTTTGATCTCGCAGTGACGCTTCAACAAAGTCCGATCGCCTTTTGACGTTCTCTGCGGCGCCGTCTTCTTTCGATTGCGAGTTAAATAATATTGGCAGTAGAGAAAAGGTAAAAATTGCTATGTGTTCATAAACGATCTAGGACGACATTGCAGTTTGTACTTTTTCTCTACTGCCAATATTATTTAACTCGCAATTGAAAGAAGACGGCGCCACAGAGAACGTCAAAAGGAGATCGGACTTTGTTGAAGCGTCACTGCGAGATCAAACAACGTTGAAGCGTCACTGCGAGATAAAACATTGTTGAAGCGTCACTGGGAGATCGGACAACGTTCTTAGGACCCATCGAATAATTCTCATAAGTCCCTGCAACGAACAAAAAGGTGCACCCAAGCCCGAACTTTTTAAAAAAACCCGGGTTCTCTCTTTGTTGGCTGAGCGATTAGCCAAGCCCATAACTCCACTGACCGGAAAAGTTTCATTCTGTTTGTTTGTTTGTTTGTTTGTCTGTCTGTCCGCACGATAACTCGAGAAAGAATTGAGATAGCGACCTGGGATTTTCAGGGTCGTTTTGTATTATAAAAAGACAGATCGAGTTCGAAGATGAGCATTCTAGCTCAAAAATTAGCTTTTTAAAAAATCAAAAACTACAGGTCGCAATATGTATTTTCATCAAATATTTTTTTATGGGTTCCTAAGGGGTAACTCGTCAAAGTAGAGCTCTCCGGGCGAAAATTTCGTCCGTTTTGCTCTATCTTGTACCGTTTAGGTGCTAGGGGGCATTTCGTGGCAAAAATGAGGTGAAAATGATCAAATGGTCGATTAAATCGTTAAAAAAACTTCATTTCGAAAAATTGTGTATACACTCCTATTACCCCGTCTTGGGTGTTAGCGCCGCAGGCCTAGCTATATGTGCGCCAGGCGCGTCGCAGCGTAACAGTGTTTCGTGAGATATCGCGAAGCCTGTTACGCGAGACGTGGTCTAGCGTACATATAGCTAGTTTTAAGACGATCCTATCGGTTATACCAGACAAATCCTGTTATGTTAGTGC
>NW_026267141.1:2210126-2211677 GCF_000697945.3 Frankliniella occidentalis | reverse complement strand
ATTTTTAAAAACCCCGGGTTCTCTCTTTGTTTTAAGACGATCCTATCGGTTATACCAGACACATCCTGTTATGTTAGTGCCTGCGGGCGGCAGCGTACTACGCAAACTAAACCCCGTAGTGTTGCCTTTACAATAAAGCATTCCGGTAAAGCTGAAATGCAGCAGAGTGCGGGGAAGAAGAAAACGGAAATCGCTATGCTTTAACATGGTGACTTCCGTTTTCTTCTTCCCCGTATTCTTCTGCATTTCAACTTTACCGGAATGCTTTATTTCAGTGGGACAAATGGTAAATGAGCGGTAAGAATGGGGTTTTCTCTGTGGGCAACACTTATTACCACTCTTTTCCTATCCCCAGCACAGGCAGTGCAGCCGGGTCGTGCGCAACATTTTGTACCTGTATTTTCTTGGCTGGGGGTACATGAGACTATACTGGACAGAGACTAGAAAACCTGAGACTGGACCTGAGACGGACATGAGACTGGACATGAGACCGGACATGACCTCGGTCGGGGGGCACCATGGGCAAAGTCTCATGTCTGTCTCATGTCTGTCTCATGTCTCGGACAGAAGTCTCATGTCTCCAGACATGAGACAGACATGAGACAGACATGAGACTTTGCCCATGGTGCCCCCCGACCGAGGTCATGTCCGGTCTCATGTCCAGTCTCATGTCAGTCTCATGTCCGTCTCAGGTCCAGTCTCAGGTTTTCTAGTCTCTGTCCAGTATAGTCTCATGTACCCCCAGCCATTTTCTTCGCCTTGGGTACCGTTTTCTTGTTTTGTTCGTGATTGTCCTAAAACACGTTTTTTCAAGAGACAATGAGACATAAAACACACAATTAATTTTGTTTTAAGAGGAGTGCGGATGGAGGGAAGCACAATGAGAAATAATGGAATTAATGAATATCATGACCGTATATAGTATGGGCAACTCCAGACAGGGGTGTCCGTCAGTAACGGCATTTGTAAGCGACTGAGAGGTGCTACGTATTGTTGCATTACGTACGTCGCTAGAAGCGTCTTGCAAAGACGCGTCTAGTCATGTGCTTTAACAACCCGTAGCACCTCTCAGTCGCTCACAAATGCCGTTACTGATGGACATTTTTTACCATTTTTTCTGGAATTGCCCTTAGGGGGGTTCATCCAAAAAATACGAAATGTTGGGGACAAGGCTGAGATCAACAAGCGTCAACTGAAATGGGTTAAATATGACTTAAGTTCGATCTTGACTGCTATCACAGCAACCACTCTCAAAACTACGTCAAGTAACATCAAAATGACATCTGCATTTCTGCAGGGACCGCAGAAGTGGGGGCAAGGGGGGCCAAAAGTCCCCCCCCCCGTCGCCCCCCGTTTTTCTACCATAAGCGCAGATGTTCTCCAATTTGTGTCCTGTAATGAATGCAGTAGAACTCTCTAAGTCATTAATAAGATATAAAAAAGATTTTTTGCATTAAAATCTGAGTTTCAAACCATCAAAAAAGTGCATGGTCAGCGAGGCACCACCTGTAGGCGTGTGCACCTGGTAGGTAGGCAGCCCACACAACACGC
>NW_026267141.1:2203561-2209626 GCF_000697945.3 Frankliniella occidentalis | reverse complement strand
GTTTACAGTGGTTTTTGTTTATTAAACTTGAAAAAAACAAAAACAATGAATTATCTGGTATCACACATTTTCTTTCATTTTACCGAGCGTGGTTTCATTGACGTTGGGGTAACGTTCTCTATGCTCTTTTACACCTAAAATCAAGAATTGTTTCTGCTCCTCATCGGCAGTTAGAATTTTATTATATTCTTCTACAAGAGCCACGCCATGTTTTAGACACGTACAGCGTACGTATAAATCTCTCACTACTTTGAGTGGCGAAGCATTTTCTGACTGCTTCGGCACAAACATCTCTCAATTGTCGCTCCTTATTTGCGACAACTGACTTTAAAAATATCAAATCATTGGCGGGGGCCTGAACAGCGGATGGGGCCGACAACCAAATCGGTGACCCTGTCAGACTTCGCCACTCAAAGCAGTGAGAGATTTTTTGAAATACTTTCGCTCCCCTAATCGTTTTTAGCCCTTGACCCGGAACAACGAGTGGACAATGTTGAATACCAACAGGTTATTATAAACCACCTGTACGCTGTACGTTTCTAGAGGTCCTGACAACTTATCTTGACCGAAGGATTTCAGTAAGCACCAGAAGTGCAGCCCTACCCGAGCCGAGCTGCAGCCCATGTGGCCCCGGGCCGGTCTCGGGGGCGGCCTTTTATTGGCCCGGGTAGGGTCGGTGCGATTCCTGAGCGGCCTGTATTTCTTTTGTTCTCCGGGTGCGAGCTCGGAGGCCTCTTCGGTCAAGATAAGTTGTCACGACCTCTAAAACATGGCCAAACAAATTGCAATATGTATACTTCTTCTTAGGCAAAGGACAGCGTGCTGAATCTTAGAGTTACCAATGACTGCTCCGAACGTGGCGTGGCTCTTGTAGAAGAATATAATAAAATTCTAACTGCGGATGAGGAGCAGAAACAATTCTTGATTTTAGGTGTAAAAGAGCATAGAGAACGTTACCCCAACGTCAATAAAACCACGCTCGGTAAAATGAAAGAAAATGTGTGATACCAGATAATTCATTGTTTTTGTTTTTTTCAAGTTTAATAAACAAAAACCACTGTAAACGACCTTAAAAATAATTTTTTCCCGCGCAAACGCAACATCCTTTACACTTTTGAACAATTTTAGAAACATTCTGACTTTCTTAATTAAAAAACTCCAAGAGGGATTGCCCTAGGAACATTTTCGATGATTGCAAACGAAAGAGCATGAAAAGACGATTTTTTTCATACCTTGGAATCGGTTCTCAGATGCCTGGGTCTCCGCTGAGCCGCCTGAATCTTTTCGCAAATTGAAAAAAACACCTAAAATTTGAGTTTTCTCGAGGATAGAGGCTACAAATGGCCTCCCAGGCTCAAATGGACCTCGGAAATCGATTCCTTGCGTCAAAATACGTCTATACACACACTGACCACGTTCTTGAACCAATTTTGAGCGCCGCTAGAATTTTATTCCTAACTAAGCAAAAAAATACCTTAAAATGAAACTTTGAGAGCTTTGCGCGACCTCTAAATCGATAGCTAAAAATCCTAAAAAAAATTACAGAACTCAGGTTTAGGTCTTGTACCAGGAACTGAATGAATATTTGGAGGAATCAAAATATTTTTTTTTATTGGCACCCTACCCCCCCCCCAAGCCGCGAAGCACTTCCGCGGGCGGCCCCTGCATACATAAATTATAAAATTCAAATCGAGTTAAATAAATGTTTTAAATCGAGATTTTCACTTGTATTATATTTATTTTGATCGTTACAGCACAGGTCTAATCACGATATGCCCACGATCAATTAAAACTTGGAAGATGTACGCCAGACCACGTCTCGCGTAACAGGCTTCGCGATATCTCACGAAACACGGTTACTGGTATACACCAACCTAGGCCTGCGGCGCTCACACCCGAGTCGAGCAAAAGGCAGAGTCGTAGTTCAGGGTTGTTATAGGCTCCGGATTTTCAATTTTACTGACTTTTCTGTGGCTTTGCCCTGACCAAAATCCTGATTTTTTACTGACTTTTTAGGCAAGAAAGTAGGCAGTATTCCGAACAACGGGAGGGAAAATGTCTCTATAAACAAGAGGATGCACAAAAGCGGTGGCTGGCTGCGCCGGTAGGGCCAGGCAAGTGCCGCTGCCGCAGCTCGAGCGTAAAATTAACGCATTTGCACTCAGTCATTTGCAAGGAGGCAGTCAACCGGAGAAATTTTACTGACTGCTCTCCCACTTTTCCTGACTTTTACGGTCTGTAACAACCCTGTAGATAGGCCTTCGGCTCCAAAGGGCACAAACTTTACCCCCAGGATTTTGTTTCGACGAGTTGCCCCACCAGAGACCATTAAATGTATGAGAAATGATTTTGGGTCATTTTCGTGTTGAAATCACCCTCTGGCGACTAAACGGTTATAAATACAGCCAAACGGACAAAATTTTGGTCCTGCGGGTTGTACTTTGAGAAGTTATGTCTTAGAATTAACAAACAAATTTTTCTGTAAAATTAATTTTTGGGGGGTTTCCGTTTTTGATTTCTTTGACAGGTCAATTTTTCAAGCTAGAGGGCTCAGAATCAATATAATTCTTGCTTTTTATGCTTTAAAGCTACACTTAAAATTTCAGGTACCTACCCAAATCGATCTCGAGTTATCGTGATTACAGACACACAGACACGAAACTTTTTGACCATCACTGGAGTAATTGGCTGAGCGATAGTGAAGCCTATTGCTCCAGTGATGATCAAAACGTTTCGTGTCTGTCTGTAATCACGATAACTCGAGAACGGTTTGAGCTAGGTACCTGAAATTTGTAATGTAACTTTGTCGCGTAAAAAGCAAGCATGCATTGATTTTGAGCCCTCTACCTTAAAAATTAGCCTGTCAAAAAATCAAAACTAAAACACCCAAAATATTACTTTTGAAAAATATGTTTTACATCTCTTTAAGAGGTTACTCGTCAAAATAGAATCCGTAGACCCAAAATTTCGTTCGTTTGGCTCTATCTCTAACTGTTTAGTCGCCAGAGGGCGATTTCCATTCGAAAACGACCCCTTTTTATATAAGTGTTGTTTTGCAGATATTCGATGGACTCTGGTGGGGCAACTCGTCAAAATAAAATCCTGGGGGTAAAATTTGTGTCCTTTGGAGCCGCAGGCCTATCTACGACTCTGCCTTTTGACTGACTCGGGTGTCAGCGCCGCAGGCCTAGGTACCGTCAAAGTGTCATATTCCGGACAAATTTGACCGTTTTTCCTCAATACTTTTAAATCCGGTTGGGGTGTGAAAAATTCCAACGGATTCTAGAAACTAGGCACCAAGATACTTATTTTCCATCTGGAGAGGAAATTTTCTTTGGGCCAGTTAACCTGCACAAGCCTCTGAAACCCCGTCCGGATTTCAACCCGAAGTCGGGGCAAATCCGGACAGTCCCTATTTATGCTATTAACTGTCAGTAGAACAGGTCGATAAGTCAATACTGCACTGCAGCTGCGTGCCAGTACACACCAACTTAACCCGTAACTGCGGAACCAGAGTGATATTGCAACTTTCGAGGCAAAATTGGTCCATTTCAGAAGTTAAGCAGCTTCTGCAAAAGTCAGTGCTATTTTAGTAGAAGGACATTGGTTACAACAATCTTTACCTCACAGGACTTTGTCAAAATTGAAAATTTAGTGCATTTTTAACTAAGATTTGTAAGTGAGAGATCGAGTGAAATACCATACGATCAATTTTACGCGCAAAAGTCCGCAGGATATTAAAAATTTTCGACTCCAGCGTAGTGACGTTAAAGCTGTATCTAGTGACAGTGGCTTGGCATTGGTGCCATGCGGCACACGCATTGAAGTACCGCTTCACAGTGTGTGTACTTGTCGAGTCCTATTATTCAAATTGCACTGCTTTGGGCGGCTCTAAAATATGAAACTACTAATTATTTAAATCTCCAGAGCCTCCCGGAAAAGTATTTATCTAAACAATGAACCTACATTGTGTAATTTGCTGTAAAAATGCAAAAAAGCAGTGTCCGGATTTACCCTGCTGGTCTGAAATTTGACACTTTGACGGTAGATATGCCAGGTGCGTCGCAGCGTAACCGTGTTTCGTGAGATATCGCGAAGCCTGTTACGCGAGACGTGGTCTGGCGTACATCTTCCTAGTAGGCTTCGCTATCGCTCAGCCAACAGTACTTTAGACTTCTGCTGCGCAGGAAACAGGGCTGGGGAAGGTAGTACTGCCTCAGTATACCTAGGTACTGTACCGGTATTTCGATCCACTACCTAGGTACTAGGTACTTTGTAGGTACTTTGTAGGTACTTTTCGGCTTTTCCCCGTTATGACCTTTTCCCTTCACGCACCAAGTACTTTACGTTACCACTCTCCAATACCAAACAATTTGCACCAAGTCCCTTCCCAATATAGCATTCCGGTAAAGCTGAAAAGCAGAAGAATGCGGAGAAGAAGAAACCGGAAATAGCTATGCTTTAACATGGTGACTTCCGTTTTCTTGTTCCCTGCATTCTTCTGCATTTCAGCTTTACCGGAATGCTTTATTAATTTTTAGCAGTGTCGTCCAGTTGGCCAGTAACAGTGACCGCTGCTCATGTGACCGGGTTCGTCAAACGTTTCCCTTTCCGCTAAGAAAGGCGCTTACTACGGTAGAATGACGGACACGGCCCATGCTACTTGTCACGGCCCCCAAACATGTGACCTGCAGGCGGGAGGAGGAGACAGGGGGTGGGGAGGGGGTGCAGTCTGCTGCCCTTTGTCTATTCGGGGAAGATGGTTGACTGGGGGGCCACCTGTAACGATTCCTCCAATCCCTCTCTCCCTCCACGACCCACATGTGGTGCCAAAACAATGCCCTCCCGAAAAATATAGTTTGGTTGTGACGAGTACTCTCTTTCATTTGGTGGATATTGCTTTTAAAGTACCTTTGGAAGTACAGAAAGACGGTATCGGTATCCCAAAAAGTACCTATGTATTGGTAAGGTAGGATGCAATTTCCAGTACCTAGTAGGTAAAGTATCAGAATGGGGAACCTAGGTACTACCTAGGTACTGTACTACCTAGGTATTTCCCATCCCTGGCAGGAAAGTGCTCCAGAACAGAACAAAAAGACATACATTCATTACCCTACGGATGTGCTATCCGTGTGTTACACACAACTTTGTGCAAACGTATTACGGATCACAAATCATCCGCAATACGGATGGACTGTGCGTATTTTGGATAGTATGATCCGTGTAACAAACACGCCTTCATCTGAAGGGTCTCTGGACCTATTGTTTGTTGGTAGCTATATACAATCAACAGTACTATACATATTTTGTTTAAAGCTACAAATGGTTTTCATTTGTTTAGAGGCCTATCAACAAGAAAAGACGCTAACGTGAAAGCAGATGTATACGCATAGCGTTAAGCTTTTTCTTTTAACTCTCAAGTAATAAGACTCTGAACCAACATCTAAAGACGCGTCCCTTGACTGCTGCTGCGCTGCTGCTCTGCTGCTGCAGGCTGTTTCTGCGGGCTCCTGCCGTACACCCAGAGAACCATTTAGCTGATACAATTAAATCAGGATTGGAAGAAACAAAATTTAGTTCCTGAAACCGAATAAATTTAGTAACCCCATTTAGAACTAATTATGGTCGCACCAATCAAATTAATTCAGCTATACTGAGATATTTCTTCGCCACGGATAAATTTTGGTCTCCAGATCTAAAATTTCGTTAGTTTTTTATTTTGGTTCTCCGGACGAAACGGTCTTCTGGGTGTAGCAGTCTGCTGCTGCTCCTGTGCTGCTCTGCTGCTAACTCCAAAGTCTTACGTAAGCTGTGAGCTTGTCAGTCTGAACAGCACTACAGCACTACTTGGGACGGATGGGGCACGCGAGAACCGCACTATACCAACTGCTACGGCGCTTCAACCAAGCTGCTGCTTTAACGGGCGAACTTTGCTGTAGTGTAATGTTATAATTGTGAAGTGTAATTTTCCGACACGTTTCATGGAGAACTCCCATACAACAGTGCCTCCGCGACATCGGCTGGGTTGGCGGATTAGATGGAGTTGCAGGCGACACATGCCCCCC
>NW_026267141.1:2203254-2203511 GCF_000697945.3 Frankliniella occidentalis | reverse complement strand
ATACTAGTTGCAATTACACGAATCATAGTGACTTGATTTGACTAACCGCGAGGCCACTATTGGCCTATAAATAAATAGTCTTTAATTGTCACCGAACTTGGTTTGCAACTTCCTCTTTGGTCCCTTAACATTCTCTACTTTTTGAAGAAGTAACATTGAAATTTTGTAAACATATTTTAATAGTATTTAACATAGAGGAACTATTTCATTTTTTACATTTGAATATCACCTGAGCATTATATCGCTCAGCCACACGT
>NW_026267141.1:2184075-2194263 GCF_000697945.3 Frankliniella occidentalis | reverse complement strand
CCCCCCTTCAGTTTCCTCGGCCTCAGCTTCCTCGGTCTCGGTACAGCAGCAGCAGTCGGCCGCAGTCGCAGTCCTAATCAGTGCGTCTGGAGACACCGAGTAAGGAGCATGTGTGCGTGGTGCGCGGCCCCAGGAGGCAGCGTGCTGCTCCTGACGGTGAAGTGCCCCTCGGCCACCGGCTACGAGGGGGGCCCGGCGTGGACAACCTGCTGTCCGCGGCCGAGGCAGCGCAGCCGTACCTCGGCGGTAACATCGGCGCTGCCCCGTGCGCACCCCGACACCTCTGTGGAGTGCAGCAACCGTCTGTGTAAGTACAAGTGATAATTGTAAGTACAGCTTGGTGGGCTGTTGTCACAGCGTGTTCGGGTATAGGGTCCCCTGCTCGGGGCCACATCGGCGGCCGCCCCCCCGGGCGTACGGCGCGCGATGCACGAGGACACGATTACCCGAATATGCTTGGCGAGTGGACATGAATTACAAGGTTACCCCTGCATCAGTCTGGTTAAAATCGCCCCGACATTGCCTACTTGTACTCAGTATAAATGATTTCCTAACGTAGTTAACTTCCACCTAATTGCTCGTTCTTCGTAACCAAGGGAGTTATGACCAGGAAGATCTGTGCTCCAAAAATATGAAAATAGTGGCTGCGCCTTTTCTGGGGGGTTCAAAGTCCTTCGGCGGCTTTTCGAATTCCCGTCCGAATTAAATTAGCGACGAAAATAAATGTTCACATGCCACGATGGCGGTTAAATGATTGATAACCTGTCACTGCGCACTTGTATTGACCACTAGAGCGAAGCACTCACTTTGCTAACCTGTTTTGTTATATTAAAAACTTATGTGCGTTTATTTTTACGAAATCGTTCTTTGTTGCGCACAAATTTGTCCGTAACAAAAATTTTGTTTGTTTGTTTATGTTTACCCCCAAAATTAGCGTGTAAACTGCGTATTCAAATCTGAAGTCTATATTTTTAGAGGTGCGCCCACAAATAAAGAGGGACGCTAAAGTGTCCGACGTTATTTCGTAAATTTATTAATTTAACGTTGACGCTAACGTGTTATTTTTATTTTATTTTTTAGGCACAGAAGAAGACCAAATACTACAAACGCAGTTGAAGACTGTTCCTATGGGTACCGCACAACATCAAGTGTCCCAGACATCATAAATTCGATACCTTAGACCGAAAATGACGCAGTTCAGCTGCGCGTTCCGAAAGGGACGCAGTTCAGCCACCCGTTGCCAGACTCACTTCTTCGTACAGCAGTAGTTATTCACGATTTGTTTGAGTTTGGTCAGTTCCATCCGTGCCGACTCCACTTGCTCCATCCCCCCGTGTCTTTTTCACGTCGTCTCGTCACCACAGTTCAGCGCCCGCCCTGATAAGGCAGGCTGCAACAGCTGAGCGATGTGAGGCACCTCCAGCCTGGCGCGGCCGTGCTCACAAGACACAAAAGACACTTATCTGGCAATATACACATTTTCAAAGGGGGCGTGCGCTGACTAGGATTGAAACCTTGTTTACTGTCAATCCTACAGACTAAATTTTAAAAGACTTTTACTGTCCATAGAAAGACGCGTTTTTTGCACACCTCAACCGGATGGAGATTTGAATCCAGTAAGTTAGAAATTAACATTCTGTTTCTGGACAATTATTTTTTGGCTATCATTAGGATGCAAATTCCTCACGCGCTAGATTCCTATCTGCATCCGGTTCACACTGATAAACCAAGTGCTCAACACTTGCAAGTGTGCAACCGCAAGTTCAATACTTGCAAGTGTTAAACAATTGCAAGTGTACCACCACTGATTTATACTCAATATTAGTGCACTTGTAACTGTTTAATTCTCCTGGAGTACACTTCTCTAGATCAGGCGCTTAGTGTGAGGGAAGTGTTCAACAGAGGAGTTGCACACTTACAAGTGCACAAATACCGAGTTGAACAGTTGCAAGTGTACAACTACTGAATTGAACACTTGCAAGTTATTGAATCTGTGGTTGCATACTTACAGGTGTTGAGCAGTCGAACACT
This sequence comes from Frankliniella occidentalis, assembly GCF_000697945.3. Classification (NCBI taxonomy): domain Eukaryota; kingdom Metazoa; phylum Arthropoda; class Insecta; order Thysanoptera; family Thripidae; genus Frankliniella; species Frankliniella occidentalis. Next base: position 2,192,232 of record NW_026267141.1, on the reverse strand, counting down.
TGGTGTATCAGTGCAGATGGGTACAAAATCGCGTCTTTCTATGTACAATAAAAGTCCTTTCAGATTTAGTGTGAGGTATTCGGTCGACAACATCTCCAATTTTAACGGTATAACAGGGGGACAGTTTAAACTGCAAAATTCAAGTCCTGCATATTAAATTGCGAAACAGAATGGTTCCTCTGTTTGTTTAAACCGCAAACGCAAAACGTTTTTCACTCTTAATGTCTAAAGACAACTCTGGTAAGGTGCCCTAATGTGGCCACTGTCCATTGATGGCCACTTTTCTCGATTTCCAGCCAATCTGGTCACTGTACAATCTTGGCCTTCAAGTTGTGTTCTAGTAAGGTCCCTACTTGGGCATAAAAAGACACACTACTACATATCGTTGTCTACATTACAAGAAAAAGGGGTGGCCATCATTGGGCAGGCCCATTCTTAAGGTGGCCATCATAGGGCATCTTACCCTATTGTAAATAGCACTGGACTTCTGTTGCAGCGAACTAAGTGATGAGTTCAGATACCATATTGTAACTTGCAATTACACCTTTAGTAACACGCTTGATGCAATACTGTACCTGAAGTCAGTTGTGCTAGCTACAAAAATTGTACTCAGACATTAGAGTTTCCAGTAAAACTGCAAAACTAAGTAGTTCTACAGCTTGAACTGTGAAACTTATTTTTGGGATCGTTGGAAAAGTCAAAGTGGAAAACGTTTATTGGATTTGCAGGGCACTTTCCAGTAAGAAGAAAAACAGAAAATGGAGCAAAATATGTGATGTTGGTTGAAGTCCCTCTATCTGCGGAAACGTTTCAGCGCAAAACCGTCCAGATATTGGAAAGAAGTAGGTCGAAAGGGGAACACAAGTTTTTGAAAGCATGAAAAATGACGAAAGAGTTAGTAGAGATTGGTACAAACTCCGTTCCTCTGCATTACTGAGATTCACTGTTAAAAATTTCTTGGGATTTCCCAAAGGTTCACATTCCACCACTATTAGAAATTCCCAGAGGACTCCGTCCTTAGTTTTTGTGTACTAAAACCGTTGTTAAAGGTGGAAGTTTTCATTCGTCTTTATGTTTTAAAGCTAAACTTAACACGTGAAATCTACAGAATTCTTTGGGAAATCCCACAAAGGACTTTGGCAATACCGTGAAATCCCAGGATTTTTTGTAACAGTGTTTGTACCATTTCCCATATTGTTTTCGACACTTCATGATTTTCAAAAAGCAATGTCCCTATGTAGCCTTTTTCTTTACAAAACCTTGCAGTGTAGCTCAAACGGCTCTGATTTAGGCCCTTGCAGATCACATTTCTGGTCCTTTTATGTTTTTTTTCGTGGCGTAGTATTGGCAGCTAAAACCAATGCCAGCCCTAGTCCACACACTAAACCCCTATGCATTTTAAAGTGCATAAACATGCAGAATTTTATACAGCCAACAAACTTTATCCATAATTATGTACAAACTGAGCATAATTATGCATGAACTATACTGTACATGCAACTGCTATGCATAAAATTGTGCATAATATTATAGCTGTATAAAATTCTGCATGTGTAAGACCAACACAATGCATGCATAAGGATTTAATGTGTGCATACGTTCCTTGCAATATGGATCGCCTCTAGCGAATGTTGTAAGCGTCGTTCAGCCTACGGCCGAATTCTATTCTAACAAGAAAGGCAGGGAGAATATAAGTCGTACCGCGTCCTAATGCACCTTGACTAAGACTGTTGGATTCCCAGAACGTGCTCACCGCTTTCTCTTTGGCTGCCGACTGGCAGACACCCGCACACTTAACCACCGCCTTCTTCAGTGTTTTACGTACGCACAAACTCGTACGCATCCGCCGGTTCTTTAGGAGGGGTATTTTATGACTGACAATCAGTCTACATACGAACTTGTAGTGAGTAGTGGAGAAGCACACGGGTCCAACTGATTGGTGAGAAAGCGTGGCCTATTGATAGAAAGAACAGTTATGGCACCACGACTAATACTATCGGCGTTTCCTAGACTACATGTTCACTCTCTGGCAGGCAACCGGCCGGCACCAGTCTCTGGTCCCGCCTCACAAGCCGTGGTCCATGCCGCCCTGTGGGTACCCGTCACAGCCGCACTCGCAGTTCCACTGGCTCCTGCCTGCACAGCCCCCTCTCGTCCGGTCCGCACTCGCTGCAAGTCGCCTGATAGCACTGCAACGCGGCGGGTCAGTCAGCGTGGAGGAGGGTGTCGTCCTGTCGTAGGGCTCAGACTCACCTTGCGACCTAGCTGCCTCGGCACGGGCAAGCCAGGGCGAGCGGCAGCAGCACCGTGGTGCCGGGAAGGAGTACGAATGGTTGTTGTCAGTGTCATTTTTCAAGTGCTGCTATGAATGTGCCTCATTCAGGCAAGAGGTAATCTTCGGGAGAGTTGAACCAGAAATCGACTGCGTAGTACTAATTGGCCTTGTATCTTCAGAAGGCTGGTAAAATACAGGCCCGACCTACTCCTTCACCATTGTCGCTGGTCTCCTCGCTGTTCCCCCTGGGCCCAGGGACTCTTCCACGCCGTCCTCGGCTACGTGGGGGTCGATGGACAAACGCGGATCTAAAGAAGAAAGTGCGAGATATGGCGGTTTTCGTACTGGTTAAGACTGAGAGCGGATAGAAAAAAAGATTGTTATCGAGAATGTACGTAAGCCTAGGATTCAATCGATATACATGCGCAACTTACCATGTCACCAGAATCGCATCCCCATCCCGTGACTGAAGGTCAGTCAATGGCCGCAGCCCTGGCGAGTACTTAAGAAGCACAAGGGTTCAATTGCATCACAAGAAACATATGTATTACGAGGAGGGGGCACAAAATTATACCAGCCCGCCGTACCCGGGGTCACCGAGCACAGGGGGTCGTGGGCACCCACGTGACCTCTGCTGGGCCCTTGACAAGTTTCCGTTCCATAGTGGCTGGCCGGATGCAGATGCGCCGTGCGGTCGGCCGCGGCCCAGGCTGAGGCCCTCGCACAACAGAGTTTTGGCCCGTTTGCTGAAAACCTGGAATTCAAATTGTGTTCCAGAGTAAAACGGGTTTTATTGCAAATTCAACAATAAACTGTTAGGAGAAAAATGATCGGAACTTAGGAGAACGATTCAAATTTTGTTGTCTGCTTTGCTTTGACAAATCAAGAGACGGACAGCACGATTGGTACTTGACGTCTATTTCCATATGATATTTCTGCAGGGCAGTACATTTAAGCTGCACTACAGCCCATCCTGGGTAAAAATGGTTGCTATACAAATTTTATAAAATTTTATAAAAATTTATAAAATGTTGTAAAAAGGTATACACCATTATGAAATTTTATTAACGTTTATTATATTTGATAAAATAATATACAGAGGTCTGTATACGTTTTTATAAAATCGAGCACAATGTTGTATAAGCTTTTATAGAAGTGTATACAGACCTCTGTATAAAGTTTTACAAAATATAGTAAACATTTATAAAATTCCATTTAAATTTTTATAACGGTGTATACCATTTTATCAGATTTTATAAATTTTTATAACATTTTACAAAATTTGTATACAAACCATTTTTATCCGGGATGTTGGAATGGCGTTGGAACTGCTTCCTACCTGCTCACGTTAAACAAATAGTGTTATGACTGGCAATCAGTTTACGGGCGAATCTTCAAGTGAGTAGTCAGGAAGCACACAGGTACGATTGCTCAGAGATAAGGTGGTTTATTCAGGAAAAAGGGCTGTGGTTATACAGGGGCCCTACCTACCTCGACTAATACTATTGATCATCCCTAGACGACCTCACCGCTCTAGTTCACTCTCTGGCAGGCAACCGGCACACTCCCACAGTCACACGTCCACACTTATTCAACTCCGGGTACCAACTCATGTTCGGTCCTGCCGCGGAGTACTCGCGACGGTCCTCCTTACCCTGGGTCACCGAGTGGAGGGGGTCGTGATAAGGGCCCCCACGTGACCAGGACCGGCCCTAAACAGATTTCCGTTCGAAAGTGGGCGTATGAGGCTGAGGGCCTCGTACAACAATAGCTGTTGGAGATACACTGCACTGGAAGTAACGAAACAGTAAGTTACATAGGGCCGATAACACTAAGACGAAAGTCAGTTATACTAACAGCATGGGACCGGCCTTTGATAAGCTACCTTGCTACTTCCGTTCAAGAGTGGGCATTGGGCAAATACCGGGCGGATGCAGATGCATCTTCTCATGGCCCGATGTGGGTGTCATTTAAAAGAGTGTTCTGCAGTGATTGTGTTTTTACCAATAATCAGAGTGAGTAAGAGTGCCATCGAAGCGGTTTTGTTTCGGTGTTATTGTTATCAGATAAGGAAGGTAAGCGTTTATCCATGTGGTTTTGTTTTCGGCTATTTGTCCGTCTCATGTGTCTCCAGTTTAAGTTGCTGAAAACAACAGCTGGCCCATCCTTCTACCCAACGAATTCGCCAGGTTCACTCCGCCTGGAAACTCTGTTCAGCACGGGTCCAACGTGCTTTTTGGCTTGGCGGCAACGATTGGCCTTTAAGTCTTTCATCACTCTTCCACTGCCTTACTGCCCTTGGACAGGTAGGAATAACGGCGTGGTACCCTGACTACCCCCAACCTTGCTGCTGCTTTAAAATGTAAATATAAGAGCAGCTTTCAGCTCGTATACACACTAAAACAAATGTATCTATTTTAGCTCTGAAATGGTTTACCATAAGACAGAAGCGAAGAGTGCTTTCGGTTCAGAAACTCCAATTTGGGGGGGGGGGGGGGAGATTTATAGATTATAGGGCTTCTTGTGAGTTCCCATCTTGGTACCTGAGTATTTTGTTGACTTGGTTCCTATGATTTCCTATGATTTCGATGATTAATTCTTGATTATTCCCGTCTGATATCCGAACTCCGGACCGGTGCACGCATAATTCTGAGGGTTACTGCTGCCGCTGGACGAGATAAACAGGCTGGGGTCACCAATAACACACGCCTTATCATCCCTCTCCAGAGCGTAGTCACAGAGGCAGTCGCGTCACGTTTTGGACGAATTTATTTGATTTGATAATTGAGAAGTGGCGTTTGGTTTCAGCCCTGCATTACGCAGCAAGTCCCACTAGTATGTGAAACTCAACCCACAAGGGCACATGCCACGTCATATTTCCCCTTTTCCCTTCGTACGATGAGTTGCTATGCGTGATTCCGACCCATTTTACAGTAATACCAGCGCTCAGTCGCTGTAATCTCCGTCAGCAGAGTGGAAGTACATCATCAGTAGTGCTCCGGATAGGGAGCGCAGACGCTAACATACAGGCCAGCTGACGAGTGAGTTCTAATCTGATATTTTCAAATGACGTTGTTTCGCAATTTTTGAGGAGTAAAGGATGACACATACTGTCGTTGATCTCTTACAAAGTGAAAAACACACGTGAGTCCTGAACACTATGTTGCACACATAAAGGAGTTTGTCTAGACATTTGATATGAAGTACTTAACAGTAAGGTCGAACATTTAAAAGTATTCAACTTCAGGGTTGACCATAAGGTTTTGTACTGTTGAGCAGTTAAAGTGTAAGCAAACAGTAAATCATTTAAAAGTGTGCAACATGGTGTTGAGCACTTGCTTGTGCACGGCATTTACAGACTTTTTTATCAGTGAATCCACAACCTCCGCCGTTTGCGATAGCCTGCTGATACGGGCCCATATCGGTGTAACTGGAAAGTAGTATGTTTTCACTTTAAATCTTAAAGGCCTTTTACTGGCCATAGAAAGACGCGATTTTGTGCACATCTCAACCGGATGCAGAATTGAATCCAGCAAGTGCCGAATCGGGTATTTCACCCAATCTAAACCGGATCCAAAGAAGAACAGTTATGCTTCCTGAACTGATTCCTGCCGGACGACCATTGGCTGACGCGGATGAAGTTCGTGGACCTGCCACCAGAACTTCGACTGCTCTGGCGATGGGCCCGAGAACTTCGTCCGCGTCAGCCAATGAACGTCAGGGAGGAAACCGTTCAGGAAGTATTACTGTTCTTCTTTGGATCCGGTTTAAACTTGGTGAAATACCCTGTTAGCATCATGTTTCTGGACAATTATTTTTTTTCTTGTCCATCATTACGATGCAAATTCCTCATTTGCTAGATTCCTATCTGCATCCGGTTGAGATGTGTACAAAAACACGTCTTTCTATGGACAATGAAAGTCCTTTCAGATTTAGTGTGTGCGCATACCCTTTAAGTAGGAAAAGAAATCCATATTTATGGTTTAGAGGTTCTATGTACCATGGCCCTCATTATCCGTTTCTTTTGTTCTACAGACTACTGCGATGAACTTTGTGATTGGCAACAAAAACAAGAATGAAGCAATCGGTCGCAAATTTTCTTATTTTGGTTGCTATATGTGAAGGGGAGAGACTTGCGGTATACAGTAATCTTAAGCGTTAAAACTATGGTTGATTGTGTTTGAGGAGAACGCTAATGCTACTCGCCACGGCAATTATACTGAGAGGCGTCACTCACTCCGTAGCTAACACTCGGCCGAACAGACCCAGCAGGCGGACCAGGAGACTATTCGGCTAAGATGCGGACAGACGGATTTTTACTTAGGACTCCATTTCGTGTCAGAGCTAGGTCGGAGTAGGTGCCTCGGGGTTTTAGGTTACGGTGGGGCCATTCCCGGTGTCCGTTTGCCCCTCCAGGGTCATCCTGGGTCATCATCGGTGATCTCATGTGGTCGGCAATTCCGTCCCCTCCGTCTGTTGTTATGACTGGCAATCAGTCTACGGGCGAATCTTCTAGTGAGTAGTCAAGAAGCACACAGATACGATTGCTCAGAAATAAGGCGTTTCATTCACTAAAACAGGGCAGTGGTTATATAGGGGCCCTACCTTACCTAAGGCACCTCGACTAATCGACTAATACTATTGATGATCCCTAGACGGACTCACCGCTCTAGCTCACTCTCTGGCAGGCAACCGGCACACTCCCACAGTCACACGTCCACACTTATTCAACTCCAGGTACCAACTGAATGCTCGGTCCTGCCGCGGGGCACCCGCGACGGTCCGCCCTACCCTGGGGTCACCGAGTAAAGGGGGTCTTGATGAGGGCCCCCACGTGACCAGGACCGGCCCTAGACAGACTTCCGTTCGAAAGTGGGCGTATGCCGGCCGGATGCAGATGCGCCGTGCGGCGGGCCGCAGCCTGGGCTGAGGGCCTCTCGCACAACATGCATGCATACTCTCTACAAATGAATCGTCCCCGATTCATAGGTATAGACATGCAGCGAGTGAGGAAAATTTCGAAAAAACAAAGTTAGGATGAAGGTGACACAATTTCAGAAAGGAAGTGGTAAAAATTAAACGCGGGAATTTTACAATACAAAAGCCAAAGGCAGCACGAAAAGTAACATACCTAGCAAAAGAAAAGAGGGTGAGTTTACTCGAACTAAATATTGAGAAAAAAACAAGTGTAATAACATTAAAATAGAGTCGAGGTGCAAAAAAATAATAAGAGAACGAGGTAAAAAGAAAAGAATACAAAATAATAGAAAAAGTCAACTAATAAAAAAAGTAAAATAATGAAGCTAAGACCTAACTTCAAAGTTCAAAAAAAATAAAGTATAAGTGTAAAAATGGAATATATATGTTATGACTGACAATCAGTCTACGGGCGAATCTTCTAGTGAGTAGTCAGGAAGCACACAGATATGATTGCTCAGAAAGTAAGGTATTTATTCAGGAAAACAGGGCAAGGATTATATAAGGCCCTACCTAACCTAAGGCAACTCGACTAATACTACTGGTGATTGGTGATCCCTAAACGAACTCACCGCTCTGGCTCACTCTCTGGCAGGCAACCGGCACACTCCCACAGTCACACGTCCGCACTAATTCAACTCCGGGTACCCACTGAATGCCCGATCCTGCCGCGGGGCACCCGCGACGGTCCGCCCTACCCGGGGTCACCGAGTAGAGGGGGTCGCACGATGTAGTTAATACGGTGTAGGCTCTCCTGCCGGTAGAGGGCTCAAAGACGGCCGCGGAAAGACGGCACATTCGTAGTTCCAGAAGAGCCGCCGGTGGCGCTGGCGTCGACCGATGCCGGGCGAGGGGAGGCGGGAAGGGACGGGAGCGGTGCCCCGCTCGTCTCGTCCCTTCTCCCC
>NW_026267141.1:2166979-2184025 GCF_000697945.3 Frankliniella occidentalis | reverse complement strand
CTCGGTCTAGAGCGAGGTACCTGGTTTTTGAGTACTTACGCCCTGGCTCCTGAGGGGGGTGGGGAGGGCGGGTCGGACCATGTCCGATAGAAAGTACATACCATAGGTAGTCACCACAGGAACGGGCGCGGTCGGCGGCGGCGCCGCAGCCGCACACCGGGCCCGAGAACGTGTCGGTCGTGATACCCGCCAAGACACCCAAAAAACTTTGAGCGCGGGTTGCGCCGGGTTCCCTTCATCGCACAGCCCCCGGGTTTTTTCCATGACTATCAGCATGAAATAAACTTTCAGAAAAACCTCGCTCTGGCATAGGTAATTTTTTTTGAAACAGCCTAATGGTGGCTCTCGGCGAGCCGCGCGCCCGGCCAGCCGAGCCACGGGTGGCTCGAGAGCCGCGAGTTTGAGGGGCCTGGCATATGACAGACAGCCTGTTACAGACAGCCTGTTACAGACACTTAGTTACAGACACTTAGTTACAGACACCCTGTTACAGACACCTTGTTACAGACACCCTGTTTCAGACAGATTGTAACAGACAGCATATGACAGACAGCTTGTTACAGACACCCTGTTACAGACATCCTGATACAGACACCCTGTTATAGACAGCCTGTTACAGATAGCTCGTTAGTAGTAAGGGTGCGGGTCTACGCACGAATATGTATTGCGGGTTTGCCTACCCACCAGGGGCAGGGGGCAACAGAATTGCCTACCTCCCAGGGGCAGGTATTTTTCGGTACCCCCTTTCACATGTCGGTACCCCCTTTCACTTTTCGCTACCCCCTTTCACCTTAAGGTACCCCTTTCACCTTTCGCTACCCCTTACACCTTTCACTTTTTTTTTTCGGCTGACGGCAAGATTTGAACCTCCGACCTTGTGGTTACGAGATGACGACTCTAACCACTAGGCTACGGGGGCACAGGTAAGGACGAAGCGTCCATATGGGAATGACTATCTCCGTCTCCGGTGTGTGGAGACCCTCCCCTCCCCTCGCCCTATGTTTTGTCCATTTCATGTGCTTGGAGCCCCTCCCCTCCCCTCACCCTCGGACATCTTTTATTTTTTATTTTGCCGTGTCTTGCGTGTGGAGTTCCCTCCCCTCCCCTCACCCTTTGTAATTTCCGTTTCATGTGCTTGGAGCTTTATTCTATCACCACCTGTGTATGGCGGTCCTTCCCACTCCCCTCCACGATATGAGATCCCAGGGCAAATGAAAACACAGTGTTTCAATCATTATATTTATTGATACAAAGGAGTACATGCATATTTTTTTTGTGATTTTCAAGTATTTTATATTTTTTTTTTGAGATCTTACACACGAAAAGCTTATACACTAATACCAAGGTGATGATACGAATATATGTGCATAGTGATAAATATAGCAGATGGAATACATGACATCAAGAACGACTCTAAGTGAGCAATAAAAGGCATGACATACATAATATATGAGAAGTAAATTGAAAACAAGTACGACGCATAGAGGGCTTTTCAGCATAGTAGCCACACTTCCAAAAATAAAAACACAAAGACACATAAACAGAGCATTGACAAGACTGTGAAGGTTTTTAAAATCTACAATTGTACAAAGCCATTGAGGGCAACTTAATTCAGAGTAGAAAATCTTAAAGGATGAAGCAAACGTATCTAGGCAATATAAGATTAATGTTCCAAAAACATACATAGCATACCAGGCCTCATACCCAATCACGGCGAGGGCCATCGTTTTACCCCACGCGGTTGGGGGAATCAGTGTGGTTGATGTTAACATACAATACATGTGAACTAGGAGGCATACAAGAAGTTTCATAAAAAGGGGGTCCACGTACACGCCTTTCCACGTAAAAGAACACCGTTGTTCTGGAAATACAAACGAAAAATTTATTGGCGGGAGTCGTTAAGACCCTTTTTAAGGGTGTACAATATGAGTTGAGACGTCATTTCGGGATACACAAATAGCAGTTCACTAAAAAATTGAGCCTCCAAGAAATTAGCACTTTGAAGAGTCTCGCGATTTAGGAATGGGTTAATTTCTACGTCAACATGCACTCCGAAAAGCTGAGGCAAAAAATCCTTGATGGACTCCAGAGTAGTACGTTCGTGCCCACCGCACTCATAAGCCAGCGTGGACAGGAGCCGCATGAGATAGGGAGGCAGATCTTGTCTAATTAAGTGGATAAGAGCCAAATACTTCTCAGCAAAGGAATATAAGTTCACAAGGGTTCGCCAGGTCGATTCTCCCAAACAAATGTAACCTCCTTTGCCAACCAAGGGTGAGATTTGTACACAGGCTTTTCCATCATGCATGCCACATCGAAGCTCATGACGCTTCGTACAGCGAGTGCGTACTTGGTAGGAGGGATCTTTAAAATGTTCCTCGACAGATTGAAGCCATGCTGGCTCGTTTAATTCAAACAATTCCTTCGTGGCCAAGACAACGCCCCTCCCCTTACCATTTTCAATAGACACAAAAGGAGCAAATTCCCTCTCGTAATCTAGTCCCATTACTAAATACTTGGACTTTGAAAAGTTTAGAGCGAACCTCATTTCAAGAAGTGCATTGTAGCGTGGAGACCATTTTGCCGTGGTTCGACGTCTATGCTTTAGCAGTTGAGTGAGCCATTGGGGGCGGCATTCTTTAATGCACATGACGATCCCATGAAGAAACACATCGATATCACCGTTTTCAGTCATACCTTCATTGCAGGGTGTTGTTGATGTGACCGTCGAATCGGAGCCAGAGAGGGAGTCGTTTCCTGTCCCAATGGTAGAGACAGTCGACATAGAGGGTGAGAGCAGCTCCAACGATGAGACAGATGAAGGCTGCAGCGGTTGGGCAGTAGAGAGAGCAGAAGTCTGATTCTCTGCTACAGTCGGGTTGGGCTTGAATTTCTTCTTCAATGGCAATTCGGGTTGATCCTCGGACTCGTCCTTGGCGGGACGTGGATGCTCCACTAATTTTCTATTCTGAGTGAAAAAGAGACGTTAGGGGTTAAGTCACATGTGACACAGAATGTCATCATGAATAACAAGTGTGTGTGTGAACTTACCTCAGGGCCGCACTTGGGGCACTCAGTATCCCAGCAGGTCTCGGGCCCAGTCGTGTGGTAGAAGGAGCATACAGGGGCATCAGTCTAGAAAATAGAAAAAATAAATAAATGTAAAGTCCTGAAAATGAGTGAGTTAAAGAAGGGGGTCGTTGGTATACTTACAGCTCGAATGCCGCACTCATCGACTCCAGCAGAGGCCATGGCAGTTTGGGTAGACATGGTGAGATGCTCGTGCGACTGAAGGTGGCGAGAAACTGTGGAGGTCCCAGGCGTCCTCGGCAAGATATAGGGCTCTCTGGCGATGGCGGTGGAGGGGTCCAGCAATGGTGGGGGTGGACTCCAGGTAGAAGGCCTTCCGCAGACGGGCCCCTTTGAGGCAGGTAGTGGACGGATGCAGGTGTGCAGGCCAGCAGGTTGAGACATGTCAGGACAGGTCTTGGCGTGCTAGGAGTTGTTGAAACGTGTGCGCTACGCAGCAGAATTGTGTGTTTGCGGGTGTCTGTGTTTGTGCCTTCCACGAGGGGAAGTTGTGATGGAATATGCGTCGTACCAGTGCATCGTTTGCGGAGTAATGACGGGTAGAAAACCGTTTCAAGAATAGCCCAAGTGGCACGCCACGAGCTCTATTCAAAGCATATACAATACAATATTGCCCACAGACGTTAGAAATAAGGGCTTGAAGTCGAACGGGTGTACGCGTACATCGTACAGAATGCTTTTTAACAAAATCAAGGTGCCACGGGATACGTGGTGGGAAACCAAGACTGCAAAAATATTCAGATGATTTATCTTTATCAAAATAAATACAAATCCAATGCTCTCCGGGGTGGTTATGCCCCTTGGTATTTGCTACAAATAAACTGGGGTAAGATACTTTGTTAGGCAACTTATCGGCAGCGTATACGCCCTTAAAAATTTTACGAGTGTACACGTCTTTCTCTAGGCAATCTTTTATCTCGAGAGTGTTCATGGTTGCTAGGTAGAGTAGTCTGTAGTCACGTTCCTGTAGCTGTCAATTTCCAGAAGAGAGTCGAATTCAGCATAGACGATCAAGTTAACGGCCCTAGTGAGTTCAGTCTTAAAGCGAATCTCTATTCGCAGAGAACCTGTCTCTTGTAGATTCCACATGCAACTGTGGGCGGAAAGATCGGGCGTCAAATCAAAAGCATAGAGACAGTACCCGTGAGGATACTCGTCACGAGAGATGTCGTTTCCAGAGTTTTTATAGTGAATACCCGTCCCGGTATGGAGGGTGTCGTAGCAGGCGACATATTGAGGCGAAGATGCGTTAGAGTAATCAGGCGTGAGAGGAACGGAGGGTATTTGTTGTCCGTTCTTGTATAGACATATGAAGTCCACGTCACAATGTATAAACTCCAGTGGGTTTTCAGGGAATGAACCGTTAAAAGCAGAATTGGATACGACTCCGAGGACCACTCTTTTCGCCATTGTGCCCTGAATGGCAGAGTCGATAATTTTGCTCTTGAGTCCAGCGTTGATGGTAAACGATTTCATTTCGACACGTTTCAGTGGATATTTTGCTGGGGTTGTCGCTAGTACTTTGCTGTGGGCGATGAGAATAGAGGGGTTGATTTTAACCTTTCGGACAATCAGAGCAGCCCTCAAAATCTTGCATTCTGCCTTGCTATTCTCAGGACCCATGAGATGAAATTCATCTTTGGCTCTGTGCAGGCGAAGGCCCATTTCTACCCCGTTAAGTAGATAGCGTTCTTGAGAAAACATGTCGAGATGGAGATTAGTCACGAGATCAACTACTTTTCCCTCAGCCACGGCAGTAGCCCTCTTAAGGTAGCCCGCATTTGCGGCGGTACGTTTGTTGAAGCACCTGGCGGTATCCTTGTAAAACAATCTTTTCGTCAGATGAGAATTTTTGGCCTCAGCCCCGTAATTGAGGAGCGTTTCCATATAGGCACGCCACGGATACATGTAATCGGGTGACGTCACCCGTTTCCCGTTCAAAATGAGGTCAATCTGACTGAAGAGAGAGTGGGCCCAGTTGTTAATGGGTCCTACTTCGGGGGTTGGCGGAGCGTTCGCACCCGCAGGTGTAGGATCTTGAGGAATTTGAGCCTGAATGTAAAGTCTAGTACTCTTTAGGTCGGTGTAGTCATCCCCAATGGCCGGCGGTACGTTGATTCTGATGACACCCTTATTTTCAGTCGTCGATTCGGATGAATCGTAAACGACATCGTAGCCATTTTTAACAGAGCCGTTATGTAATGGGGAGGAGAAGAGATCCAATTGGCTCAAAACACACTCGTGAGCCATGGCTAGTCAAAGATATCTTGCTTTAGAAATGACACCTTACGTTTCTTGGTAGCCTTTTTACGCCTGGGGGCCTTGCGCTTTGGAGCCTTTCGACGCCGTTGAGGTTTTCTTTTGGTAGTCCTCCGCTTGCTCCCGGTCTTGGAAGCAGTCCTCCTTCTCTTGGCGTTGCGAGTCGACTGGCGTTTTGAACTCCGCTTGCGCTTTCTTATACGTCCGCTCCCCACCATTTTCTGAACGGTCTCCTTGGCACTGTTTGCAAGAACGCCCTTACTTTGATTCCATTGTTCGTTAACAGAGTCCTTGAAGGAGTGGTTGTTGACGAGTGTATCGGTGACCACATTAGACCCGGCTATCAGCGCTTGTTTTCCCACGGCGGTGGCGGCTTTTCGAACTAGTGGTGCTGCAAATCGAAAGAGACCCGTGAGGAAGCTTCCGATACCGTGACCCTTCTGATATGCGGCGCCACTGTAATAATGATTTATGCCGCGCCCTGTTTGAGCTTGATGTACGTAGTAGTCTGTGTATGGACAAGGCATGATGTCACACAAAATGCCTCCTCCGGAAATGAAGTACACACGTGGAGGTCCCGTGAGAGAATGAAGCGTTTCGGCCCATGGAGTCTTTTATAAGGATTTCGGCCGTATCAAACGCCCTCTTTTTGACTGGGATGTAAAACGGTCTGTGATATGTGGTGGTGTTCATTGTACCGTATGTGGTACTGGATACCCTTGCATTGACGACCCGAAGAAGGGGCGCTACTGTATCCCCAACGCACGATTCTTCCACTAAATCACAATAGAAAAACAATTGTTCAGGCAGTCCAACGTAAAGGTTAACAGTATAGGTCGCAAAATCGGACATGGGTATTAATGGTCTTTCCCCTCCCCTGCTGATTTCAAAACGTTGTTTTGTAAATCCTAGTACGGAAGACAAAAGAGGAGTCATTTCAAAAGAAGTCACAAAATCCTGATCTCTGTACGACACACTCTTGTGCAGTTGGTCTGGAATGGTCTCCCAAGTGACACGAGACGACTCATCATTCAAACTGAGGAGAGAACCTTTTGGGAGAGTACGATTGATCGTTTTCACCAAGTCGGCCGGTGTTGCGTAATATTGCTCCTGTAAGGGTAAAATACGCCTGCGCCCTAGATTCGATATGATGCTTACTGATTCAGAGTAATCTGGAAAATGTTGAAACGTGAGGGGAAACGATACCTCCACTAGGGCCACCTCGTAATCCTCCCCGGCCAGTTCTATTCTCCTAGCGAGCGCCGTGGTGTAATTCGCGGTGGTGTTTTGAGGGTATCGTTCCATGCTACTGTTGCTAGGAAGCGTTAAATAAAAGTCCCCACTCATGATGACAGTTGCACGAGATTATCAACCCAAGAATTGAAACGATCCGGGTAGCCTCTGAATTTAACAAAGTATCGCGTTTTCCCGTTAACCCTTTGTGTACGCAAGACTTTTTCAATCTTGAAGAGCTCTGTGGGCTTCACTTTTTGCAGCTCATGAGTGTAATAACTGCCCTCCACGGTCCCACCCTCTTGGTCTTCTAGCTCGTAAACGACTGGGGTTCTGGGGACCACGCGCCTTATTTTAAAGGTCTCCTGACTCCAGGTTTCCTCGTACCCTTTTCCGAACTTACCCGGGTCCATGGGTATGCGTACATGCGTACCAACAGTCAGTTCGGGTTTAATTCGGACAGGGGTTATCGCGCTCCAGCGTTTTTTCAGCGTAGCGTACACCTGAGCCATATTGGATTCGTTAACGTCCTTGGGGGCCATCTTGATAGTCGAATGAACACTACTATTATAACTTTGTACAAATTTTTCGAGGTCATCAATATACCGGTGTGTAGAATGATGAGTGAAAAATTTGTACATCTTTTGTTTAATGGTCTTGTTCCAGCGCTCAATAATTCCAGCTTTGATGGTGGGGTCCTGACTGGTATAAAAGCGGATATTTTTTTGTTCAAAGAGTGCCATGAGTGGTTGATTATTGAACTCTTTTCCCTTGTCCGTCATTAAAAGCCGGGGAGTCCGCCCCGAGGTATGAAAAATATCTTTGAAAGCTTCGACAACCGCTGCAGCCGTTTTATTGCGTATGGCCCGAGCGAAACCAAACTTAGAAAAGCAATCAATGACCGTCAAGATGTAACGATAGTCATTGTTTTTTGAAGCCAGGGCCTGCATGTCAACAAGATCGGCTTGCCACATGTCATCGGGGAAAAAGACATGATAAGGGTTCCGAGGAAATTTTTTACGCACAGGCCTATGTAAGGTGTAAGGTTCTTCCCCCTCCAACCACAACTTGACACGGGGCAGGGGTATGTGCGTAGCTCTAGCTAAGATGGGGGCTGTGGAATAAGCGGCGGGATGCGAGGTGTCATAAAAGGTATTTCTTAAAACGGAATCCTCCTCTTCCGTTATAGCCGTATCCTTTCCCACGTCAGCGCTCGGGCTTGTTTTTTGAGTGAGCGGGTCCGTGACGCTCCTGCCCCCGTTTGCATCTCCGACCATCTTACGCTATTGCCCACGAGCTCTCGGGGTACGTTCGAGTCTTTTAGGACACGAAGGAGATCACTCACTCCCACGGGCGGTTGCACCGATCGCCTCTCTCGCATTAAATCCCCAATAAGGTCTATAAGATTGGAACGTTCAATTAATTGACCGTCGATGGAGATGCGACCTGCACTATCCCACGTAAGGCTAGGGACATCGACTAAAAATTGATATAAAGCAGTCGCTTTATGAGTGAATTTATGAGGGATATCGCTGCGGACCCGATCTTTTAGATCAGGCTTTATAGGAGTCTCGGGGACGACTCTTTCGTGATCCTCTACGGCGTTGATGGGGATTTGTAGTGGTTTACGCGAATCTTCTAGCCGAAACAAATATTTTTGAAGTTGCTGGTTGTACATGTCCCATTTTTGTTCATCGTCTATTCCAGTTAATTTTAGAATATTTTGCATGGACCGATCAAGATCAGTTTGAGACTGACTGAGGGGTGCTGGGGTTTGCAAACGTGAGAGGGCCGTCGGGTCAATGAGCATCAATTTCTTAGTATGGTTCATCTTTTCGACAGAAAATGGCTAGCAATCGCGCTGATGACGGGAGCTAGGAGAGCTACCAGAAAACCGTCCCCTTTTTGTACCAAAAGATTGCGTTTCTTTTCGACAGACTCTCCCTTTTTAGCGAGGCGATGCAGGAACGCGCGGTGTTTTTTAAGCTTGCGTTTCTCACAAGCCTTAAGAGGAAGGTTCCCCTTCAAAGTATTGTGAGCACACTCTACGATACACTTTACCAAATCACAATTGCACGACTTGAGAATGCCTTTCCTGACGGTGGGGTTGGCCTGCTTCAGAACTTTGAGGAGTTCTAGGTGGGACGTCACGTTACGCTCCATGACGCTGGCGCTCAACTGGAGTGAAAGGGGACGTGATTCTGGCTTTTATAGTTCTTAGGCACGTAAGCAAAGTGGTGGGGGTCGTCTGGGAAAATGCAGGTCGTAACACGAAGCTCGTCGGGAGTGCTCTGTCTAAAATTAAGACATATATAACCGTGAGCCTGAGAAGTGGCGTCATAAAATGCCTCTTGTACTAGTTTCGGGTGCTTTGGAAAAACCTGACGACTTAGATACGTTATCTGGGACGAGTCGCGGGGGGACTTGAAGCATATGACGTAATGCGAGTTGAGCGATACGTCACGAAACCCTTTACTTTGGTGAAAAATATTTTGAGTCAAAAATAAAATAGAAAGGTTTCTATGATGCGAGCCTTTGGTAAACAAATCGACTACCCGTTCGTCTTGTTCTCTCATCAAATCGTCTACGACGACCAATCGACCTGTGGGCTGTGGTGGGAAATCTTCCAAGCCCAATAACCCTTGGTTGAATCGTACGTTGGGATGCTCAATTTTTTCGTAGGCGGGTTGCCATTCGGAATAACACCAGACAACCTCTGCAATAGGTTGGTCCACCATAGATCGTATGTGTTTTAAGAAACGTGACACAAAGACCGTTTTACCACATCCTGGAACAAAAAAGTGACCCATTTAGTGAACTAAAAATAAGACCTAACCTAAAAATGGTGTTTGATTTGACTAGAAAAAATGCCCTAACCTAAAAAATGGTGATCCATTTTTATTGACTAGAGATAATACCTGAGGGCCCTGCTACAATAGCTGTGAATGGGTGCTCCCAAGGGATGTTCTTGTTGATGTTCATGTTGGTGACTGAGGTGTGTGTTCCTAGGAGTGGCGTATTTATATTGAGACCCCGTATTAAAAATGACAGCGTCCGGGAACCGCGTCCGGGAACCGCGTCCGGGAACCGCGTCCGGGTACCGCGTCGGGGATTCGCGTCCGGAACCGCGCCGGGGAACCGCGTCCGGGGAGCGCGCCGGGGGAAACCGCGATGCCGCCGAGCCGCCGCCGCCGAGAAGCCGCCGCCGAGCCGCCGCCGCCGCCGAGCCGCCGCCGCCGAACCTTCTTCGACTAGTCATGACTAGTCAAGACGAGCACGCTTAAATCCGTAAGGTACGGTGTCGTAATCGCCTTCTCTGCGACGTTTTGTGTAGACTGTCCTCAAAACCTTGTGAGTGTTCTTGCTGACAACTTTGTAAAACTTTTCTCGGCGGATGTCTCTCGTGCTCTCGATTCGAATGGGGTCGATTTCCCCAAGCACAAGCTTACAAAGTTGATCAAAGTTGATGAGGTCCTTGTTTCCAGAATTCATTGAGATGCCTTTAAATTTAATGATGTCACTGCAATTTGTTACGTCACCACCGTGGGCGACCTTGAGTCCATACACCTTTGGGCCACCAGAGACGAAATGGGTCGCAAAACTACCAGGGCCTCCAATATCGTGCAATTCATCAGTCATTTCGCCTAAATCATTGCCGATTTCAATTTTAACCCCTTCTGGTAACCCTTTCTCGGGGTCACCCTTGCGGTAGACGTACACCAGGGAATCCGTGTCCATGTAAAGTGCGTCCTCCTGGACCATGTCAAGGTACTTGTAAAGCTCTAGACGAGCCATAGCTGTTGTGTAGGCTGCAATGACCACATTTGTGTTGAGAGAAGTGGGGATTTCTTCCTCCTTAAAATCATAGGTCATGAGCTCTACCTCTTCATTAATCGGTAGGATGGAATAAATTTTGATGCCGGGGTCACACAGCAACTCGTAGTGTTTCTGTACCTCTGTGATCATGACACACTTTTTGAGGTTACCTCCCATGGCGAAGCGACCCCAGAGACTGTTGAGAAACAGCTTACTCACGGAGCGTGAACCCGGATTAAAAATCATGTTGGTTGGGTCCAGGTGGACTCCCTTTGAGGCTTGATCTTGAATGAAGACCAACTTGTCTTCTTCTGAGACCACATTAGGAGGCCACCCCGACGCTTCAATTTTCAATTTAAGGTTGGCGTTCACATAACCTGAAAAAAGACCTGCATTCGAGTTATCAACATGGGTGGCTTTAGGATCAAATTTTGTGACTTCTTCAAACACCCAACACTCGTGAATTTTGACAATCTGATAGCCCTTTTCCAAGGCTAACCTCACTTCGTCGACAACCCAACTCCCCTTGATCATCCTCTCTTCAGGGGTGTGATGACATGGTGCCGTATTCTCGGAATCGCATGTCTCCCCACACGTCCTACACAAAATAAACATCAATTTGTTGTGCATGTGCAAAGGTAAGACAGGATGATACAAATCTTGAGGGGGCAAGATTGTCAACTTGATGAGGCCATCGAAATCATTGGGGTGAGGGCAATCAGGAAACACCTTTCTGGTCGGAGCACCAAGCGGATACTTCCCGAACTTATTTACAAAGGGGTAAAGTGATGTAACGTCCACATAATGAATCTCTTCATTGACTTGGACGGCATGATACCGCTTCATGTTATTGCATCTCCCCCCGTAGAAGCAATCTCTGGGATTTAGGGGTTCTTCGTACTCCACTGGGTGCTCAGTCAAAAATCGTTGCACTGTTGGGTCTTCTTGTTTTCGTCTCTCCCACTCACACTCCCACATCTCTACAACCTCATACCCAAGAGACTCAAGGAGCTCTCGCTTCTCCAGGGTTTTTCTGTAGCGATCTCCCATCGTCTCCTTCTCATTGATAACGGCCGTTTGGATGGGGAAGCATGGTGGGTGACCGTGGAAGTAGCAGCCCTGGAATTCAAAGGCCAGTGGTTTTCCGTTCTCGCCCTTAGGGTGATACCCGTCAAGTTTGTACTTGCTTGCTCTGTGCTCTTTTGAGTTTTGAGCGTGCTGGATATCAATCTGGCGGGTATGGGCCTCATAACGTAGCCATTCCACGGCCACTTTCGACTGTACATCTTCAAAGAACCCTCCCCGAGGTATGATGCATATTGATCCTGCTTTGAGGTAGTTTGCCTGAAAGTTGAGCATGCAGGCACCAGCAAGTGTGTTACACTCTCTGAAAGGGTCAATTTCCGCTGTCTTCAGCCACAGGTCACGGTACTTGATTACCGCTCTCCTGAGCACATCAACATCTGCTATACAATAAGCCACCAGCTCTTCAGCAAAATTAAATTCCTTGTCCTGTTGTTCTGCGTGCCATGCTTCAAATTTTTCTCTTTCGCTCACACTCATCTTGTCTACACCATACATCTCTGGAGAGGGTATCTTTCCAATATAATTTTGATTCTCCAAGCGGTTAAAAAAATGAGGAAAATGGCCTTTTTTGACACCTTCCCCTAAATCAAAAGCTTTGGGCAGCTTAGCTAATGACATCGGCATGAACAAAAGCGTATCAACAAATTTGAATCTGGAATACTCTATATTGATCAACTTGGTCCCCCTTTGAATGAACTTAGGGGGTCCATGACCTGATTTCGGTCTGTCACACAAGTAGCTCATGATGAAAGCCCCGTCAAAGCCCCCCATGTTGTGAGCCAAGACGATGACTTTCTTAAATCTGGCCAAGGAGACACTGTTGAACAGGTAGCCCATGAACTGTTCTACACAGTTGTCTCCCTTGAAAATTTGTTGCCTCACGCCACAAAACTTGCAATCCTTGGCTACGTCGTTTTCGGCCATACATTCCGGACAAGCTGTTTGGGATACGCATAGGTTCGCTTCATGAACCCACACGTTTTCCTTATTCTTGTAGTTGGTCTCTTGCCGGGTTTCGAGGTCGTAGACGACGTAGACAAAGGGCTTCTGTTTTGGCTTCTTCTTCTTCTCTTCTTTCTTCTTCTCTTCTTTCTTCTTCTCTTCTTTCTTCTTCTCTTCTTTCTTCTTCTCTTCTTTCTTCTTCTCTTCTTTCTTCTTCTCTTGGGGTCTTGAAGGACCTGGTTGCGGCTGTTGCAGCTGCTCTGGTTTATCTTCTTTTTCTTCTTGTTGCTCTTCTTGTTGTTCTTCCTCTTCTTCTTCTTCTTCTTCTTCACTACTCTCATCCACCTCGTCAAAATACCCACCAAGTGCATCCAGCAAGTCAGGTTTACCTCGAGGTTTTCGAGATTGCCCTCCTCTCTTGGCCTCCCTCTCTGCTTTCTTTCGGGCCTCTTTTTGCATGAGGGTTTCCTTTTGCTGGATTGTACACACGTGGCCTTCACGAGTGCAGACATTTTTACAATTGTGACAATAGAACTCTTCACAATTGTGCTTAAACTTCTTGTCCCTCATGTTCACTTGTGTCAAGCACTTTGTACAAAATTGCCGTACTTGACACACTGTGCGATCTTCACTGTAGAAAGGGGCTTGCCTGTGCCTATCGTAGCATGTATTATTATAAAATGTAAAGCTGCACACCTCACATTTTTTGCGATAGCGAGGTTGTACAGGACACAGTGCTTTTTCTACTCCAATGCCATGACATTTCCTGCAAGCGTCCAAACACACATGGTGACCTGTATTGTCGTAGGCCTGCCTACATCTGAAGCAATACTCTTTTCGCCCAGTAAAGCCTGTCATGGACCGGATGACCGCAAAGTGCTTGAGTTTGGTGGAATAGTACAGTGTGATGCGTTTTTCTTTTGCCTCAACCGTCTTGTTCCCCTCAAACATAACATCCTTACCAACTCTGTCTGTAAAGACAAGGATATTATAGTCCTTCAGCTGTGGGGATGCGGCAAACTTCTGCAACTCTGGAATCCCACACATCTTAGTTGGATCAACATTTGCCTCTCGGCACAGCTGGCTAATATTTTTTCTTTGTTGCTTTTGAACGGTGAGAAGTTTCTGTCCAGCTTTGGGGTTTTCTAAATATGCCTTGGCGATAACAAGAGCCCTTGGCAGACAATTATTGTCTGCGCTGGACCACTCCAACAAACTTATCACGGAGCATTTGTTTTGTAAAAACACACGATCGTCAGCAGTTTGTGCTCCTGGGCCTCCACCGCCATTCGGAGCAACACATCTCAAAAAGTTGACCTTGACCACCCCTTGCAAAAACGTAGCCTGATTGCTCTGGCTCATCTTAGCAATCTGGTCTAGCACAACATCAGGGTGTAGTGTGCTTTTGGGGCGGATAGCAATGCAGAAGGGACTTGTATGATCATTCCCTTCGACTTCGATCTCCAGTCCCACACGGTCGTCGTCATTTGCTTCGTGATAGGTTTGGTTCAAGATTTCCATGATAACGTCGTACACCCAGGTATTAAAATCAACGTTCGGTGCAGGTGGCAAGATGCGGTATTGTAGCTCGCTGTAATGTGTTTGAAACTTGGCGATGAAGCGTTGTCTTTCACCGAGTTTTTCAATCAACGGCCCCCCACCATTGCCAACTTGCACGATCTCATCTTCTTGTTCTACCTGCACTTCTTGTTCTTCTTGTTCTTCTTGTTCTTCGTGTTCCTCTTCTTCTTCGTGATCTTCTTGATCTTCTTCTTGTTCTTCTTGCTCTTCGTGTTCTTCTTCTTCTTCTTCTTCTTGCGCTTCTTCTTCTTCTTCAACGGCATGGCTCCTGTCGCCCACCTCTTCACTTGACGAGGCGGCGTCATCATCATCATTATTTGTCACATTGCCTTCCTCACCAGAGTCCACGAAAGGCTCCTGGCTACCGTCATGAGCTTCAAATCGGTTTTCGTCGTCGTCGTCATCATCATCATCACCTGCTCCATCTTCAAAGGTGACCTGCATGTCTTCTTCTTCTTCTTCTTCTTCTTCTTCTTCTTCTTCTTCTTCAAGCGACACAAGATCAATCGTGCCGTTGTGGTTGTCTTCAGCTTCCCATTCGTCATCTGCATCTATGTCATCACCAAAGACCACAGGGAAAGCTTCTTCCTCTTCTTCTTCTTCTTCGGAAGACACCAAGTCGATTGTCTCATCTACATCAACGCCATGTATGTCGTCTTCCAGCATCATTTCCTCGTCAGAAATGTAGTTGATGGAGTCCGACCAATTCATCATGACGTGGAATTGGGCATCAGGAATCGAGACGTCGTCACAAGACATATACACCTCATCCCCTGACGCTTCGGAAACCTCTCGGCCTGAATCATATAAGACGACAGTCTCGGCCGAATAATCCATGTATTCTTCTTCGTCATCTGATTCAAGGCCGATGGTCGATGCAGAATAATTGGGATACATTGATGTTTCTTCTTCTTTTACTTCTTTTTCTTCTTCTGTTTCTTCATCATCAGTTAGCCTGAACCCAATAGGCTCCAACATGAGCCTACAATTACAATCCGCTAGAACGTGACCCTCACATTCCTCTAAGTCCTGACACATCTCGCATTCATCCTCTTTGTGGCCCGCACAGAGTAAATTAATCACTACTGAAGGAGGTGGAGAAGAGGGGGGAGAAGAGATGGGAGAAGAGATGGGAGAAGAGGGGGGAGAAGGAGGTGGAGAAGAGGGGGGAGAGGATGGGGGAGAAGATGAGGAAGAAGAAGATGAAGATGGAGAAAGAGGTGGGTGAACTTGAGCTCCAACCTGCAGCACCGGAGTAGAGCAATGCTCTCGCCCGGGGTTAAAATTGTCCTCAGCAGGTTCTCCACCCGCTTTTTCAATTTGGCTGCACACACCCATGACAGCTTGTGTGTTAAAAGCATCGTCGTACATCATGTTTCGTTCAACATCATTGCATACCTGCACGACAGCTTGAGTGTGAAAGGCATCGTCGTACGGGTTCACTAGTGGCTCTACATGGTTTAATGTGGTGTCGCCTACCGTGTCAACACTCCACAAAGAGCACTCCTGCACTGATACGTTTGAGTTATTTTGGTTCATGTTAAAAATGTGTTAGCTGTAAAACATAAGAAGTTTAAGTTAGATATAAAATGGAGATAACAAAGATAACACTCAAATATCGTTCGCTCGATGTGTATGTAGAAGTGTGTGTGTTTGTGTGTGTGTGGGTAGGGGCGATTATGAGGTGTTCTTAAATTGTAAAATAGAGAAATATATTTGTTAAGCTATTTATTCAAAATTGACGCCGTTTATACATCATATGATTTCTTTACGCTAAGATGGCCACTGTGTACGCCATTATCTCGCCTCGACAGACAGGGCACCGCACCATTTTCAGCGAACACCTTCTGCATGTGACCAGATGCCCGCACGGTAGAAACAGGACAGCCACCTCCTCGTCGAGACACACTTTGCAAGTGATTCTTGGGTCTTCTGATTTTTGGGCCTTCGTCTGTAATAAAACATAAGAACACAATGAAAGGGGCCCGAAGTCATAACTGAAAGGATAATCGTAGGAATGGCGCCATCTTACCCCTTCCACTGGTTTCAAACTTTTAGTTACAGCCGTGACGAAATCTTTTCCTTTTTCACAAAGAAGAAAAGGACATCTCGAGAAATATTTTGCGTGTTCCACCCACGCATTATCTTCCTTCGTCCATCCCCTCAGCGACCCGCCGCACGAAAAACATGTAGTTTTATCCTCAGTCGCTGGCGGAATAAAAAACACACTCGTTAAATACATCCATCTACAAATTTACATTAATGCTTTATTGGATAATACTCACCACCACCAATGTTGAAGAATCCTGCCTCAGCCAATGCCTCTCCCTTGATGGTGTCCTCAAAGCCCCATTTTTTGAAGGAGTCGAGCCTTGCCCCTTCGTCGATGTACTTGGGGTGTCTGTGAACGCGTGCCAGCATGATGTTAAGATCCAGTAGGCACGGATTTTCAGGACACACCATTTCCACTATTCCCCGAGACACAAGCTCCGGGGCCTGCAACTCCGGAAGCGGGGGAAGCTCGCCCTCCGCCAAGGGAACATTGTCTGTTGCCGTGCCATTGACCAACTTGCACCACGATGAGAATTCACTATGATCCAGCATTGGTTCATCGTCACGCGTCCAGTTCCCAATCAATACCATACAGAACGCACAAACACAATCGTCTGCATTGCCCGTAAAAAAAAATCCACTGGCAGCGAGCTTTCGTACACATGCCGAGTTACTCAGAAACCCCTTGAAGGATGCCAATCGCGCCGCCTCACTGAAGTAGTTTGGGTAGCCTGCTATTTCTTGCAGCCTCATGTCGAAACCGCCTACAAGAAGCATGTCTTGAGCCATTTCTGGACGGGTGACGATCGACGCTGCAAAACATGAATAAATAATAATTACACATTTATAGAAACGTATCCATTAATGTCAGAGAGGTTCGATCGCCCGTTACCTGTGAGTATGAGAACACGTGTGTGTGTGTGTGTGTGTGTGTGTGTGTGTGTGTGTGTGTGCGTGTGTGAGAGAGAGAGAGGGAGAGAGAGAGAG
>NW_026267141.1:2155483-2162624 GCF_000697945.3 Frankliniella occidentalis | reverse complement strand
TAGCATAGCGATTTCCGTTTTCGTCTGCCCCTCATTCTTCTGCTTTTCAGCTTAACCGGGGGGCTTCATCAGGATCAAATTTTGATACAGAGCTCTATCTCAGATACTACCGTAAGGTTCAGCTCTGCTCCGTTGGCACGGCCCTGAGAAGCCCACCGTCTGCCTCCTTGTGGTTAACTTTCGCGTAACAGGCTTCGCGATGCGGCGTGTTTAGCGGGCGCGTTTACCGAGGCAGTGGAGGGGAGGAGGCCGGCGGGCAACTGTGAGACCCCCTGCCCCTGGTGGGTAGGCAAACCCGCAATACATATTCGTGCGTAGACCCGCACCCTTACTACTAGTATAAAAATATGGAATATAAAAAGGAGAGAACTCGCAATGATTCTTAAAAAAATATTAAACAAAAGAGACGAACTAGGTCAAAATATAAAACATGAGGAGAAAAATTACTACTTCGAAATAAAGGTAGAAAACACATTAAAAATAAACAAAAGAAATAAAAGGGTACAAAATAAAATATAAAAAAATAGCTCCAATAATGAACGACAGGGAGTATTTCGGCACATGTTGGAACTACAAGGTCTTTAAAACGAAGTACAAATAATGGTTATTGAAAAAAAAACAACCTACATAGGAAAATTAAAGTGAAAAAGAAACCTTGGCAACATTGGCGGACATACTGGAATGAAAGTAACTAAAGTACACACAAGATCATCACCGAGGACGATCGAGACGCGGATGACGACGCGCGGCGGCTTAGCGAGCCAACGGGACACGGACGAGTTCGTACCACAGAGGCAGGCTGGAGGTGACGACGAGGTGCGGGGTGATAATATATATATAAGAAAAATGGAATATACATGAAAGAACTAATAACATAAACAAAATATATAAATGGTTATAGTATGAAATCTAAAAAAAGTAAAAAGGTGAGGTACCAATAATGAATCAAAGTACATAGACAAAAAGTGCGGGGTAGTAAAATAGATGGAGACTGCGTCAGGAGGGGGCGGGTGGGGTGCACGGTCTAGGGGCGGCGGGGCGACGTACGGGCCTGCTGCAGCAGGTGCTTGGCCCCCCGTGCCGTGCGCTCGGGGAAGGGTTTGTTTTGGGATTAAACAAAAAAAGTTGCCCTCCCCTAATACTGTTGTTTATTAGCCCGCCCTTCTGCTTTTAAAAAAGCATTAAAGCGGGCTTATGCAACCGCTCTCGTGTCTGTCTGTCTGTCCGTCGTCCGTGTAGGAGGAAGGAGATGAGCTAGAGGTCTACAAATTTCAGGGTATCTTAGGGGTCACTCCTGGACACCGAAACGCCTGGTGCAAATCCTGGCAACCACCCCTAAGGGGGTGAAAGGGGGTAACAAAGATATAGGGGTTGGTCCAAAAAGTAGAAAATCAAATATTTTTTTATGGTCTCCTAAGGGGTAACTCGTGAAAGTAGAGCCCTATGGGGTCGGGACTGTTTGACAAACAATATACAATCTAGAAACTGCGTAGGTTAATTTTTTGTAAGCAAAGCAGAAGGGTGGGGTGTAGTCACGGTGTTGCCCCGTTACAGTCTTTTGTCATGTCCAAGGAGCAAATTTCTAGGGCCGCAGGCCCACCACAGGACGCTTTATTTTTACTCAATATGCAAAGTGATTTACCGGTCACATTATTTATTTGATGATGCACTTCAGTAAATCGCGAGACTGGAATGGTCGGGCCGAAGGCCCGACCATCGCCGCCGGCAGGCCAAGCAGGCCCGGCCCCTGCCGAACGGAGTTGCCGGCGCAGCGAAGTGGAGCTGGCAACTCCGTTTGGCGGAAGGGCGGGCCTGCTTGTTACATATGTAAAGGGGGATACTCTAGCTCGGTGATCTATGTTAGGGTACCTCCCTCCAAACATGGATCAAAATTCGCGGTCATGGGGATTCCCTGTAGCTCCTAGAGTATTGGAGCTAGAAACTTAATTCCCTCGGGATACTTTCCCAAAGGGTTCAAACTACACAGCAACGACAAAAAATTATGCTCATCACACTTTTACCGACCCAAAAACCACGGTTTTCTGAAAAATGATCCATGTTTGGTAGGTTTACCCTATTTTCAAATAAAATTCTAGGGCCCGTACATAAACGTGCCGGAGCACGCAGAGCCGTGTCCGCCCGCTCTCCTCGACATTCCTTTTGACCTGAGTGTCCGTCTAGTCCGTGATCGTCAGGATGTCCACATCAAATACGTCTTCGCCAACTTGACACTGAATATCAGCTTTGATGATGACTTGGAGGCAAGTTAATGTCCTCAAATGATCCTAAATATAAATAGAAATTTCTGGTTTGCACTCAAATCTTTTACTTTCTCCTGCTTTTTGTTTCAAAAGCAGTATGTTGTTTAGAAGTTTTGGTTTGTTTACCTTACCACATCCTCACCATTCTCTCTAAGATATTGAGGACAAGCCAGTTCATTGAGATTGTTTTTACTGATTTGATTCAAGTCTCATGTCGTGTTTTCATCGTGGAGCTCTCGTGGAGGCTGGAAAGAAAACGCCCTGCGGATGAAATTCAAGCGCACTTGCACCTCTATCCAAACATACCTGCCCAAGATTTGGGCTCAGATCATGGCCACCATCAGACGAGACGATGGTCCGCTAGATTCATCGGTAGCTAAGTGCCCTCTACAGCCGGTAAGATATACGCTTTGCAAACGAAAGCGAGGAGTCTTTCATAATTTTTCAATCATCACCAGGGCTCTGGTATACCAAAACGTGAGCGACTCAATCGAATGAAGCATTCCGGTAAAACTGAATAGGGTGTTCCAGGCAATCTAAAACGGAAGTAGGAAAAGAACAAACTCACTGACCTCTCTGTTTCCGTAATGTCTCTGATTGGTCGAGCTTATCACGTGCCTCCGAGGCCTTTCAGGTATGAGAAACTGTCAGATCAGATTCGAGCCCCCCTTCACATTTGAGAGGTTAGGATCGGACCAAACTGCCATGGTTGTGTGAGTTTGTTCTTTTTCACTTTCGTTTTAGATAGCCTGGAACACCCTATTGCAGAAGAATGCAAGAAAACGGAACCCTCTATGTTATAGCATAGCGATTTCCGTTTTCGTCTGCCCCTCATTCTTCTGCTTTTCAGCTTAACCGGGGGGCTTCATCAGGATCAAATTTTGATACAGAGCTCTATCTCAGATACTACCGTAAGGTTCAGCTCTGCTCCGTTGGCACGGCTCTGAGAAGCCCACCGTCTGCCTCCTTGTGGTTAACTTTCGCGTAACAGGCTTCGCGATGCGGCGTGTT
Source organism: Frankliniella occidentalis (assembly GCF_000697945.3). Taxonomy (NCBI): domain Eukaryota; kingdom Metazoa; phylum Arthropoda; class Insecta; order Thysanoptera; family Thripidae; genus Frankliniella; species Frankliniella occidentalis. Next base: position 2,159,352 of record NW_026267141.1, on the reverse strand, counting down.
TAGCGGGCGTGTTTACCCAGGCAGGCAGTGGAGGGGAGGAGGCCGGCGGGCAACTGTGAGACACCCCCCCCCCCCCCTCTAGTGGTCCTCCACATGAGGAGGTAGTGAGGGTGACCGCCAAGACGTGCACAGTGGGTGGGAAAGCAGGGGCGCCGGAAGTGGGGGGCAGGGGGGGCCAAATGCCCCCCCTGAATCGGCTGCGGGCCCTTTCGGCCCGCGAAGCGGGCCCTCTCTTAGTCTGCGAAGCGGGCCCTTTAGGTGCTTTTGGGCCTCCGAAACGGGCCTGATCAACCGACAAGAGAAGCGAAAACTTGGGAAAGGGGCCCCGCGAGGCACTGGAGGTGCCCTTAGGCAGACCCCAGTGGACAAAAAAATGTCCAAGTCATGTCAAGTCAAGTCAATTCACAAATATGATGTCATTTTAACGTCATTTGGAGTCAGAATGATGTCAAAATGACCTCAAATTGACTGAAAATGACGTCAAAATGACAGCATATTTGTGAAAAGACTTGACAAGACTTTGACTATATTTTGTCCACTGGGACAGTAAAAGCACTTAGAGATAAATTGCAATTTATTTGAAATATCATTTTGAACACAACTTTGCAAAAACCTGCATTTTGGTCATTTTTAAAAAGATAAACGCTTTTCGAAAAACCGGGCCCTTTTGGAAAAATCCGGGCTCTTTTGTTACTCCGCCCCCCCTGCAAAATCAACTTCCGGCGCCCCTGTGGGAAAGGGGTCCTAGGCGCAGATCTGGAAGGAGCGACTCTGCGAGGGTGCACTGTATAGGGTATTTCGGGTAAGCTTGGCGCCGGAAACGGGAGGCGATGATAACGCTGGTTCGCTCTCAGCCTCATGGCTTCTGTATCCGTGCGTCTGATGTCAATTGCTCTGCCGCGTTTGTTAGCCACGACTTCAGGCTTCAGATTATTGTGATTGCGTATTATTATGCCAGCGAAATTGTTTTGAATGATATTCTCACTCTAAAAATCAAGATTGAAATCCAGACCACCCCCACCCCCTAACCTAACGCCACTGTGCAGTTGGACAGCAGACGACCGGATCTAGAAGACGAGAGGCTGAGATTCAGCCAGCGCTATCCTCACCTCACCTCTCGTTTCCGGCGCTTCACTTGTCCGGAATACCCTATTCTCCTCCATTACCCTAGCCAGAGGAACCATATATTCCTTCGTTTAAGTATCGCTACAGACAACGCATACCAAAGAGATGAACATAAAGAGTGACTCCGAGGTCGGGCCCATGCCCAAGACTCTACCCGGGAAGGTGTCCCGAGGAATCCCTCGATTACTGACCGGGTGAGCACTCAAATTGGTAAATAAAGTGTTTAACAGGCGTGCACATTCACTTGCTCAACATTATCTTTCACTCGTTAAAGTATTGGGATAATTTAAAACTTTGACGTGTTCAACAGTAAATTTGATCACTCTGAGGCTCAAATAACCAGTCAAACACTTTAAAGCGTGAAACATAGTGTTGAGCACTTTCATATGAACGCCGGTTGAACGCTTTATTTATCAGTGCACTCCCCTCTCTATATGGGCCACCCTTTGAAATCAACATAATAAATCAGGAAACATTACTTTCCAAGTACCGATCTTTAATCTTATCGATGGGCCTTGAAACCGCCAAAAACGTCCTTGAAAACAAGTATCTGCTCTTAAGAGATGTTAGCTTATGCATTTATCTTTGTTACAGGGGACGTATTACATTCAAAATCTGTCTTCTGCTTTGTTAAATACCAATACGCTCCCCTTTATGTTTTATGGTAAATGGAGAGTTGATGCCAAGTCTGTCCACACTAAAACGCAGAAGTGTGCAGCATGTGTACGGGTATATGACGACATAATACCCAAATTTACCTGATTCTGAACGTGCAACTTAAAGCACTTGACAGATTGCGGGTCTGCGAACTTTTACGCCTTGCATCTCACGAATTTTCATTTTGTTAATGGACCATTTTCATTTTTTGGACTCAAATTGGCCCAAAATTTGTCTATGTCAAATTTACATGGGTCTCGGTACAATGCGGAAGTTTTTAAAGGTTTGTTTCGTCAGCCAAGGTAATGTAGACGATAATTATAGCACTAGATCACCGTAGTCATGTGAATGTAAGTGTTTACTCTAATTAAAAATAAGGAGCAAAGAAATTAGGCAATCTGTATAGAACTTCTTTTTATTTAATAAATCAGCCACGTACAGAAGTCGAAAACGGAAGTCACCATGTTACAGCATAGCTACTGTTTGCCTTTTCCCCGCATTCTTCTGCATTACATTTCTTCTACATTCCATTTTTCTGTATTACCGGAAGCCTCATTGCACACGGTCAGCAAGGTACTTGTGAGAGACAGAGTATCCAAACATAGGGCACGTGCCGATGAAATGGGCTCTGGTGGTCGTGCTGGCGGCATAGAGCCTGGCGGCGACAGCGACCTCTCGCCCAGCGGGAGGCTGAGGCGGTGGAGGAGCACCGCCGCTTCCTCTAGATGCTCCGTACCCGCTGGACACAGCCGGCGCCTGGGCCCGCGGACAACGCTGCAAACCTTGACGTCCTGACGAGCAGCCTGCGGAAGACATGGACCTCTATCGCTGTAAGGTCACCTAGAAAACGGTTCCGTTGATTCAATGGGAAGAAATGAAATTGTTCTCCTGACTCTTTGGAATTTTACTGTTTCAGGGGAAACATTTCCATTGGGTAATGAAAAATCGCTCTAAGTTGCGGAAAACTTCCATCTTATTTTTCATTGATAAAATTGCCATTGACTTAAGAGATTCTCTATTTAATGAAACCAAAGCTTATTCAAAACCAGCTTTGGAAACAAATTTAATTTCATACCCTTCGATCACAGTGTTCTGACTGACACTTCCGTTCGAAAGTGGGCGTATGCCGGCCGGATGCAGATGCGCCGTGCAGTAGCCCAGGCTGAGGGCCTCGCACGAAAAATAGAAAACAACAAAATACAGCAGGATACTCTTTCTCTCAGAAAATTTGATGGTTCCCAATTTTCACCAAACTTAGTTAGCAATTTTCACTAAGGTGCCTTAACACTTCACGTTTTTCTTGTGGAAAGGTAATATAATCATTGTTTCTCTAAGTATTAAGTAAAAAAACTAGGAAAAAAGTAAATATTACACTCTCACAAAAAATAGAGAATGTTAAGGCGCCTTAGAGGAAGTTGCAAGCCAAGTGTGGTGGCGATCGGAGAACACAAAATTTCGCTGTCAGAGTACCGCTATTGTGCTAAAGTTTGTAGTTATCTTTGATAACAGTAGGGTGGGAAACAAAAATTGCTACATTTGTTTTGGATTACTGAAAAAACTGATCTTGAAACAGGTCTTGTTAGGAGTGCGGAGGCACGGCTGTGAATCTCTCGCAGTCCGTCTTTGGTGACGCCGCCACTGAGGTTCAAGACCTTTTTAAGAATCCTGTCGAAAACATCAAGCGGTGGCCTGCGTTGAAGCACGCATCGGAACGGGTTGGTAGGTGTGTTCAAGTAAACCTAATAAAGCATTCCGGTTAAGCTGAAATGCAGAGGAATGCAGGGAACAAGAAAACGGAAGTTCCGTGTAAAAGCATATATTTCCGTTTTCTTCTTCCTCGCATTCTTCTGCATTTTGGCTTTACCGGGACGCTCTATTTCAGTTTTCTTTGTTTTTTAAACAGTCTTACCTATGATTTAACTGATCTATTTAAAATAATTTCAGATAACACGAGTTTAAACGATACGCACCCGAAAGTAAGAATGGTACCATTTCTTGAAACGAACCCTCGCTTTCGCCAAGAAGGATGTTATTGGCCATCAAAAATTTGTATCTGCAAAACACGCCCATCAAAAATGGTAAATATT
>NW_026267141.1:2145998-2147552 GCF_000697945.3 Frankliniella occidentalis | reverse complement strand
TAATTACATATTTCCTCATAGTGATTTTTTATGATACGGCACTCAACTCAATTTTTCATTCCAGCTGTCCATTCTTGTCTAGTATTGTTCGCAATTTCAGGCATATTCGTACGAACGAGGACCAGAAAGTTTGAAAAGACTATAATGGGACGTATTCGACGCAGCTTCGATCATTTTAATTACGTAACACACTTGCGTCTTCTAAGAACTCTTTAACTGTTTGCAGTCTGCAAGTTACATCAGCACTGCTATTAAGTAAATGAGAAATCTCCAGGAAAGCAGAGATAGATTAACCAAACCAGCTGTGACTGCTGTTTACGGCTTTGTTGCGGTCATGGAGTACTCTCGAGAACGCAGCACCATCCCTCAAAAGGCAGAATACGGCATCTCCGCAAAGTGGGATACAAGCTGTAGTGTAGGTTTTCGTTGCTTCGGCACAATGTTTATAAAAATGTCAACGCTTGTATGTGTACAAATAAATGTAAATATATGACCTAAAGGAGGCGGGCTAACGGGTCTTACAAAAATTACCAAAACCAGATGTATTTTGTTCAGATAATGATTATGTTTCAATAAAGGAGGAATTGTTCAAAGTAAAATCATTAGAGCGAAAGTTTTTTTTTGGCTGAGCAATAGCGAAGTCTATTACTCCAGTGATGATCAAAAAGTTTCGTGTCTGTTTGTCTGTAATCGCAATAACTCGAGAACGGTCTGAGCTAGGTACCTGAAGTGTAGCTTTTTTAGTGTAGCTTTGTAGCATAAAAAGCAAGAACTGTATTGATCTTGAGCCCTCTAGCTTAAAAATTAACCTGTCAAAAGAATCGAAAACGAAAAACCCAAAATATTACTTAAAAGCATTTTTTTTTAACATCTAAGACGAAATTCGTTAAAGTAGAACACAGAGGGCCAAAAGTTTGTCCGTTTGGCTCTATCTCTAACCGCCAAGAGGCGATTTCCACATGAAAGTGACCTCAAATCATTTTAATGTTGTTCCTCAGATGCTTTATAGTCTCTGGTGGGGCAACTCGTCTAAATAAAATCGTGGGGGTGAAATTTGTGTCCTTTGGGGCCAACACCACCAGAAATGGAGCGACACCATAATTTAGGCGATATCACAACGATATAGTTTAGATGTCGCATGTCGTTGTTGTGCCCACTTTCGTGTCACTAGCGACACAAAAAGCGTCACAAATCGATATGCGATGTCGAAACGATATCGCCATTTCTGACGATACAAGGCCTACGACTCTGCTTTTTGCTCGACTCGGGTGTCAGCGCCGCAGGCCTAGGTAGATGTATGCCAGGCGCGTCGCAGCGTAACAGTGTTTAGTGAGACATCGCGAAGCCTGTTACGCGAGACGTGGTCTGGCGTACATCGACCTAGTTTTGATAAACAAAATTGATGGTCTCCCAGGGAATATGAGCACCATGCATAGAAACATGTTTAGGTTTTCTTGCTCACGTTATTTTTGACCACTTCAGTTGTCCTGGGATCATTTTATTCAAATACCGAGCACTCTGCTGTTGGTCGCAAAAAGGTCGCTGTCCAAACGA
>NW_026267141.1:2123022-2145423 GCF_000697945.3 Frankliniella occidentalis | reverse complement strand
CACGTTATTTTTGACCACTTCAGTTGTCCTGGGATCATTTTATTCAAATACCGAGCACTCTGCTGTTGGTCGCAAAAAGGTCGCTGTCCAAACGATACATTGAGGCTGGATTGAAGCAGCATTTCAAATCTTTGAAGTGTCATGGTGATAGTATCAAAAGCCAAGTCCATCTTAAGGGGGGAGGGGGGCTGAGACAGAACCAAATGTCCGGTAAGGCTGAAATGCAAGAGTGCGGGGAACAAGCTTGATGTTCCCCGCATTCTTATGTTCAGCGTTATTGGAAAGCTCCATTGGAGGGCCGGCCAGCCTCCCCTGTTGTCAGCGCAGCAGACCATAGTAGGCGGGCGAATAGGGTATTTCACCCAGTTTAAACCGGATCCAAAGAAGAACAGTAATGCTTCCTGAACTATTTCCTCCTTGACGCTCATTGGCTAACGCGGACGAAGTTCGTGAACCCGCCACCAGGTCAGCGAGTGCCCTAGTGTCGGGTGCGAGAACTTCGTCCGCGTGAGCCAATGAGCGCCAGGGAGGAAACAGTTCAGGAAGCATTATTGTTCTTCTTTGGATCCGGTTTAAACTGGGTGAAATACCCTATTTCAGCGGAACACCAAAACCCTCGTTGAAGTTGAAGTGAACCGGTACGTGTGTTTCGCGACGCCTGTTACGTGAGACGCGGCCTGGCCTACATCTAGCTTGGTATTCAATGAGGAAGTTGCCCGATAAGAGGAACAAAAAGAAGGTAGCGCTGAGGAGGTGGCGTGGCGTAGCGCCGTCCCTAAACAAAGCAGAACGCGGGCGACCATACTGTGTTTTGTCGCAAGTGGATGTGTGATCATAAATCAAGTTTTGTCGAATTTCTAAAGAAAAATTGGATCCATAATAGACCGGCGTAACGATCTTGTGTCAAAAAGTGCTTCTGTAAAGTTTGGCTTCGGAAAAGTAAGTTTATACAATCTTCTAAACCGTCCCGGTGTCGTTGTTTAGGTTAGTGTACGGACATATTGCATTGGTACAATTTTAACTCAACGATAATGACTCAACTGTCGTAAAAGCTTTGGTATAGGTGGTACCAAGGTGCTGGATGCATAGGCCCCTTCTAAACTGTTTGAAATCTAACGACACGCATCCTAACCTCTTCTAGCCTGTCGCTCATCTTCTGCTTTGTTTAGGGACGGCGCTACGCCACGCCACCTCCCCAGTGCTACCTTCTTGTTCCTCTTATCGGGAAACTTCCTCATAAAGCATTCCGGTAAAGCTAGAATAAGGAAGAATGCAGTGAACAAGAAAACGGGAGCCACGATGCTAACGCTTAGCTATTGCCTTTTTTGTTCCCTGCATTCTTCTGCATTTCAGCTTTACCCGGAATGCTCTTCAGTATATTTTCAGGATGAAGTGTAAGATTGCATAGCCAACAATTCTCTCAAATATTTATTTTTTATCGTACTTTTTAGCTGGCAGAGGTTTTGTTCTTTGGCAGTAGCCCACCGTCACACATCTACATTCGGGAATGTAAGAAATCAATCACGCTATTTGTCGGGCGTTTTAATCTATTGCTGTCCACACCTACACCTCGTCTGTTCTTCAGAGGACGAGGTTCAGAATGGGTGTAGATAGGAGCACAAGCACCGACAGGCTGGCCACGCTGCTGCTCGCTGTCTGCTGCTCGCACACCGAAGGCCTCGGAGACGCCATGTGTTTGCAAACTGTGCCGAGGAAATCCTGTTGAGCGCCGTCATCATCCACCTGGTCCAGGAGCTGGAGCAAACCAAAAAAGTGAGACAGGATTGTAGAGCACATTCAAGCTGAATGATAAGCGGGCACACTACGAGATCACTTGTTGTTTTAGATAGTGGCAGTAAAGGCCGACGCAGTAATATTCACTGCTGTGTAAGATCTTTTGTCATTGAACGACCTTAATACCAAGGCGTTCCGGGGAAGCTGAAATGCAGAAGAATGCGGGGAAGAAGAAAACGGAAATCGCAATGCTTTAACTTGGTGACTTCCGTAGTATTGTTTCATTCCTCTCCATTACAGCTAAACTGGAATGCTTTCTTCCATGTTTACAATAGAAATTAAACATTCTCTAAGTGGTAAAAATAATACACTCTCAGCCCGTTACTGACACTTTGCAAATACACAATGAACTTGCTTGTACAGCAGTAATACTCACAAATTTAGTTAGTAATACTAATTATTTTGTTAGCAAGTACTTAGCATCATCTTCCTAAGTAATTCCTCACAAATTTTTTAGTATTACTAACTAAATTTGTGAGTATTACGTGCAATTTTGTGAGTATTACTGCTGTACAAGCAAGTTCATTGTGTATTTGCAAAGTGTCAGTAACGGGCTGAGAGTGTAGACCATTTCGCTGAGCCGAAAAAGAATAAGAGAAGGAAGAAGCAAAGGTTTCGTTTAGGGCTGATAGGGACGATTTGCGAGTGATTTGTTGACTTAAAAATATCACATATGCTCTAAAAAACCATTTTGAACATGTAAGAGTTGTAGAATGCTGTGTTAGAAGGTCCATTAAGTCTCAAAATAAATATTTGCTCCTTCCTCCCCTTCTTCGTTTTCGGCTTAGCGGAATGGTCTATTGTGATAAGTTTTGATTGACAAATCTATTACGTTGTTTTCTTGAACGGCAAGTAAAGAAGGCTTTCCTGCGTAGAAAGGTTATCTCCCCCGTTTTATCCTTTAAGGGGAAAATTACGGGTGGTACCAAAACCTCCCAGATAGAGGGTTGCAGAGGCCAACTTTTTAAACACTTACGCCGTTGAGTGCGACGGCTGGCACACCATATTTGTAGATCTCGCTGGGAGTAATTTTCCCCATCTCCGCAAGCAATGCACTCCCTTCAGTTGAGTTGGCACAGGCGATGATCTGTTGCTTGTCGACGTCTGAGATCTTGGTCAAATCAGCGCACTGATGAAAACGGACATTGTTAGATATCGTACATTGAGCTGGGTATGGAAACGCCCTTAGGGCGAGATTGACCTATCGTTTGACCACATCGAAGAGAGGGTATGCATATTCAGATTAGGATTCCTCCGCGAAGGACTAACCGTTCGGAACCATCGAGGTGTCTAAACACAACATTTTTTCTTAGAAGATTCGATATTTGACATGTTCGAGTTACAAGAAACAGCAGTTTGTTCGATTTCGACGGATTGAAATCACCCTGTAACCGACCTCGGGCTGCAGCGTCTCTGGTGGCCTGACTTGCAGTTAGCTATTCTGGACTCTACTGCCCTCGACACCGGGGTAATATTACAAGAGTTCAGACCTTACAGATTCGTAATAACAATACGCGGTCGACAAAATATGAACCGTTAGTTATTAGTTGATTTAACTGAATGTAGTGCAGGAGAACGTGACTCTTGGCTGTTTCTTGTAAGTTGAACGTATAAACTATCGAATATGCAAGGAAAACCGTTGTGTTTAGACACCTCGATCGTTCCGAACGGTCAGTCCTTCGCAGAGAAATCTTAGTTTGAATGCGCCCTACCTCCTCTTCGCATCGATCAAAGGATAGGTCTATCCCGACCAGGGCGTTGTCATACTCTATTTTTAGCAAAAGTGACCGGCGTCAGCTAACGAAATCTCTTGCAATATTAGACCCTTAGTTTCAAATTAGTTTGTGAGCTGCGGACATATGGCAGCTTTGACACATTTCAAAAGGCTGCAATGTCTTTTTAAGAAAATAAACAAACTGGTTTTAGCCGCTTTTTTACGGGTATGAACGCTAAGCCGATCGGGTGTGAATCCTTAAGGGGCAGTTAATTTCTAGCATGTACATACAAGGCACACATAGAATGTAGGCCGAGGTGGACAAAGTATGACTAAGAGAAAATTTCATTTGACTGCTGAACTCTTTTTGACTCTTGATTTATTGAATATCCACGGGCAATCCTGCGTGTGTCGATCTGAGAATAACCATGCGGTACCTTGTCCGCAGGGTATGGTATTGTGCGGTCTGGATACACTGCCTCCATGAGGCAGGTGAGGTAGGTCCAGAGTTTGCTGCTGTCCTTCATCTTGTTGAGTGCGCACGCGTGCACCTTGTTGCCGTAGCACTCCGTGTCGCCGTGCTGACACGAGAATGAGTACGAGCCATCCGCAGATTTCGTTGTCTGGAACACACAATGTAGTTTAGGGCTGGATGTGTGGTCAAAATGAACGCCAACTGCGCAACACTGCGAGATTTCAATCGTTTACTAGCAACATTTGTTCGCATTTTTAATTACGAGCAACCTTAAATTTTTGGCAGTCCATTCTTTCGTCCAGAAAATGGTATCCTAAGAGGGAGAGGAAATACCCTGCTTCAACGCTATTTTGATCATTAAAAAGTACAAGGAAAATTTTCTGTGGCTGCAGTCAATATTGACCGCTTGTTATTTTCCAGCAGATCTCGTACATTAAAAGAACGGGGTCACCGTAGAGTACTGCTAAAAATAAATCAGAACTTGACGAAGAATTTGCTTTGAAAAAAAGTTGGCAGAACTCTTTGTGGATTTTTGGGAAACCACAACCATTTCAAATTGAGATAGCAAAATGCACGATTTTTAACTACAAAGGAGTGTTGTGATTTCACACCATGTCCATAGAGATATCATGTGTTACGAGATCACGATATGTTTTTAACATTCAAAATTTAGGGCACCGAATCTGGTACAGGGTGTAACAGTACGGGACGACCATACACGGAAAAAAACAAGTAAGTTAAGACAACTAAATGGTAGCTGCCTTAGCTTTTATGTTTGCTAATATCGTGACAAGCATTTTTTTTTGCTACCACATCGAAACGTTTGCTGTCACAGCGACGTATCAGCTGTGAGAGCTAATGCTCCACCTGCAGGAGCAAATGCGATGTCTGCTTCAGTTGATTGGGGATAATCTACCAGAACGAGCACTAAACCTAATCCAGATAAGCATTAGCTGCCCTCGCTAATTCTTGCACACATGAGTCAATTATTCAGCTACGGTAGCTTAAAAGTTGCTTGTCACGATATCAGCAAACATATCAGCTATGCGAACTTACATAGTTTTTTCCGTGTACCAATGTGCGCGGCTACCGCACCAAAACCACGATACAGTAAAGCCCACGGGACGGACACTTTTGTTTGATGCTCTGGGCACCGTACTAGACGTGAACGGTATGAGCATGCACGGCACATCATTCCGTACAAGCCTTGGGATTTTTTTCACTGTGTTTTTCGGTATTTTTTTCAGATATTCAGAAAATTTAGTTTCCGATGCGGTCTCTCCCTTACAACGGGCATACAGACACGCAGAGTGGCGTCCTACGTCTACAAGCATGAGAATAGACAGTTTAGCACGCCTTTTTGCAGGCAGAAGGGCGTGCTAAAACAACGAAGTGCACTTCGTGGCCATGGCTACCGCGGTGACGAGCCTTCTTTTCACAGGTAACATCGGTGACAACCTACTTTTAGTTTTAGCAAATACACCTGTACGAAACTTCAGAACGCAGTGTATTCCGTGATATTAAAGCTATGGCGTGGTTGCCATAACTTACATTGGCCTTGCCGTAAGGGACCAGCTCGATGGTGTAGCCTCTTGCCAAGCTGTCGAGTTGCATAGCTGGGTAAAGCTGATTCACGAAGAGTTGGATAGAGAAAGGACACAGCGTCTCGTAATACACAGTTACCCTGGGTCCTCCACACACTGAGGGCTTGGGGTCCGAAATGTATTGGCAAATGGTACCTGTCGCAAAGTAATTCATCATCATTTTGGTTTTATATTTGAGGCTCAAACTGCCTTGACTCTTAAAATTCGACCACACCACGACAGTTGCTCGTTATTTTCTTGTATAATTGTTTCCCCTGTTTTCTCCAAAGTCATTTTCTTTAGTATCCCCTTACACCCCCTCAGGCGTGGTCTTTGCCAGGATTCGCACCACGCATGGAACGGGCCACCACACCCACAAAACTAAAGTCTTAATTCAAGGCAAATTTCGGCCTCTTTGCGCTATTCTTAGCTTATTGTAGCCAATTTCTTGAATCACGGTAAAAGTTCCCTCGGATGAAGAAATACAGATTCAAGAAAATCGGCTTGAAAAAACCAAAGCGAAGAATGCTGTTTTTCAGGGCTCGGACACACCCTCCGGTCGCCCAAATGCCTGGAGTATTATATACGGCCACACCAGCCTTCCCTGAAAAGTGTTTGTTTTTCTTTTTTAACATTAATTTGCTGACTCACCTTTTAAGTTGGTCTGCGCCTCATCAATGTCTTGTTGATTTTTCGTCTGTATAAGAAATTAATACAAAAAGAACATCATTAGAATGTCAGACAACCCTTTCACACATTCTGTTTTATGGCACCCAGCACAATGTCATAATTCTGTCAACACAAATGTGTGTATGGAATGCTCTATCGAGCAACTAAAGGGCCATGTATGAGGAGCCTGTTTGAGGGGAGGTAGTGACCTGAGCAAATACAGATGAAGTAAAAAAGTTCAACTCAAAGGCTTCAGACGGGAATGGGGGTAAATGCAAATTGTAGAGTTACCCTGTGCTTCAATATCTACCTTAATTTATTATATTGGACTTCCTGTTCGTTCCAAATCTTACTCAAACACTACAAATTAGTCGCCAGTAGTTTAAAATTGAACAGTACACACATCAGTATATGGGATGACGGGTCATCCCCTCGAATCAGTGACATTTATACACTCACATTATTGAGCACGACGGTCGGGACCCAGGACAGCTCGGGTCTGCTGGGAGTCAGCTTGCCCATGTCGGCCAAGAGTTGGTCGCCCTTGGTGGAGTTGGCACACTGCACTATAGACTGCTTGACTGCTGGGTCCACTCCGGTGAGATCTGCGCACTAATGCCAATGTAGTTATGAAATAACTTCATCCGACGCCTTGTACCACACTATTACACTAGATTTTTTAAAACCTTCGTAAGCTTTCAAAGACTCTGACATATTTTTATTACAGGCATGGTGATTTTGTTTGTTTCCCCGCTTTCTTCTTGTCAGCTTTTCCGGAAGACTTTCTCGCTGTCGGCAGGTCAAGCAGGCCCGGCCCCTGCCGCGAGCAGTTGGGTGCGAAACAAAGTTTAGCTGCACGGCAACTACGATCGGCCGAGGGATGGGCCGGCTCGTTGCATCCGGGGCCCTATCAGAATAGCAGAGCAGCAGGCCGGTGTAAGGGGTTTACCTTCTCCGAAGGGTAAAGCGCTGTGCGGTCTCTATACAGAGTTTGGAACAGGCAGGTCAGGTATCTCAGAAGCTGCCCCTTCTCCGTCATTGTTTGCAGCGCGCATGCGTGAACCTTGTTGCCGTAGCACTCCCTGTCACCATGCTGACATGTGAAGGAGTAGGAGCCATCTGACGATACGTTTGTCTGGAACAGGAATATAAAATACGGCTCACTTTAAGCCGTTTGCGGTCATGAAGCATTCCGGTAAAGCTGAAATGCAGAAGAATGCGAGGAACAAGAAAACGGAAGTCACCATGTTAAGGCATAGCGATTTTCGTTTTCTTCTTCCCGCCGCATTCTTCTGCATTTCAGCTTCACCGGAATGCTTTGTTACCGAAGGGCACTGTTGGAAATCAAACCGTATGGAATTTTTTTTAGCGAAAAATGTCTTGTTAATTTGTATGCACAAACATTCGTCAAATAACGAAGAAAATGTAACTCGGTTGTTCTACTACTTGGTCAATGTACGCCAGACCACGTCTCGCGTAACAGGCTTCGCGATATCTCACGATTCACTGTGAAGCTGCGACGTCCCTGGCAGACATCTACCTAGACATGCGGCGCCATCAGCTGAACCGGGCAAAAGGCAGAGTCGTCGCCTCCGGCTCTGGCCTCAAAGGTCACAACTTTTGGTTCATATGGTTTAATTTTGACGAGGTACCTCACCGAAAACCATTTATCATAACCATTATTGTGTATGCTTGTCATCGGTTATTTTTTTTTATTTACGTCTTGTGGAACCGGAGCGCATCTTACCTGAGCAAAGCCGTAGGGAATCAGGGTAAGATCAGTGTGTGCCAGCAGACTCTCGGTCATCATCGCTGGGTAGAGCTGGTTGACGAAGAACTTCATAGAGTCGGGGCATAGTGACTCGTAATACACAGTCACAGGTACGATACCCTAAACCAAAAGAAAACCATTAATAGCACCTGCTTTCACACTGCAAACCCAGCTTACCCCAAACACATATGAGACTGTGCTTGCCAAAGTACACACGTCCACAAACTGACCATACACACACTTTGTGTGTTTGAGCGTTACCCAAGGTAATGAAGCATTCCGGTAAAGCTGAAACTGAAAGGGGAAGAAGAGAACGGAAATCCCTATGCTTGAACAGAGGATTTCCGTTTTCTTGTCTCTGCATTCTTCTGAATTTCAGCTTTACCGGAATGTTTTATAGGGTATTCCGGACAAGCCAAGCGCCGCAAACAAGATTCGAGGATAGCGCTGGTCGAATCCCAGCCTCATGGCATTGTGTCTATTCGACACTCTGCAGATGAGCACCTTGCCCCGTAAGAAGGTAAGAAAATGGTGGCGTAGCGTAGCGTGGTCTCACAACAAAGCAGAAAGCCACATCGTGCAATATCGTTTTCAGTCAAAGTAACATATTTAAATTTGATATACCTAGTACCGTGGGTACTGCAAACAAAAATTTATCAAGTAACGTCCACAAAACCGTCATGTGAGAATATTGGTATCAAGTTATGTTGCTTTGTTGTGAGACCACACTTCGCTACACAACTATCTTCTTTCTGTTCTTACGGGGCAAGGTGCTCATAGGACATTGTTGTTAGGACGCGTCGATTTTGGGTTGTTTGATGGCGCCTGTGAGCCACAAGGGCAGCAGATCACCCCCGTGCGCGGTCGGGTGAGGGACTACTTACTGGGCTCGCTGCATGACTCACGAATGAGTCGCTCACTATTGAGGATATTCTAGTAAATAGAGTGATTGTGTGGGATACATCTCTCTCACATTTCGACTCAAACTGTTATACACCGATTCCACCCATATCCCAGCCTTGCTGCCACAGGACCCCAGAATGGGTTAGTTCCCTTGTAGGAGCGCCTTAAGCAACTTCACTACAGTTAGGTGAAAACCTACGATCGAAATATTACACCACACCCACAATAACGCATACCGGTCAAGCATGCATGGAACAAGAAAACGGACATCACTATCCTTTTCCACGGGACTTCCGTTTTCTTGTTCTCAGCATTCTTCCGCATTTTAGCTTTACCGGAATTCTGTATTATCTTATTTCACATGGTTAACTGCTTTATTTCATTGTTGTCAACTGCTGACCCCAGGTGATCTGAGGCGGATATCAACTCTCAGCACCACTAGGTGCGAGGTCCGAATCGACATGTCACTTATCAGAAACGATAAGTGATATCGGTGATAATTAATCTACAGACTCCGCTCGGAAGCCCAAGATAATGGAAGATTGATGAGTGACTTGGAAGTCGGAGCGCTGCTGGCTGGCCGAACAGGCGCGGCCCCTGCATAACGGAGTTGTGAAAACAGGCAAACGTGTATGTTATCATAATACAACTATTCCAGTCAGTGGAGTAGAGGCTTCATTATCGCTCAGACAAAAATTCGGAATTTTTCAATCCCGTTAAGCCCACTATTTACGACAGCACAAATTTTGCAGGTTTCTGTTGTGTATTTCGGTTGCGCGAAGCAGCGGAAACGGAATGGTCGAGCGGCTGCTGGGTCCAGCTCAGCTGGCGAACTGCGCAGGCCGCTCACCGCTCCGCCGCCTCCCCCGCGCATGAGCGACAGACGTGCAGCCTCCGCTTACCCGGAATACCCTTTCGGCTTATTTAGCTGATCGTAAGCGAAGCCTATTACTCCACTGGACGAAGGAGCTTCATTTTGTCTGTCGGTACGCACGATAACTTAAGAGCCGATCGAACAAGCGGTCTGACATTTTCAGGCTCGTTTTGTAACTTAAAGCCGGGTTGAGTTGTAAAAGGAGCATTGTAGCTCAAAAATTGGCCTTTGATATATTTGTCACATATTTATTTTGGTGGTTTTTATGATAAACCCTGGGAAAGTAGAGCCATCTGGACGATAGCTTCGTAAGTTTTCCTCTAACTTTGTTCAGGCCCAATTTCGGTAAATTTTTAAAGAAAGTTAAATGAAAGTAAACGAATGGTCCATTAAGTGGTAAAAAAGGATTTCTCTCGCAGAGTTGTAGAGGATGTATACCCACTAACGTCGCAAGAAAACATTCCGGTAAAGCTAAAAAGAAGAAGAACGAGGTGAACAACCAAACGTATATCATAATGCTGTACCATGGTGACTTCCGTTTTCTTGTTTCCCGCATCTGCATTTCAGCTTCACCGGGGAAAGCTTTATTGGCGCCGAACCACACCATTTAAAGGGTTCTAGGTGCCATACATCCCCTATTACGAACAGATGATTCGTGTAGATGAATCTGACAAACTGAGCCTGTAATGACAACTTTCTCCGAATAGCGATTCATTTCCTTTATTTAAGAGTGATAGGTCCCGACAGTTGCATGACAAATTTTGGGGCCTCAAGGCCCCATACCAGCATACTTTACTTTTAACTTGCCTCGGGTGCCAGCGACGCAGGCCTAGCTATGTGTGCGTCCGACGCGTCGCAGTGGAACAGTGTTCCGTGAGATATCGCGAAGCCTGCTACGCGAGACGTGGTCTGGCGCACGTCTAACTAGTTTTAGATTTTTTCACAGCGTGCGTCACTTCGCAGTGAGAAATGAAATATCAGACCGATATCGAATAGGGTGGTACAGTAGTCCGGGGCTCGGTTAGACCGGAAAGAGAAGAACAAAAATCGTCGGGCGTGGGGAGGAACGGGGCAGGGTGGGGGCAGCACCCCGCTCCTCCTCGCGCCCGACGATTTTTGTTCTTCCCCTTCCGGTCTAGCCGAGCCCCGGAGTACCCTATCCGATATTAGATTTCTCACTGGGTTGTTCACTGTTGTGGGTTCGGGGAGTTGATAGCTCTTCGTAAAACAAGGTAGCTAGTTTCAAAACCTATAGGCTACCCCTCTCGACGCGGTAGGAAGAACAAGATTCATAAAAGCCGAGGGTGGGGGTAGCGAGTCGGCTTCCCCACCCGCCCGCGCTCCCCCCACCCTCGGCTTTTGTGAATCTTGTGTTCTTCCTACCGCGTCGAGCGGGATAGCCTATTGAACCTTGACTGTACTGCGCGGTACTTACACTGACTCCTGAGACTGCGAGCAGCGCGGTAACCAACAAGGTGTACATCGCGGCGGAGGTGAAACTTACACTGCAGCCGCTCTGGTTGGAAGTGCAAATCAGTCTGGGCAGTCCGGCTCACAATGTTATCGGGCCTAGCTCCGACCAGTGTGTGTCTGTCAGCGCGCTGGCTTATTCTGATGACGTAACCTCACCAAGATGACGTAACCTCAAGAAGGCCCCACGGTGGCCTGAATCGCCTCCCACTCCCGAAGCAAGCTATGGGTGAGCGATAGAGAAGACTACATTCTAGTGTCGATCCTAAAGGTTTCACATCTGTCGGTCTGTGTGTGCGTGGTAGTGCGCACGCCCTCTTCGGGCTGTTAAACAGAATCATTGCGAGCACAGTTCACAAAACATCTTTGCTCTGCTGGCATCTTCGTTCGGCAGGGGCCAGCTTGGCGTGATCGCGGCCCGACCCGCTCATTCACTGCCTGACGTGAGCTCACCGCCTCACGGTGCTGGAGGCGGTAGAGTGCCCCCCCCCCCCCCCCGGGCGCGAAGCAAGGTCACTGTAACCCTATGAGAGCGATGGCAGGGGACCAGAGCCAATCTATATCAAAACTGGTACGGCAACCAGCTATTTTCATCAAAACGATAGGCAGCCACTGGGAACTGTCCAATAAGAAAATTTGGGAGGTTTCTTGGGGGGGGGGGGGGGGGGGCAAGAAGTCTCCCTAACTTTTGCTACATATTTATTTTTCGTTTTCATAGACTAAAAGATACGAAATGTTGGCATGTCAAATCTTTGACAAGTATCTTAAAGACATCGTCAGCCAAGACTCGCCAGTGTCCTATAGGGTATTCCGCTACAACGCAATCGGAACCTTAAGAAGAAAAGCATGACTACCCGATCTGTTTCCTTCTGAACGCTGATTGGCCAAAGATGGGTGTGTCTGTGGCGGTCAGCCAATGAGCGCGCAGAGGGAAGCAGATCGAGCAGTCATGCTTCTCTTCTTTAGGTTCCGGTTTTATGATGCCGTGAGGAGCAGTAGGAGAAAACGGCAGCAGGAACTTTTATGATACATGTAGGGTACTCCACTCCGGGCGCGCGGCAGCTGAAGAAGGCAAGAAGCACCACAGCAGGGAGTGGGGAAGCGCGTAGCGGCAGCGCGGCGTGTCCCCCCCCCTCTTCACTTATGTGATTCTTGCCGTCTTCTCCAGCCGCCGCGCGCCCGGAGCGGGGTTCCCTTGTAGCGGTATGAAAAACACTAAAATTCTGTAAATGTGCGTGTTAGATCTTGGAAACCTTTACACTATGTACTGAAATAATACTAGGTAGATGTACGCCAGACCACGTCTCGCGTAACAGGCTTCGCGATATCTCACGAAACACTGTTACGCTGCGACGCACCTGGCATACATCCACCTAGGCCTGCGGCGCTGACACCCGAGTCGGGCAAAGGGCAGAGTCGTAGATAGGCCTTCGGCTCCAAAGGACACAAATTTAACCCCCAGTATTTTATTTTGACGAGTTGCCCCCACCAGAGACCATCAAATATCTGTGAAAACAATACTAGGTAGATGTACGCCAGACCACGTCTCGCGTAACAGACTTCGCGATATCTCACGAAACACTGTTACGCTGCGACGCGCCTGGCATACATTTACCTAGGCCTGCGGCGCTGACACCCGAGTCGGACATAAGGCAGAGTCGTAGATAGGCCTTTGGCTCCAAAAGACACAAATTTTACCCCCAGGATTTTATTTTGACGAGTTGCCCCACCAGAGACTGTCAAATATCTGAGAAACAACATTAAAATGGTTTAGGGTCATTTTCGTGTGGATATCGCCCTCTGGCGACTAAACGGTTAGAGATAGAGCCAAACGGACAAAATTTTGGCCCTATGGGTTCTACTTTGACGTATTACGTCTTAGAAAGATGTGAAAAAAATATTTTGGGGTGTTCGTTTTTGATTTTTTTGACAGGTCAATTTTCAAGCTAGAGGGCTCAAAATCAATACCGTTCTTGCTTTTTATGCTACAAAGCTACGCTAAAAATTTCAGGTACCTAGCTCAACCTGTTCTCGAGTTATCGTGTTTACAGACAGACACACAACTTTTTGATCATCACTGGAGTAATAGGCTTCGCTATCGCTCATCCATTAATGAAAAGCTCTTAAGGGGCTCTACTTTGACCCATAGGAGGCTGTTACAAAATAATATTTTTAAAAAACGTCATTGTGGTGGGACCTGTGGTACACCTAAAATTAGGGTAAAACTAAAGATATTCGATAAAGATATGCACTAGGTAGATGTACGCCAGACCACGTCTCGCGTATCAGGCTTCGTCATATTTCACGAAACACTGTTTACGCTGCGACGCGTCTGGCGCACATAGCTAGGCCTGCAGCGCTGACACTCAAGACAAGTTAGCAGGGGAATAAACGGAAAGGGGCCCTTCGGCCACCAAATAGGCCATGCTAACAGCAATGTGGGGGACTCATTACTCTACAATTGGGGGTGAAACTTTGGATATGTGCGCCAGACCGCGTCTCGCGTAACAGGCTTCACGATATCTTCCGAAACACTGTTACGCTGCGCCGCGCCTGGCATACATCTACCTAGGCCTGCGGCGGTGACACCTGAGTCGGGCAAAGTAAAGAGGCCTTCGGCACAAAAGTCACCAATCCTGCTCCGCAGGGCTTATGTTCACGAGTGTCCATATTGTAGACTAGAAGATCTGTGTTGGTGGCTTCTACACATAAACACAATACAGACTGCACTTTTTTCATATTTTATTTTGGAGATAGGAATTCAAAAATCTTAAATTATTAATAGTCGCTGTCTTTCAGTAACACAAATCGGCCCTGAAAATTCCAGGTCGCTAGCTCAATTTGTGTGATGCGGTGGCTTCTACACATGAGATCTGAACAAACTGCACTTTTTTTCATTTTATTTTGGAGATAGGAATTAAAAAATATAATATACTATTAATAGTCCTTGAAAAGAGGCGATTTTGACGAGCTTGCAAGAGGAAGCCAGCCCTTCTGAAAACTCACTCGCTCCTAGCCCTAGTGGCCGGCTTCGACAACTCTCGCTATGTACGCTAGAACACGCGTAACAGGCTTCGCAATATCTCACGAAACACTGTTGCTGGGACTCGCATGGATTACATCTACCTTGTCCTGCGGCGCTGACACCGGAGTCAAGTAATGGAGAATTATACACAAAGATACTGGCCTACGGCCTGCCACGTGTCGCAGGCAGGGTTATAATTATCCACTTAGTTTTGTCAAAAATACCCTCTCGCCGGGCGCGGGGGGAGCGGGGCAGGGTGGGGGCAGTACCCCACTCCTCCCCGCGCCAGACCGGCCCGACGATTTTTGTTCTCCTTCCGGTCTAGCCGAGCCCGGGAGTACTCTATGCTGTGATATTGCCATTGAATGAATACCCGCTTGGGACCCGGATGGACCCGCTTTACAGCTCTGGATGCTCTTCTTCGAACTCGATGTGTCTTTTTATAACTCAAAACGACCCTGAACAGTTTAGGTCGCTAGCTCAATAGGGTATTTCACCTGAAGCAAACCGGATCCAAAGAAGAACAAGAGTTCTTCCTGAACTCTCTCCTCTTTCCTCCTTGGCGCTCATTGGCCGATGCCGACGAAGTTCTCGGACCCGACACTAGGGGTCGACCGCCCTTGCGGCCGAGACTGAATAGGGTCTACTATGCGAATGGGTTAGTTTCTTGGAAGCAGATGATAGGTAATGATCAATTATATTATATCAGCACAGAATGTAAAGGTTTCAAAGATCTAAGAACTACATTAACAGAATTTTGGTGCTATTCGTACCGCTATTCATATCATACTATTATGTCATCTAAGTTCCTAACAGGGAGCGGAGGGCGCACGCGGATGCTCCCCTACACCCGCTGCTCCTCCGCGCGCCCGCCCCTACCACCGCTTCCTGTATCCGTTTTTGTTCTTCTAAATTCCTGCCAGAACTCCATTTAAATACCCTGTCAAAGCTGTGAGATATTGGCTCCATTAGAGATTACCTTTATAGCCTTTTATTTTACAAAATTTCGAATTTTACGACATATTTGTCTTACAGGCAAAACAGATTACTGGAATTTTGTATGAGTCGCAGCACAAACATTTACATGAGAAAAGTAAAACCCAGCAGCAAAGACAATGACATACACAAAAGCATTCATCTTCTTCGTCGCTTGTTGTTCGCCTGTGAGACCAGCAGTAGCAAAGACATCTTTTTCTTCTAAACAGCACTCACACTTGCATTGGTTTGTCGTGGGCTTCATGGCGTTGCCTAAAAACCTAAAATTTTGAGGAAATACAATTGTTTAACTAATCTTGTGTCCAAAAGTTTTTTTGAGGGCCAAAATACATAGTAAAGACTTGTAACCTTTTTAAACAGACTGCAGGACAGAAGAAAAAAATATTTAAACTAAAGCTTGTAGCAGAGAATGCTTAGTTACACACAACCAATCAATTGTACTCTCAGTTTAAAAATGAAACAAATGAGTGTTTCACATAAATATAACAAATGTCAAGTTACATTTGTTTGTATATGTCCAAATCCATTGAGATTGTGAGCTAGGAACCAGACTGTTATGTAAGCCAGTTTTGCCTTAATGAAAGGCATTGCTATAGCCCTCACAACAAAGCAAATAATGACCCATTGAAAAGGGCTTGCATTATTTTAAATGAGCAACAACGTTTCAAAGAACAAAAGTGTACCAGTAAGTTACAAATCACATGGAAACACCCTTGGCCTAGGAGTAAAAATAAAAAAGTGCGCACTCACCAATAAGTTGTAACCAGCAACAGGGCTGTTTTCTGGAATTTCTACTTCAAAGAATGACTCCAGGCAGCCCTGCTTGACAGAACAACTACTTCAAAGAAAGCAGGTTCGAGTGAACAAAAGTCTGCTAAGTATGAAACAATATGAAAAAACGACCAGCCGATAATAATGCATTTTACACTAAATAAGACAAATTTTAGTGAAACCTCTCCTTATGATGAAGTTGGTCGCAGAATGCCATCTAAAAAGGCTAGCGAGCTATGTAAATGACATGGTACGCTTTCCCGTACTTACCCGTAACGGCAGTTGGTGACGCCGGTGACGGTGGCCCCGCAGCACGCTGTCATGGTACCCCCACGATATTTTTACCCCGAGGTACAAAATAACGTAAGAAACGCACGTGTTGGGCGTGCACGCCTTGCAATAGGGGGCGGCGGCGAGGAAGGCGGCGAGATCGCCCGTGGAGCTCCGGCGGGCCCTCGACACATGAAAAACTGAAAGACATGTTAACAGGCGGGAAGCACGGGCGTGCGGTGCGCGCGGGGCAGCGGGGGCGGGGCAGGACCGCGACTTACTAGTTGAGTCTGACAGCAGGTCTGGGCTTAGGGGCTCCAGCGCCGACCCCATGGACGAGAGTCTGGCTCTATTGAGCCCCGGCGAAATGGTGGCCAGGGAGAGGCTGCGCAGAAGCTTCCACGGGGTCTTCGGCTGCTGGGAGGGGCTCCACCTGTGCCCCGTCTACCCGCGGCCCCAGGCTGAGGCGGTGCGCGATGCACAGCGTGCCCCGCGGCGGCACTCTCTCCTGCGGCACTATGTCCGTGGCAGGCGCGCGCGGGCCCCCGGCGTCCACCTCGTTGTACACGCGGACGGTGAATCGGTAGAGCGTGGCGAGCGCGGACAGCACCGCGTTGTTGCCCCACGCGCCGCCCTCGCCGGCCGGCCGCCGCACGCCGTCTATCACGCCGGCCAGGGCGGCCGCGGGGTCCGGCACCTCGCATCTCGCCGTCCACAATCAGCCTCGCGTACCGGCCAGGCTCGTCCAGGACGAGGCCGACGGCGGGGTCCTGGTACAGGTCTGGGTGGGTCTCCATGAACGTGGCTGCTTCTCTCCTGAGGCTGGCTGCCAACTTCATGTGAGCCTGGCCTCCCACCGGACTCAGCCGGCTCTTGCTGACGCCCCGGTGGTGCAGCTGGTGGCGCCAGGGCCGTGAGCATACAGTCCCCGTCCGACGGCATGCACAGGACCTGCACCTCGCCCTCCTCCACACGCACCGTCTGCTTCGTGCCGGCGGCGGCCCAGACCTGCAACGAACGCACGTGTCACTCACAATTCACCAACACACAGCGAACGACTCTGAGAAACACACAAGTCAAATCTTATGTACCTGGGAATAGGAGGGCAAACCCTGTCATCGCTGTCCGGCAGCAAGGACGAGCACGTGCTGAAGACATGTACGTCCCGGTTGCACGCCACACACTCAGTGTCGTGGGGGACCCTATCAGCACCAAGAGTGCAGCACGGGACAGCTTTAAAAAAAAAAACAGGAAAAACAAAACGGAAGTTAATTATTTGTAGGATGGCCACATCTAAATATTACAGCGATACTTATAAGTGAAATGCTATTACTTGTGGGCTTCTAGACCAGTGAGCATACAGTCCCCGTCCGACGGCATGCACAGGACCTGCACCTCGCCCTCCTCCGTGCCGGCGGCGGCCCAGCCCTGCACCGAACGCACGTGCCACAATTCACCAATACACAGCGAACGCCCGGCCCGCTCGTCTCGTCCCTCTCGGTCGACGCCAGTGCCACTGGCGGCTCTTCGCGAACTACGAATGTGCTGTCATTCCGTGGCCCCTTGTTTTCTGTGCTCCTTGTTTTTCTTACCTTCGGGAAGTTTTTGTTTCTTTTTCTACAGTCAGGGCAGTTGTTTGCAAATTGCTTCACACGCTCTTTCTTCCCCCACCAGTCAAATGCATGCAACGAGGCTGCTTGTGCCCTTGAATGGATCCCAATGCCAAATCCTCGACGCCGGTGTTTTCTGAAAAAGAAAATAGAGTTGGAGTTACTCGGATCGTGGTGGCAAAGACAAAATTCGCACTTCTTTCATTGTTTAACAGTCACTAAAATTTAACAAGAAATAATCGTTAAATATCGCAACTGTTGGACCGTCTGTCAAGTTGGAGGTCATCGGAAGCTCGGAAGACGCCGCTGACTCCACCGACATCGACAACTATAATCCGGCTTAAATTTCGCATCGGGGCTGTTTGGTGCACTCTTTGTTCCATTCTCTATGGTCGGAGGCTGTCGGGGCACATCACAGACACCATCAGGGATCCTTGGGATCCTGACAAATCCTGCGCCCCTTCCCCCTCCCCTTCCCCGCAGCAACTCCGGTTAGCTTTAAGGCTATTGTAAATGCTATATCCAGTCAAGAATTGGTCGTTTCCACGCTTCCCGGATGACATGGTTTAGATATGGACCTCTATATATGAGCAGATATGAGTATATATGGGCGCCCATATATGTGATTTTATATGATCATATATAACTCCATATATAATGCTATATACGATCATATATAACGTTATATATGATCATATGAAACATTATATATGATCATATAAAACATTATATATGATCATGTATGTCGGTATGAAGGGCGAGGCCTGCATAAGAAGGCACATGAATTTCAACTCGTTCAAAAGTAAAAGAAAACTTTTTTGAAATGGAATTCGTCTCCATTCCTTCCTCAGAGACTTCAATACTTGTTTAATTTGAATTATTAACTCCAAATTACCGTGAACTTACCTGGAGTTGAACTCCCGACCTGCGTGTTACGGACAAGTAAGTACCCTAGACCACTCGCCTATGAAGCGCCCGTGTGGGAGGAAGTGATGGGAACCGGTGAGATTTGACTCATAAGTCCCATTTGGCTTTAAACTTCGTTATTATTGGCAGTAGAAAAAAAGTAAAAATTGCTATATGTTGCTTAAAGATCAAGGACTGCCTGATCTGGACTTATGTTCCTTTGTCAGATCCCACAGGTGGACTTATGTTCCTCTGTCAGCTCATGCATGGACTTACGTTCCTTCGTCAGATCCACAAGGGGGTGTCAAAACACCAAAGTCACACTAAAATTTGTTCTAATTGAGATAGAGCTACATATGTTTCGCTGAGATGTAAAGCATCCTTAAAAAAAAACATTCTGTGAAGGAATAAGTAATCTAGCTTTAAAACTGTAGCAGCCAGACTAGAATTAGACACACTTTTGGCTCTCCTGAAAAATTAGCTTAAGTGGACTTAAGCTCCTTTGTCATACCATCAGTGAGTTCCCAACGGCCAGTTCCACGGGGAGCCCCCTCGGTAGCCAACGTTGTCCGTGGCGTGGAGGCATTGCTTAGTGCCATTCTGGCTGGACAGCATGTTCGTAGTGGCGTAGCGTACCTACCACCTGCATGCAATAGGTTGATAATACTAATACAATCAAGGATTCATTTTGTTTTTAATCTTTGTGAACCTGATGAGCGATTTAAGGGGGCAGACCTGTGAAAATCATTTAAAAATTCACTTTTTTTTATTGCTTAAAAAAATTCTTTGATCTTTCCTCTTTATAATGCCGAAAAGCAAATGTCGAAATTCGAAAAATTGCTCTCAGGAGAGCCCAAAACGTGCTGCGGGCGGCCGGCTGGCTGGGCCGCTATATCGGCCCTATAGGGCTCGCCTAGCCGCTCAGGACAGGACACACAACAAGGAAGGAGTCTTCTAGAGCCCCGGAATCTTTAAGAACCAGCACAGAAAGTTGCCCCGACTTTTGGTTCGTCGTTGCACATCGGTACTGAAAACTTTAAACGCGTTTTTCTCCCACTTCTGTTTTGCGTTACCGTGTGGAGCCTCCAAGCCACAGTTTTTGAGCTACAGCCTAGCCCCTTCGCCTGGTTGTAGCCTAGATAGGTACCTTTCGTTTGACGAGAGCGATTTTTGATATCACATTTTAGGTACCCAAACTTTAAGAATTTTTTTCACACACTTAAAAATAAAAATTTCAAAATCGCTCTCGTCAAACGAAAGCTACATCTTTTAAGAGTAAATGAGTATTTTTGTCGTTGCTGCAGGTCCATCCGTTGTCGCGCAGTCCTGCACACGGTAAAGGCCCGTAACCCCCCACTTCGAGACAAAGAAGGGCATGTTCCCGGAGAAGCAAGCAGACGTTGTATACATCAAAACGTAGCTTAATCCTTGCTCTTTCTAAATATCTTTCGTTGAAAGCGCTACGATTCTTCGTTTTCTTGTAGTTACTATTTTCCCAAACCCTTGCGTTTCACAGGTCTGCCCCCTTAACTAGAGTTCTAGCCAGAAGGAACAAAAGCTAACAACAAGACAGTACATCCCTAAAGAACAAACTCAGTTTATTTAGTTCCAAAACAATTTACATATATTGGGGGAGGGGGGGGGGGAGTAGTTGACTGCAGTTACTCCTCCGCTATCTTCTCGAAGCGATCTTGTAGCGGAACGGTTAACCGCTCATTCGGACTTGTCTGCATTGGCCTTCAACACGAACTCCTCGTGTGCGGCTCCGTAGACATTGGCTAGTTGGTGCAGCTTTTCGACAGTGAGGCCCTCTCCATGATGAGTCCTCACACATAGTGATCAGGGACCTGCAGAAGTCTCCCGGGGCCAGGATGGCGGTGACCGGGAGGGGGCTACATTAATGTTATTCGGCTCAAATAAGTGCCCGAATGGTCTTAACCAGATCTGCCCACTTTTGGCTTAGGAATAGTGTGACAAACGACATTTACGCAAGTCCCAGTCACTCGTTCGTGACCAAGAGTGAGATGAAATCGCCAGTGACCATATGGCATGACTGGGAAATGTGGAAAAGTCCAGTTTACGTATTGCATGGGAATCGTGTAGTTTTTCTGCAACAGAAGTTACGATTACTCTTGGCGGTAAATAATTGAAGTTTGGGTAAAGAACAAACCCAGTGCAAGTGAGAAATGGTAAGCGGCTGTGAAGCGTGCCCAAATTTCGGGAGGAAATTGGTTGAAACCAGTTTCCCTTCCAGTAGCAGGCATTCTGGCGCCAAAGGGAAGTTGGTGTCAAGGGGTCTCCAACTCGCAAAATACTCAGTACACGTCGCCACAATATCCTCATAATACCCATATAACGCCTCATAGTAGGCCTTTTAAATACTTTTGTAAGGTGTTTGCGACACATGTTTCTGCAATTTATCCTCGGAAACTGCTTGGTGTTAAGTTTAATAAAGTTATATTTTTGAATAATATTTGAGTCTTACTTCTGATATATTTATCACCCTTTATCACATCTCATGCACTACATTTCCAGGGATATTAGGTATGGTTTATTCATCAGCTAATTACTCTTTAAAACACATTTGAAGGGTTTTCGAGAATTTTATAACCTTAGCTCCGAAAAAAACGAGCGTAACTCTGCTAGTGCCGGAGAACAAGAGTAACTGGCAGCAGCGCGGAGAACTCGAATAACTCCCTATCTAAATAGCCAGGCGTTACTCGAGTTCTCCGCACTGGTGCCCCAGTTACTCTTGTTCTCCGGCACTGGCGGAGTTACGCTTGTTTTTTTCGGAGCCAACGAAAGAGCTTTTTTAAGAATCACTTTAAAACGCTTTTATAATATGGTAATGGCTGGGTTATTACCCAGGAATTGCTCGGTAATTTCTCAGTAATTACTGGGTTATTAAAACATAGAAAGCGTTTTTTTTTTTTTTTTCAATGATTCGATTCGAGGCGGAAAAAAACTGATTCGCACCTACCATTTTTGTATACACTCCTATTAACTCGTCTTGGGTGTCAAGCACCGCAGTCCCAGCTATATGTGCGCCGCGCGTCGCAGCGTAACAGTATTTCGAGAGATATCGCGAAGCATGTTACGCGAGACGTGGTCTGGCGTACATGTAGCCATAAAGCTAGCTAGATCTATGGATAGACATCAAACACACGTACCTAAAAACACGTTTATTATACATCGCAAAATTAGGATATCATACGTATCGTAGTTTATCTATCTATTGACCACAAGAAACGTCTAATAAACTGTTACAGACCTATGAAAAGACGTCTATAAAATGTATAATATACGTCTAGCGGAAAGCTGTCTGCCGTGCTAGAAGGCGTTGGCTGATCGGCGCGGCGCCTGGCTCCCGGGGCGCTCTGCGGACCTCAGCGCTCGCCGTTCAAATCTGGCTAGACTTTAGACGCAACTTTTGGTACCACGGCCATCAGTAGACGCTCCCCTACAATTCTAGACCAACGCGGGGTCTATGCGATAAATATTGAGGCGGCTAGATGTCTCAACGTGCGGCAAGGCGGCAGCGGCGGGGCAGAGAGCTTCCTGCCCCCCCCC
>NW_026267141.1:2105341-2122972 GCF_000697945.3 Frankliniella occidentalis | reverse complement strand
CCTCGCTCGGTAAAGCTGAAATGGAGAAGGATGCGGGGAAGAAGAAAACGGAACTCGCTATGCTTTAACATGTGACTTCCGTTTTCTTGTTCCCTGCATTCTTCTGCATTTCAGCTTTACCGGAATGCTCTACTGTTACAAGACAAATACGTTTAGACACTTAAATAGAAATTTCGGCGTATGGCTATTGCTCCGCCAGGTTACTCCTAATAGTTAGGCGACTATGCGCAATTCTCACGTTGGAGTAGAGTATTCCGTTGGCAGATTTGAAGAAGACTCATGGGAAGAACAAAAGCCTACTGCGCATGAGCGGGCTGAAGTGGGGGCTGGCTGGGGGCGGCAGAAGGCCCGGCGTGGCGCCCGCACCATAGGCCGCTCATGCGCAGTAGGCTTTTGTTCTTGCCAAGACTGTTCTCTAATCCTACAGCCAGAATAGACTATAAGATCAAATTATTCGTTATATCAAAATTGAATGGTGTGGTTTTAAATGTTTTAAGAGTTTGATTTTATTTAAATTTCCACAGTCAGAACCCTCTATAGACCATTCGTCCATAGACCAGTGTATGTGACATAGCGCATAGTGTATGTGGTAAGCGGTGACATAAAGGAGACGGAAAACCAAACCGCAAACAGATTTGCAAATCGTTGTTCCCGGACAAGGCGCTGGTGCGCTGGTCCTGCCGTGCTTGCGATTCGGCTCGTTTCCGGTTTGGTTCTCCTTTCCTTCCCCACACGGCTTCACTGGACATACAGTAGCCACTCGCTTAGCCGCGCCGCACGGTTCTCCTCTTTAGGCCGGCGCGGCTATGAGAGGGACCCCCATCTCCGCTAAATGGGGTATTTAGCTTCAAAGCTGTTAAACAGTAATCAGAGATCAGTCAGAATCCACGCCAGCAGTGTATGGCGGTGAGCAGTGGTGTCAGGGTAGCAGAGCTTAGCGCGGCTATGCGAGTGGCCACTGTAGACTGAAGATGTCTATTTCCGAAGGTGCAACAATAACCCACCATACCTTCGCGCAGTCATTTTATCTTACCGTTTCGAGATGGCAAGGGTCGCTTTTCATAAAATCCTCCCCAAATACGATGCGCACCACACCTGGCATGTGGTGACGACTGACAGAGCAACCTGACGTCGGAAAGTTAAATATGAACGCATTCTCTTTCCAGCCGTTGATTGACCATGAGTCCAGACGCACTCGTACCTTAAAAAGATGCGTACATTTTGTGAGGTAACCGAACAGAATTGCCTAGTGCGTCGAAGCCCTATACATGATTTACATTTCGTACTCTTCAAAATATCTTGTCCAGAGCCCACTTAGCTCAAAGCGCTTCACTAAAAGCTGTAGAGTACTGGGCGCATGACATTACATAGGCATTTAGCATGTCGACGTTTGATGCTGGAGGATATGTAGTTAGCGATAAGAAGGGTCGAAAAGGAGGGTCGGCGCAAACCGCCGCGTACGCTTGTTTGAGCTCGCTCCTGTCCACATTTCAGGCGTTAATAGTTCATAGCGAACATGAACGGATGCTTAAGTGTCGAAAAATCGGACAGGAGCGAGCTCAAACAAGCGTACGCGGCGGTTTGCGCCGACCCTCCTTTTCGCCGGACCCTCCTTTTCGACCCTACTTATCGCTAACTACATATCCTCCTGGCCACACCAAAACGCACCCCTCTCCCTACCAACAAAGATTCGCCACTAAACGCCAGATTGACGTATTAGTGATGCGAAATTGACGTTTTTGGGGTCCAAAAACACGTCATAGTGACGCGAATTTTCATAATTTTGACGTTTTGTGACCAATTTCTGTGACTTGAAAATAGGAAATGAATATTAGCATCATTAAATAGTTGCAAATGCTGGTTTGTACAGAACAAGCTTGCTGAAAATCATAGCCATTGTGTCGTACTAAAATGAACTGGGTGTAGCTCGTAGTGCTCCATGGGAGGCTCTCGGGAATTTTCCTTAGTATCTGCGAGTACCAATACATCACGTAGGAGATACAAATAGTAATTCTTTAGATACCTTATACCGAATGATTGGGAAACATTTGAGGTCTAAGGAAGTTTTCCCTTTTCTCGACCTTTTCTGGGATATAATTAAAGCAATGGGTATAACAGGTGTTCAGGCTCCTATATCCTGCAAGTTAACGTTCTGAATTTATTGTTGGGGGTACTTCCTATCCCGTTTTGTAATTTCAGCCCCCTTTTTACAACTTAATGAGTTTTACGTTTCCTTGTCAAAAATAACCAACTAGTGCCTTAACCGTTAAAGATAATAACACAAACCATATTTATTGAACGTTCTGCTTCACGCAGTAGTGAGTCCCCCGGTGACGGCACTGCCTATGCCGAAGCGCGCCAGAGGTGGCACCAGATCCCGTAGAAATAAGTCGGTTCGCCCGGCCGCCACCGCAGCGCGGCGATCGGCCGTGGGACACCCCCTCCCTTCCCCTCCGCTGTCCCCATTAACTCATGTATCCCCGGCAACCTGGACCCGGGGCTGGGCACAGGAAAGGGGACATCGGAGGGAAAGAGAGGGGGTGTCCCACGGTCGATCGCTGCGCTGCGGTGGCTATCGCGCGAACCAACTTATTGCTACGGGATCTGGTGCCTCTTTGCGCGCCTCAGTGCCACCACCGGGAGGCTTACTGCATCGTGGTCGGGTTACACCCGGTCACACTTGAAGGCAGCATGACACACCTTCAAAGTTGCATATTGCCTCTCAAAAATGTCAGTGTAATTTTCTTACAAAGAACTGCTCTTTTTAACGTACAAACAATCTGGTAACTTCGAAATGCAAAGAAATCCTTCGTATTACGAATGGCTTGGGTTTGTAATACGAAGAGCACGGGTCTGTTCATAAACTGGTGCTCTGTGTTGGTTGAGCGAATAGCGAAGCCTATTACTCCAGTGATGACCAAAAATTTTCGCGTCTGTGTGTGTCTGTCATAACGATAACTCGAAGGGTTGGAGCTAGGGACGTAAATATTCTACTGTAGCTTTGTATCATAAAAAGAGAGAGCTGTGTTGATTTTGAGTCCCCTAGTTCAAAAATTGATGTCCTAAAAATGGAAAAGCAAATGCCGGTCTTATGAAAAATATTTCTGTTCCTTCGAGGTAACTCGTATAAGTAGAATCCAAGGCCTACAGTTTTGACTGCTGCGCTCGATCTCTAACCGTTCAAGCGCCAGAGGACGTTTTCCACCCGGAAATGACCCCAAAACATTTTTGTTTATTCTCAGGTATTTGGTGCTGTCCGGTAGGGTAACTAATCAAAATAAAACCTCAGGCAAAATTTGTGACTGTAGGGGCCGAAGGCCTATTAAACGACTGTGCCTTTTGGTCCACTGGGGTGTCAGCGCCGCAGACTTAGGTAGATGTAGTCCAGGCGCGTCGCAGCGTAACAGTGTCTCCGTTGAGACATCGCGAAGCCTGTTACGTGAGACGCGATCTGACGTACATCTATCCGGTAGTAACGCTGGTTGTGGAGTAATAGGCTTCGCTTTCGCTTATAGAGAAATATAGTTTTTCACATTGAAATACATACCCAATATTCATCGTTAAACTTTGTTGTTTTCTTCATAGTAACGTTGCCGTACAGCTTTTGAAGTCTAAATGGATTGGATTTGTCGAAAGGTGTGAGAGCCACGAACAAGGTGCTCTCGTGGGTAGACTCATCATCAGCGCATTGAGAGACGGATTCCGAGTACGCAATATATGGTCCCTGAGGGCAAAAACGATTGAGGAACCAAGAGTGCTCATACTCATTGCTAAGAATGTTTATCACAGGAACCATTGCACACGCTGAAGATGTATTCTATGCTTGTGTAGAAGCACTCGTCGAAAGTCGAGAAGGTCGACAGTCCAACGTTTATGACAGTACAAGTGTGCACAATTGTTCGCCAGGCTCACTGTACTGATCGTGGGTTACAAAACACTATCACGATTTTCAGCAGCGATGACCCCGGTTTTTCTCTCTGCAATGCCGAGGGAAACACACGGCAGGCCTATTTTTAAAGCTCCGTAACATATTAGAACATAAACGGATATTAGTCACTCAACGTTGCAAAAACTACATGGTAAGGTGTAAGCGTGTAAAAGTTACAAATGCTAAAATGCAAGGGATATTAATCGTGAAAAACTGACGAAAAGATGGACTTATTACAATTCTTTCCTAAAGGCCCCAGTTCAAGTGACGTGTTTCAACTTTTAACTTCAACATGGATGAAAAGAATTTGTTTTCGCCATATAACGATTTGGTTAACATAGACATAACAAACAATAAAGGTGCGTAGAAAAATTTGATATGATAAGCAAAATTCTGCTGCTAGAACAAACTCGTCGCTTTAGTAACATGCAACTGCCTCATTGTTTATTGAATGAGGATTTCTTCTTACAACAAACACATTAGTTGTCCTAGCGACGTGTAAGTTCTCGTGGTAGCAAAATCACGGTCCCCATAGCAAATTGTTCGCTGCTGCATCTCAAATTTATCTGTTATATCTATGTTACCAAATCGTTGGTTTCTCTTTTTCTGTAAAACAGCGTTTGAAAAAGTTACGTAAAGAGTCTGACTCTTCTCGCGCACCCGTGTCGGTAATGAGGGTAGGTACTTGAATAGCAGCACTACCGACTTCAGCTTTGTACCGGTGACAATGACAAAATTAAATCTAAATCTGTGCGGGTCTGAGGGTACCGCCGCCCGCCACACCAAGCAGGGCCCCGCACCCTCCAGCGTTGATTCAGGAGGCTCTTACTGCAAATGGCGAAGCCAGGCACCCGGATAGGATTTTTGACCACATGAGATAGATAGCGAGCGCGCTGGCGGGCGCCAGGAGCGCCATGGTGGGCGAGCGTGCGGGCCACACAGACTGCAGAGAACTCGATACAGCGCACAACGTGTGTCGCGTGTTGC
Organism: Frankliniella occidentalis; assembly: GCF_000697945.3. Lineage (NCBI taxonomy): Eukaryota > Metazoa > Arthropoda > Insecta > Thysanoptera > Thripidae > Frankliniella > Frankliniella occidentalis. The sequence goes on along the minus strand of NW_026267141.1, from coordinate 2,118,057 downwards.
GAATAGAAAAGCACGCAAGCGGAGCATTTGAAAAATGAAAACGTTTTTGTTACGTTTCGGATACTTTGTGACAAGATAGGCCCGCAGTGTGAAATGAGCTGTGTAGGGCTCCCACGGGATACAATCAAAGCACATGTGCACAGACTAGCAGAGAAAGACTGTCGGCCGCGCTGGCAAAGCAATCGCTTCGCCTAAAATATGGTTCACTTTGTCTCAGGGTTATACTTTTAATACACTTACATGTCGTTTTCTGATTTTTTGAGTACTTTGCGCTGCCAGTTTTCTTGTTCTTTTAAAAACCTTTATGAGCTAGAACTAAAAACTTTTTTCGTTAGTTAGTTGGCGGATCAAATGTGAATCGGCTGCTATCTATTTGTATTAGATATTGGCCACATATCCGGTATCGTATCACCCTGAAATCTGACTAGACTTATATTCCAATGCAGATCAACATCTTCTTGGTCTAAAGGTCCGACATAACGGTCCATATATTTGCCTTCGAATATATACACACATATATGTATACAAATACACACACACACACACATGTATATATATAAATAGTATTGTCCACGATTCAATCATTTTATTGCTTTGTGCAGATTATTCAGTTTAACGCCATAAATTAATCATTGCATTGTTTTTAACATATTTCGGACAAATGAGTTAATTTCAGGATTCGCTAAGTTCGTAAGAACGCTGGGGAAGTACTTTTGCCCGCAGTCTCCCCAGGAAACGATACCGTACTGGAGTGTGCCAACGTAAGCTGGGCCACCGGAATCTCCCTGCAACAAATGATATCGCATATTACTGTTTATTTGTTGACAAAGGTCGGGCTCCCGGTCCCGGCTAAGTGTTGTAATTGTGCTAAGTTTTCTTTTAAAATCAGCTGTAAGCTTAATGTAGGGGCTTAAAATGTGTTACCAGCGGGTCAGCCCTGTTCTCTGTGACATACACTTTATGTCAATTTCCGCTGGGCTTTGTGGCGGAAAGGCAAGTGAACTTGTGGAACCAGTTGTGTCAAAAGTGCAAGAAACAACTCACATAAAGGTTTACTGTGTACCATTATAGAATGCAATCTAAAAAAAATCATCACTTTGACCTTCAAAATGGGACGAGCTACTGGTACACACCCTTCAGAAAACAATATATGGAATGATAGCGAACTTACGCTGCAAAATGCCGAGTTTGGAAAAGAGGTTGTACAGATTTCTTGCTCTGTAAACGTGGACCCAAGTTTGTTCGAACATATGGTGCGGCTCAGAGCAGTGTATACTCCTCTCCTCAGCTGCTTGGAACTGCTGTCACTGTTGGTCTGAAGATTAAGGAACATTACGGCTTCTGCACGCTACACTTACAATTTAAAGGATGAGTTATGTTGTCCCTCAGATGATAAAGTCTGTGTTCATCCAGACCGGATAAAATTTTTGTCCTCAAACTAAACAAGTTTTGGAGGACATTTAACTAAGTTTCAGATACAAAATTTGTATCCCGCCCGGATGTAACAAAAACAGTGTCGTTTCATGGACGAAATTTTTACCTTTCATTTATTGTGTAGTATCAGTTTATTGTATTAAAATTAATGTAGTAGAACAGTTAAAACAAACTCAACCGAAAAACTAAGAGGTTGCATTATACTCTATAACTAACTTTGTCCCTGAAACTAGAAACAAATAGGGCATTTCACCCAGTTCAAACCGGATCCAAAGAAGGACAGTGATGCTACATGATCTGTTTCCTACCTGACGCTCATTGGCTCACGCTAATGAAGTTCGCGAAACCCGCGACTAGGTTGGTGACTGCCCTATTGACGGGTCCGAGAACTTCGTCGGCGTAGGCCAATGAGCGTCAGGAAGGAAAAAGTTTATGTAGCATTACTCGTCTTCTTTGGATCCGGTTTAAACTGGATGAAATACCCTAATTTCGGTCCATAGTGTCGGAGGTCTAGGTTCAAAATCACAAAAATTTTAAACAATAAATGTGACAAATGTTGCTCACAAAATTGTTCCCTCGTCGTAAACAAATTAGTTATGCGCAATGGTCACGAAAGATTGCAAGTGCAACCTAAATAAAAATATAAACGAGCACATATATGCTCGTTTGATCATAAATTGAATACAAGGAATCTAGCGAAGCCATCGACAGTTCAATTTGAGAGCTTGATAAGATATTATTCGAGGGGTAGATAACTCGCCTGCCAAATGTACACCTCCAATTCTGCCCAATTCAAACTAATTCAGACCAATTCAATCTAATTCAAACTACTTCAAAAGTAATTCAACTAATTCAGTCCAATTCAAGCCAATTTACATTCAATTCAAGTCAATTCAAGCCAATTCTCTCTAATTCAGTAGAATAAAATAACAATAATTCAAACCAATTCAAAAATAATTCAACCAATTCAGTCCAATTCAAATTCAATTCAAGCTAATTCAAATTCAATTTTTGAAATTGGTAGGCCTACACCTAATTCAGGAGGTATCCACCCCTCGATATTATTCCACAAAAATTGAAATGTCATCATCTAATGATAAAGAAGCGCCATTATAGCACAATATCAGGGATAGCAATACTTGCCTTGTATATTCCCCATCCCGCGATTGTAAGAGGTGTACCAGGTTTGGGAGGTGCGTTCACTTTGGTTATAGATATGACACCAGTTTTAGCACCTAGGGGTACGGCTGACCTGAGTTTTATTACCGCAACATCATAATTTGCATAGCTACTCCCATTCTTTAGGTAAACAGCGTGGTATTTCGGGTGGACCCTTATGTCCTTTACACCGTAAGCACTTCCACGTTTGCCTGTCTTCATGAAATCGGACGAACCAGCAAAAACCACAGTCTCCGTCGGTTTCCTAGAATTAAATCAACACTTGTACCAATACACGTATTCTTGAGTCAAGATTCAGTAATTGGCGTAAAAGGAATAACAGCCTAGTCGTGACTGTAAAACGTACTAACCCTGCACAGTGCCCCGCCGTTAAAACGTGAGTGGTTGATATCAGAGACCCTCCACACGATGAAATCTCAACATTTTTGTCTGATTCGTAATTGTAGGTAATAACTTGTGCCTGTGGGACATAGTCTTTTACGTTAAGTTTACTGCTTGTTATTTAAACACTGTAACGCCACATTCAACGCCAAGTGAGTTGTGTCTTGTGTCACAGTGCTTGGAATATCATGTCACTTTCGTTAGAACGTGACATGGTAATGCATTGCTCTGCTCTCAGTGCTCTCACGGGTTAAGTGCACAGTAGATGTTCGTTTCGTCACTATGCAACCTATGTGACGCTTTCATCCCGACTTATTTACTTCTTACGTTAACATGTTAATGTCTATATAATATGGAACGAATCGACGCGTCCAATTAACGTCTGATCTCGCAGTAACTCTAACGTTGTCCGATCTCCCAGCGATGCTCTAACGTCGTCCGATCTCCTTTTGGCGCTCACTCCGCAACGCTAGCTTCTTTAATTTACAAGAAAAATAATAGCAGTAGAAGAAAGGTGAAAATTGCTGTGCGTATCTTGATCTCTTAGGAGCGAGTGAGCGTCAAAAGGAGAACGGACGACGTTAGAGCATCGCTGGGAGTCCGGACGACGTTAATAGGACCCGTCGGTATGCCTCAGTTTAACCTTTGAAATTTTGCAGTATTTGAAGTTGAGAACTGGGAAGGGTGTACAAGTATGTTTATTGCTTAGCTTGCGAAGCGAGTGAAGCCTAGGGGCAAGCTACTAATAAAAAGAAGGAGTTAACCCCGAGGTGGGCTCTACGGACTCAATGCCCGGAGCCCAGCCACGGGGTAGATCTGAAAAAAATTACGAGTCGTGTTTCTAAAATTGCTGATCGCCTGGCACGCTTAGGATAGCGTGATAGTTGTGAGGTAAGCGGTTGTCGGGATGGCACTAGGAGGTTAGCGGTTTTAGATAAGTGGTATCGAATTGTGCGTAAATACGTCAGAATTCGTCTACACCGACATCACTAACGGGGATTTTATCGCCCAAGAAGTGTTTCCGACAGCTTTGTCAATAAAAATAGAATTCTGATCCACTGTCGTCGTAGAGATGGAATGTGGGGGGTCTTATTCTTATTAAAAGGAATGGCTCAACACAAATAACTTCTGTAAATAAAAAATTATACTTTTGAAATGCTATTATTTCTTGGAAAGCGACTTATTCCTGTGTTGTCTTTAATGAACTGAAGCAAACAAGCTATCATCCAAACCAGTGTTTTTTAACATGTACATTCTCAGAGAAATCCAGCGCGTTAACTTTGAGGGTGAGGCATCATATTAAAAAAAAGAAGTATACACTTCAGACATGTTTAAATTTTAGTTTATGGCATTCTAATACTACTATCGGAAGCTATTTCCCCTTAACTTACAATCAATTTCTAACCATAGGGTCTAAGAATCTATCTTTATTGACTACGGCACCTAAAATGCTTTGAGGCGATAAAAAAACCCGTGAAGTACTTCAGCGTGTAAGCTAAACTTAAGGCGAATCTGCTATGGAAGGCCTCCAACTCTCTTACCATGAATTTGGCATCATCCACATGCGTTACTGTTCCGCCGATGATCTTTTCGTCTAATAACCCATCAAGGGCAAATGTTTCTAAAACTGATCATTACCAGGTCAGATTATAAGTCAACACGTTTTTAAGGACTAAAACAGCAGTTGTATTTGGATCAATTTACCTGCCGTAGCGCAAACAATGGAGATGGGCAACCAAGCCATGTTCTGCCGAGTCGCTGAGCCAGGTCGCAGTGCACGGGATACAGCACTGTAGCCCGCAGTAGTTGCTAGCTTCACAAGCCGTAAACCAAGCACTCGATCGTGGTGCATGTGACCCTTCGTGAGTACCCATTGGATAAACAGCATAACTACGTAATCGTGCCAGTGGCGTTAACAACTCATGGTGTGCAATTACGAGTTGTGGGGCTGTGTCCCCCAAACTTTCAGACAGCATTTTTTCGGTTCTTGCAGGCGCCAGTACGCAGGTATACACACACTGGCTGGGAATAGAAAATTTCGTACATGTCGTATGTACACCTAGGAACATGATTTATAGTTTAAGTACTTTTGTAATAGAAGTGACGATAGGTTTACTTTTCCTTCTAGAGCCGACCACTTTGGGTCTACTAGACAAAACAAAATCATCGTCTTGGTCCGAAATACGTATGAACCAATTTTGGATCAATATCGCATTTTACTCAAACTGACATATTTTTAAAATAAAAAGTGCAGATATGAACTCAAAGAAATTGCGTTTTGTTGAGGCAGAACAATAAGTTTTACGAGTCCTTTCTATAGGCCTGTTCCAAAACCCGCGTGCTTTGATAATGGGAGGAAATACGAAAATCTGGTCAGAAATAGGTTCAATCGCTCTTCTATTTTCTTTAATTAATGTGTTGGATTTAGTTAGTGAGTACGAGCAGATGGCAATAATATGCTAAAAACTATACTCAGCAAGTCTGAGAGTGCATAGTTTATAATACACGCACAAGCAGGGCGCACTAACGTGTAACAACGTACTTTTCCTGCGGAAAGGGCTTTTACACCGCCTCGCTCGATCGAACATCGATGCTACTCCAGACTAAGATCATTTTTTATTTTTATTTTGCAATTTTGGATGGCTGGAGTCGGCTGGTAGAGGGAGCAAGAGAGAGAAAGTGAAACAGCATTTGGCGGTATCGGGGGGTGCATAACCCCATAAAAATGAGTACAAGGGATGACCAAATAGTAAAGATTACGAATACCAAAGAATATGGTATGATTTGCCTGCATTATAAATCTTATTGACCATTAGTTGTCCCGAGATGCATTTCTGTGCCCATGGAAGGGATGCTAATTCGCATTATTATTCGCATGCCCGTTTTTATTTAGGCAAAATGGGCTCAAAAATTCATATCGCCATCAATAAATTTGTCCTTTTGAAGGGACCCTCAAGAGTGTGTGGATTACCAGGGATAAACAAGTCTGCGTTCACCTGATAACCACAGTCGGGCACCCGTCGGGTGGTATTGATCGGGTCGGAGTGAGACATAACTAATCTCAAAAGCTTAGCGGGCTAAAGCAAGCTGAGCACCCCATAAGTTTCATTGCTGCTGCGTTGCAGTCGTTTTACTACAGACGACCTTACCAGAACGTCTAGTATCGCTGTCCTCCGAGCACGTTAACGACAGAGTAAAACTGGCGCAGAACTTTACCCGCGGAGCTCAGGCTGAGTTGCCCTAGGCCCCTGCACCTCAAGGCAGGCGCCCTGCTCGCTGTCAGCATGACCAGGATGAGGGCGCGCTCCTCTGGCAGGCTTACGCTGTCGCTTGAAGCTACGTGGTAGGCAGCCGTATGCAGTGACAGGCTAGCATCCGACAGCTCTTGGCTGAGGTAGGAAAGCTGGATGAAGACCACTAGCACGCGAAGTATTTGAGTGTAAGTCGTAGTAGTTAAGTCATTTGATAACACCTGCGTACAGTAATGACATCTTTCATATTTAGAGTGGTCAAGGGTAGCTCACAGAACCCACAACAGTTTACTTTTAAGCCGCTCCGAATGAGCGTAAGGGTGAGTCGGTGAGTTGCTTGCTCAATCTCATTTGCAAAAGAACTTCTTTTGAATCTCAGGAGTTTTGGTCAAACTATAGGTTTTCATGAAATTTTCCTCAGTTGGACTAGGAGCTTAAATACTTAACAGTGTTCAACGGCAAATTTGAACACTTGAAAGTGCCCACACTTTCATGGCAACCCCAAGATGAACACTTCATAGTGTTCAACTTTACCGTGAAACACTTTTCAGTTTTTAAATATTCAGTCAAAGACTAAAAAGTGTGTAACGTGGTGTTGAACACGAGGATGTGCACGCCTGTTGCACACTTCATGAATCAGTGTCATAATTCAAATCTAAACCATTCGACAGAAATTTTGTAATCTGTTATAATACCCTGGTGTGGCTCATGAATAAAATTGGCCGGCATTCGTAACCTCCACATAAAAGAAGCAAATTTACTGACTTCGGGCAGAGTCGGGAAAAGGTCACTTGCCGACTCCTTTCCAGTGCACCGTTGCTTGGCTGAACTTTTCTCATTACCTACCTGGAGGGTAGCGAAAAGTGAGTGGCAGAACGAGCTGGCCATGACAGGTGCCAGTTGTCCCGCGAAAAAATCGGTCAGGTCCATGACAAGGTGGCGAAGTCGCTGGTGTCTGATTACCGCGTCCCTTAGGACCTCTGAGCTCGCTGTGGAGGTGAGGCGCTGTGCGAGGGCGTGGTGTAGGCCGGTCGCTGTAGAGGTGGCGCAGCCCAGCGCTATCACAAGGTAGTTGATGGACAGGAGGATGGTGCAGAGCGCACAGCCCCAGAACAGGCGAGCGAGGGGGAAGCCCAAGGGGCCCGCGTACGGCACGAACGGCCACAGCGGGAGCAGAGAGTCGTCGGAGCGGAACGAGTGCGCGAGAACGTTCACTGCTGTCACCATGGCCAAAGCCATGGTCTCGAGGGAGAATGCAACGATGCGCTGCCTCGTGCGGGCCACCCAAACCTGTGCCATTTAACGGCTTCAGACAAGGTTCCGGGCCCAGCAAGCACGCCTGCCCCTCCGCCGAACGAAGTTGACCCGCAACTCCGTTCGGAAGGGGTCGGGGCTGGCCGAGGGCCTGGCGGTGGGCTACTCCTATTCACCTCTTCACACACGTCTGCCTCCATGACTTCGACTAGTCGTTTCAATTCCTGCAGGATAGTCCAGAAGCGTACGTCACGGAATATGGAGAGACACACGAACCCTGAGTAGCAAGAACTTAGGGTTGTGATGGGCATCATGGCTGCCTGTACGGATGTGGACTTCCGGACGGCGATGGTGGCCGCAATCAGAACGCACGCACCCATGTACAGAGCTGTGGTCTGAAAGCAAAGAACTACATAAAGGGACTCGGTTCACTGGCTGATCTGCACCTCCGGGCTGCTCAACGCACGCAGCTCCTATACGACGAGCCATTGCTGGGCACATAGCGGAGACTGTCGTTACGCATTAGTTCACGGTGATCACGGAGGATTGAATGCGAAAAGAGCTGTACTTATTGGCTGAGCGATAAGCGAAGCCCATTACTCCACTGGCCGAAAAGTTTCATTCTGTTTGTTTGTTCATTTGTCTGTCTGTGTCTGTCCGCACGATAACACAAGAAAGAATTGAGAGAGAGATCTGGGAATTTCAGGGTCGTTTTGTATCATAAAAAGACAGATCGAGTTCGAAGATGAGCATTCTGGCTCAAAAGTTGAATAATTTTTTTCTCAAATATTTTTTTATGGGCTTCTACGGGCTAACTCGTGAAAGTAGAACCCCCCCCCCCACCTCTGGGCAAAATTTCGTCCGTTTTGCTCTTTCATGTACAGTTTGGGTGCTAGGAAGCATTTCTTGACAAAAATGAGGTGAAAATGACCAAATGGTCTATTACATCGTGAAAAGACACTTTATCTGGAAAAATTGTACATTTACTCATATAGGGTATTCCAATGGAGCGCGGAGTAGAAGCAAGAACAAAAACGGAACGTGGAAAGCTGCCCGCACTCCTCCCCGCCTGCCCCCCACTCCTCCCCGGGCGCTCCGTCTAGTAGAGGACAGGGGGATGGCGCGGGCGCCTTTCCACGTTCCGTTTTTGTTCTTCTTGCTTCTGCTCTGCGCTCCATTGGAATACCCTATAAACCCGTTTCGGTTGTCAGCGCCACAGGCCTAGCTATATGTGCGCCAGGCGCGTCGCAGCGTAACAGTGTTCGTGAGAAATCGCGAAGCCTGTTACGCAAGACGTGGTCTGGCGTACATATAGCTAGTGTACTCATACTCATCTACTCACTAATTGAACGAGTGTCAGATGACAAGATAAGTGCTCCGGAGTAAATATGTGTACATACATACAGTGTACAGGCATGATAAGAACATAGTACCGAGCTCGGATCAGATTTTTCTATTTCCTCCCTATATCTATGTTCTTCGTTAACATAACGCAGGTAACTAAGCATTCCGGTAAAGCTAAATTGCAGAAGAATGCGAGGAAGAAGAAAACCGAAATCACTATGCTTCTACATGTTTTCCGTTTTCTTGTTCCCTGCATTCTTCTGCATAGCGTTGTCGGATCGAAACGTCCTCTCGAATATCGAAAATCGAATTGTGATCGAAAGGCGTATTCGAAAAGGTTTCGATATTCGAAATCGGTATTCGGACATGTTCGAATAATTCGACATTTTACCAAAAATACTTAAAATACACCAAAAAGGTTATAAAAAAACAGGGTGGAAAAAGGCACAACTCTTTTTTGGCTGAGCGATTAGCGAAGCCTATTACTCCGTCTGATCGGAAAAAACTTTTTCTGTGTCTGTCTGCTAGAGAGGATAGCTATCCTCTCTAGCTGTCTGTGTATAGACCATTTCACCCCAGCGCTTTTCGACCTCTCGAAGAACAAAAATACCGGAAGTCAGACAGTATATGAAACGTTCCTAGCCGTTAAACACGTTTGAATGAAGCGGTGTGTGCCGTAAGAATATATTTTTGACTAAATTTAGGTCGGAGAAGAGAAGATTGTCGGTTGCATTGACGACAAACCTCTATTTCGTGAGACACTTTACCCTGACTTCCGGTATTTTTGTTCTTCGAGAGGTCGAAAAGCGCTCGGGTGAAATGGTCTGTGTATCTGTCCGCACGAAAACTCGAAAACGAATTGAGCGAGCGACCTGTGATTTTCAGTGTCGTTTTGTACCATCTTAAGACAGGTCAAGTTCGAAGATGAGCATTCTAGCTCAAAAATTGGACTTTTAAAAAATCAAAAACAACGGGTCCCAAAAATGACATTTTTTGAAAATATTTTTATGATGGCTTCTTAGAAGGTAACTCATCCAAGTAGAGCCCTACGGGCGAAAATTTCGTCCGTTTTGGTCTAGCTCAAACCGTTGAGGCGCTAGAGGGTACTTGTGACGAAAATAAGCGAAAAAATGTACAACCATGCATGCTTAGTCTAAGTAATGGGGTTGACGGGCCGGAGGCCCGTATCTTTGAGTACATTTTTGCTCTACCCGACTCGGGTGTCAGCGCCGCAGGCCAAGGTAGATGTATGCCAGGCGCGTCGCAGCGTAACAGTGTTTCGTGAGATATCGCGAAGCCTGTTACGCGAGACGTGGTCTGGCGTACATCTACCTTGTTATACATAAGATAGGAACAGTCATCAGTCATTATTAAGAAAGGAACAGTAACAATGTAAAAAGTAAACTTTGTAATTATTACAGATCGAGGGAGGCCGCGGCGGCGGGAGCGGAGGCGGGGAGGGGACTCGCTTTCAACCACGACTAACATCCCGTCGAGACGGCACACTGGTCACTTCGCCCTCTGGTACACATCGTACAGTTTCTCTTGCGCAGTAATAAGTCAACTTTACACCAGTTCCAGAAATTTTCGAATATTCGAAACCGGTATTCGAAATTTCTAACAATTCGAAAGCTAAAGGTCGATCACGAATAGTCGACTATTCGAAAGCGATTGTTCGAATAAGCTATTTCAGCATTACCGGAATTCTTTATTAGTTTCCATAAGTGCATTTGTTTCGGAAAGTTTGAGTGAAAGGTGATTCTGATCCGAAACAGTGACACATGAACTAATAAACGTTTTTCGGATCAGCCTCTGATGGAACTTTGTTGGCTGAGCAGTAGCGAAGCCTGTTACTCCGTCTGGTCGGACAAACCCTTTTTTGTCTATCAGTGTGTCAGCACACTAACTCCAGATCAAATTGAGCTAACGACCTGGAATTTTCAGGGTTGGTTTGGACCACTACCTATATGAACGCCAGACAACGTCTCGCGTAACAGGCTTCGCGATATCTCACGAAACACTGTTACGCTGCGACGCGCCTGGCGCACATATAGCTAGGCCTGCGGCACTGACACCCGCGACGAGCAAATGGGAGCGTATAGGGGAACAAGGCCTTCCGGGCCCAAAATTTGACATACTTGAGCCATTTGTCGGGGTCTTATTACTCTAAAATTAGGGACATGAAACTTGTGCTGTTCGAAAACGGTTTTCATCAGAAGTTCGAATTTTGACAGATTGTTATGTAAAAATCAACGTTGTAGTGATACTAGATAATCTAGGAACCCTTTGGCCCAAAAGAAGGTGGAGTTCGACCCTTAATGTGTTGTTCAAGTATTACTCCCTTTACAATAGGGTATTTCACCTGACGCAAACCGGATCCAAAGAAGAACAAGAGCTCTTCCTGAACTCTTTCCTCCCTTGCTCTGATTGGCTTCCGCCGACGAAGTTCATGAACTGGCCGCAAGGGCGGTCGACCCCTAGTGTCGGGTCCGGGAACTTCGTCGGTATCGGCCAATGAGCGCCAAGGAGGAAAGAGTTCAGGAAGAACTCTTGTTCTTCTTTAGATCCGGTCTGCTTCAGGTGAAATACCCTATAAAGCATTCCGGTACAGCTGAAATGCAGAAGAATACGGGGAATAAGAAAACGGAAGTCACCATGTTAAAGCATAGCGATTTCCATTTTCTTCTTCCCCGCATTTTTCTGCATTTCAGCTTTACCGGAATGCTCTATTCTGTGACATGAAGCCTGTTTTACGATTTAATAGGCTATTTCAGAGCTGGACGTGAAGAAGTAAAATAGAACAAAACGGGCACTGCGCACGCGCAGACGCCCCCCACTCCATCTCCTGCCTCCCCCTCTCTGCATCTGCACATGAGCAGTGCGCCTTTTGTTCTTCCATTTTACTTCTTCACGTCCCGCTCTGAAATACCCTATAGAACATTTTGTCGTTTACACGTTTTCGCCAAGAAATGACCCATGGCGCCAAAACGGTACAAGATAGAGCAAAGCGGACGAAATTTTCGTCCATGGTGTTCTACTTTCACGAGTTACCTTTTATGAGCCCATTTAAAAATATTTGAAAAAATAAATATTTTGAAGCCTTTGGTTTTTGATTTTTTATAAAGTCAATTTTTGAGCTAGAATGCTCATCTTCGAACTCGACCTGTCTTTTTATGATACAAAACGACCCTAAAATTCCCAGATCGCTCTCTCAATTCTTCCTCGAGTTATCGTGCGGACAGACAGACAAATAAACAAACAAGCAGAATGAAACTTTTCCGGCCAGTGGAGTAATGGGCTTCGCTAATCGCTCAGCCAATAAAAAAAGATAGTTTCAAGATGAGCTCAAAAATTTTATTATTACTAGCTACATGTACGCCAGACCACGTCTCGCGTAACAGGCTTCGTGATATCTCACGAAACAATGTTACGCTGCGACGCGCCTGGCGCACATATAGCTAGGCCTGCGGCGCTGATACCCGAGACGAGCCATTGGGAGGGTATAGGGGAACAGGGCCTTCCGGGCCCAAAATTTGACATACTCGAGCCATTTGTCGGGGTCTTATTACTCTAAAATTCGGTACATGCATGAAACTTGTGCTATTCGATAACGGTTTTCATTAAAAGTTCAAATTTTGACGGATTATGTAAAAATCAACGTTTTCGTGACACTAGATAATCTAGGGACCCTTAAGCCCAAAAGAGGGCGTGGTTCGACCTTTAATGTGTGGTTTAAGTATTTCTCCGTGTACAATTCTGTGACATAAAGCCTTTTTAACGATTTAATAGACCATTTTGTCTTTTTCACGTTGTTTTCGCCAAGAAATGACCCATAGCGCCACAACGGTACAAGATAGAGCAAAACGGACGAAA
>NW_026267141.1:2103492-2105286 GCF_000697945.3 Frankliniella occidentalis | reverse complement strand
TTTTTAAAGTCATTTTTTGAGTTAGAATGCTCATCTTCGAACTCGATCTGTCTTTTTATGATACAAAACGACCCTGAAATTTCCAGATCGCTCTCTCAGTTCATTCTCGAGTTATCGTGCGGACAGACTGACAAACAAACAAACAGAATGAAACTTTTCCGGTCAGTGGAGTTATGGGCTTCGCTAATCGCTCCGCCAAAAAATTTAAAATCAATGTTTTTAAACATATTTTTTAACGGTTTCGAAGTCGGTAACTTATCAGAGCCAGAGTTCTTTGGTTAAAATTTTGTTCGTTTTGATCTATCTCGTTTTATCTCATACCATTGAAGCGCTAGAGGGTATTTTTTGGCGATCATAAGCGAAAAAATTACAACCCCGAGCAACAATGCTACAGCAGAGTAAGTGGTTCCGAGTTGTGACGTACCCTTGCCGTACAAACTCTAAACAAACATCTTCGCACACGCCCTTCTTCCAGGCAGAGCCAGGACAGGTAACCGCTGAGTCGCATCTTTGAAGGTGGCGTGGCGAACACGACCTCTGTATTTCACCGTAAGGACGCTGTGACGTGGACTTGACTGGCCCGGTGACGACAAGACTGCACAGCTGCGTACTCTCACACGTTCCCAGCACTTGTGCATTATGAGGCAAAGGATCGAACCTACACGAAGACGTTCCTAATGCCAAACTGTAGGCCGGTGAAATCGAACAATATGATGAAGATTTCCGTCGTCCTCAAGAGTCAAAATGTCACCACCTTTTTGAATTACGCACCTCTGATTGTTTTATATAGCAGTTGCTTTGGAGACCGCTAGGCGTCACTAGGTCTACGCCTGGAGTCCAATCTAGGGTACTACAGCTACACGAACGCTGCAAAAAGTTTTCGTGACTTCACAAAAACAAGTTACACAATGCTTCGTAACAGATAACAAAGCTCTTCAGCTTCACCGGAATGCAGAATAATATACTTACGTTTAGGAGGATTGGTTACTTTAATACGAACCGAGTATGTACACAATACTTTACTCTGTAATACGCTAATGCATGTAATAGAGTATTCTGCAGCAAGACAATCGGAACCTAAAGAAAAAAGCATCCGACCTATTTCATACTGAACCCTGATTGGTCGACGGTGACGTCGGTGTGTCAGACGATGAGCGCGCAGGAGAAAACGGATCGAGTAGTCATGCTTTGCTATGTTCCTGTTTTCCTGCAATCGAATACCCCATTAGAGTGTTACATACTGAAGTTAAATATGTCTGGATTCTGGATAGTATGTGGGTTAGTATGTAAGTGCCCTTATATAACTGTTTAAAATATCGCTGTAATCTTACAAACATTGTTGACCATAGTGTATTTCGACTAACGGAGGAAGAACAGCGGGTAGAACATGAGGGTTGCTGATTCGCCGAGCGCATACCCCGCCTACCGGCGTGACGTAGAGGCGGGGAGTTCTCGACCACTCGGAAACGTTCATGTTCTGACCCCTCTTGGTGCAACCTCGCAGAGTCGCGCTCATGTTCGCCTCGCCGCAGGGGGGTGGGGGGGGGGGGGCAGAGATCACCAATGACGCTGTGCTCTGATTGGTGCGGTTCCAATGTATATTGGCGAGGTCCAGCACACAAGCCTCATACCTGCCGAGGTTGCACCGGTGGGTCCGGTACCTGCCGAGGTTGCACCGGTGGGTCCGGTCCGGTCTAGCTCGGACTGCGACTGCCTCCTAGACAGGTATGAAACATTTTACATACCTCAAAACCTATCGGGCCCTCAGTCACGTGGTCTCCGCCCCCCCTCCCC
>NW_026267141.1:2091264-2103442 GCF_000697945.3 Frankliniella occidentalis | reverse complement strand
TCGCGAAGCCTGTTACGCTGGAGTATCACCCATGACGAGGCTGGTGGTGGGGGGCCTCCCCAGGGTCGCGCCGGCGGAGACGCGACTCCCAGAGAGGCACTGTACTGTAATTGTTTGCTTGTTCGATACCTAATCAGGTAAAGTATGACCAACTGCGCGAGCCGGCGGCAACTTTCACTCGACCTTTAGCCAGGACGCAAACACTGCGCAGCCCCGTTATGTCGTCTTTTGACAATGTGAGAAAATTCACGTATCGGAAAGTTTCCAGACGCATCGATTTAGAAAATAGACGTGTTCGCCTACAACGTGACAACGCCGCAAGAAGAATTTCATAATTGTATACGAGATAAACTATATCTTGAGTGTCTTGTCAACAAAATAACTCGTCACCACTGGATTCCTTGGAAAATTCACCAGGGCCAAGTGTCATTCTTTTCGGAAATTTTACAATTTCACCATAGTGATTTGCTTTGCTGCCAAATTATGGGCAAATTCGTCTATTGAAAACCACTGCTCACGTCGAGGCTGATAATGAAGACACATAAAACAGCCATGTTTGCGGGCGAATGTTAGGTTATCGCTATTAGGTATATATGTTTGAATATTTGCACCTCGCTCAGTCACAGGAAAGCTTAATATTCATAGACTTATCTTCTCTTTTGTCGAGGAGCCTAGCTATACGGTATAAAGCATTCCGGTAAAGCTGCAAAAGAATACGGGCAACAAGAAAACGGTAGTCACCATGTTAAAGCATAGTTCCGTTTTCTTCTTCCCCGCATTCTTCTGAATTTAAGCATTACAAGAATGCTTTATTCAACAACTGCCACTATAAAAAAAAATCGAGAGTAAGTTTACTCTTGGAGGGGACACAAACGCTCCTTTATCTCACCTGGATAAATAATTTACATTCCCATCGGGAGGTAAATTTAACCCAACAATACCGGTGCTATTATGTTCTCGTAGTATGGTTATCGCTTTTACCTACCCACCCACGAAGATTAAAGTGATATTGCATACCGTTCAGATAGACAAGAATCCCACATTCGCTTAATACAACTAGTTGAAGTCAAGACTTAAGGCTGAGCTTAATTTCACAGAATTAAACGAAAAGAAAAAAGACAATATCATTGATTTCGGCTTTCCAAACCAAATAAAACAAGAAAAACCAAAAGGCGATATACAACAGTTAAATGATTCAAGGTTACATTTCGTAAATTTCTTTACTGATACAGATGGAAAATATGAAAAATTTTCAATGATATGCCAGAGGGCTGCCGCCCCCTGGCCCCCGCTTAATTTTTGATACATTTTCCAACATATATTCCAAGCTTCTTTCATTTAAATCTCCATTAAAATGTTATTACTGTTTAAAATGCCAGGGGGCTGCCGCCCCCTGGACCTCCGCTTTTTTTTTATAAGAGTGTGTTACCAACATTAAATCGTGAAACTGAAGAATTTTGGTTCATTTTTGTAAACATGATAAATACAAAAAAACTTTATCAATTAGCGATCGCTTTAAATTCTATGACAAATTCAGAGAATATTATACATTATTATTCTTTAAAAAAAGTAATATTACGATCACTTTTATAAAGTGCGGTGCATTGTTTACAAACTCCGAACCAACTTCCATAGGTTGGCACTATGTGGGGTGATTTGGAATGTTTACATTCTCGTATCACTCTACTCCTTAAAGCCTAGGCTGAGTATCTAAATTTAAGATTCCTATTCAGATTCAGTTATCCATATAAACTGGCTCAGCCAACAACGCCCACCCAGGAGGGTAAAAATACTCCTTAAGAGGCATCGAGTGTATGTGAATGTAAAAGAGTGATCCGTTCTCCATCCATTGCTACTTCAGCGAGTTTTACCATTTCATTTCGGGCCGACAGGACTGTTTCTAAATCCTTTCGGTTTCCGCAATTAGTTTTAAAAAATTGGACCACGGTAAACAAAAAACTCGGAATCCGAGGCGTGAAAAAATTGGAAATTTTAATTTTTGAGGCAGGAAATCGACTTTTAAGGCATCCTCTCGATTTCGAGCATCCAAAGCCTGATTTAGAGCCGCTCTGCTCTGATTCCGAGGTATGGAGCTCGTAATCCGGGAATCGTCTCTCGAAATCCGGGAATCGTTTTTCGGAATCAGGTTAAAGGTGACTCGGTTTTAGAGACACGTTTACCCGATTTCGGGATCGGTAGCTCGGAATTAGGACAACATCGGAAATCGAGATTTCCGCCTCGGCGTCGATCCCGAGGAGAGAACATGCCATAGCAGCGGCCATTAGAGTCACCGCCACACAAAACGTACGCGAGAGGCTGACGGGACCGTACTCAACAAGGCGTCGGACCACCGTTAGATTTAAACTAATTATCTGCAACATGGTTGACTTTTATGGCAAGCTGTGATCGTTGTCGGTTTCATAGTGAAACAGACTGCGTAAAATTAATTGTCAATGTCTCTGTGATATTTTCATTTATTAGAATAAAAAGCAGATTTTGTAGCGGACGCGCTTACTGAAACGCCATCTAGCGGCCATCTATCGCGGGCTTCGCGTCTAGGGGGCCGGGGGCAAATAAGAAAGTGATTGGCTCTGGGTGGAAGTGGGTTGCGTCCGTGCAGTAGTAGTCCGAACCTACCTCTCCTCCCACGATGCTACGGCTGTCACGAATTTGTGGGAACTTTGCTGCCAGTGTGTTGCACAGGTAGACGCCCCCCCCCCCCCACAGTTTTACCAAATGTAATATAGATACCTTTATACAGCCTTACACAATTGACTCTGTATACAAATTTACTGTCAATGTTTTTTCACCCGGGCTTAAAAAGAAAAGTATGCGCGTTTTGCTTGAATCTGCACGCTCATTTGCTGACCGGCATACGAAGGTCGTCGTTGACCAATCAGCGTTCAAGCGGAAACAGATCGGGCAGTCATGCTTTTCTTCTTTAGGTTCCGACTCTTTTGCAGCAGAATACCCTATTTACGTGTGTTGGTGCAATGGGTAATTCACCACTCAAGTAGTAATTTTGATTTGATACATCATAAGAAATGTACACCCTATCGCGGGAAATAACGTTTTAAATCTGAATTACATACCAGAGGGAGAGATTTGTCCACACATTGGTGAACAAAATTATCCTTGGTTTTTAACAGTGTACCTTTCCTTGTCTGACAGGTCCTAATTCCAGCAGTGTCGCGGGGAGTATGGCGTTCTCTGGTCATCTTGCTGCGGTCGTGTGGCATGCTGCCAGTCAGTGGGCCAATACTTCGGCCACGCCCTCTCGGCTGTCCAGTAGCCCTTATCGTGGGAGGCGTCGCCTTCTTCTTCTGCAGCCCAATGTTGTACTATTCTCAGTATAAGCTGGCTGGTGCGTACACAAAAAACTTCATGTTCCCAAGATTGATTGGCTGAGCCCTAAAATAAGGTAAAGTAAAAAAAAATCAATAGGGCGAAGACAAGCATTCGTTCGGTAGTGGCTGATCAGTCCGGCTTGTCCATTCCGGGCTAACCAACTTTCCCATAACATGACCAGAATAAAAAGAAGCCCAGAAAAGGGAACTACTTTTATCTAACGTCTCTGTTTTCATGTTGTATCAATAAAAGTAGAATCACTAATTTGATTTTTTGTTTGTTAGCAGCGAGAGTACAACAGTAATGAATTTACTAACAGTAGTTTTGTTATTTCCTGTTGGCATTAGTTTATGTTTATTAGTGATGGTTATCGTCTGCTAATGCTTTTGAGTATGGCTCCAAATATTTTTACCCCCCCCCCCCCATAATTGAATTTGCTAAGAGTAACTGAAGTAAATGTTATCAGATAAAAGCGGGGGTCCAGCCCCCTGGCTTTTATATTTTTATTGAAATTCCTCCCCATATATCAACCTATATCAGCTTTGTTATCGCTTGGATTAAAATAAAAAGGGGGAAAAACCGTAGGTAGTATAAATGCAAGAGTGCCTTAGCTAATAAAGTTTTTTTTCTAAGAAATTGCTTAATTCTGTCAAACAGTTAAGAAATTATGGGGCGAAGACTACGATCATTATGATCTACCTAGTATTTGCTGTGAGTCGCAAACTAAGCGAACGGAATCTATGATGTACGAATCTTGTTTCCTATGATGACGTCATTTGAACCCTACTCGATATCTCGAATAGAAACAAAGAATATCAGTCTATAAGAATCTCTTGTTTAGTTGAGATATTAGAAAGACTTGTTCTTGTCTGTGTCAATGGGTACAGCACTTTATTTTCTGTTACCTTCTGCTGTGGTTTTGTTTATATAGTTTCCATGGAGGGTGTCCTTGGTGTTCTTTGGGTCGTACGTGACGCTACGAATCGGTTATCGATAATACTGCGGCGAGATGCGATGTGCGAGTGGGTGCACTGCATGTCCCTGTACTGTCTTCGGCATCCACCGAGTCCCAGAGCCTGGCGCCGACTGCTGCTTGTCGCTATGGTAAAAGGGTCCCTTTAAATGTGTTCACCATTCAGTATGAGAAATGGAGCTAGGCGCTGTGGCCTACATTCCTCTCTATGCTTACACTGCAACTCCGTGTCTGTCTCAATTGGGTCTCAATACCCCTCCCTTTGTAAGTAAATGTACCCATCTTTTGTAGAAAGGTGAAATATTTATAAATCATGACTGCTGGTGAATTTAAACTTAAGTCAGAAAATTGGCAATGGCTTACCCCCTTATCGTGCGGCAAAATGTTTAATAAAATGTTGTACAAAAATAATTTAGAACTGAATTAATGTCAGGTCGTGGTGACTTTAAAATAGCTGTTTACAGTTGGCTGGCTGGGTTGTGTCTTTTCATGTCTTCATTGGGTTCTAAATTCTCCAGTATACGCTGAGTCTGGAAAAAGTAGAACTCTCTTCAGAGTAGCGACAGGAATTTACCCTGTTGTACTGGAGGTAAGTTTCGTTTGGCCCTTAACCAGCTTACCTGACGGGACAGCGGCACACCCTTTTGTTAACATTTGCCGTTGTGTCCCTTTGTTTTAGATCTACCTCCTTCTGTTCTTAGGGCCTGTGGCTCTGACAACGGTTTTAACAGCCGACCTTGGTCATGAGTTGGACTTAGGGCCTTCTCAAGTCATTTTTCATCAAGACGAAACACCTTTAGATGTACGTGAGGTTTTTTGGTGGTCTGCCTTTTAGCTGGGAGTGATACATGGAAATGGTACTCGCTGAGCGCCAGTAGATAGCCTTCTACTCCTGTCATTAAAAATCCATTTCTGTGTGCATTAAACATACACGCCTCTACCACGGTAGTTTGACGAAGATCTCGGAAAAGTGGTTTCAAATTTTAAGGGTTTTTTGGGTGTTAAAGGGCAAATTAGTTTTTCCCCACGGTCTTGGTGCTTAACTATAAAACCTTTCATTAGGTATTGTATACTCAAAATTATTCCCTAAAACTCTTGTCACATGAGTACAACGCATTCTTCTCACTCAGATCGTGGAATCCGCGAACATTTCGGATGGCCAAAATGGAAATCAGCAAGAAATGGATGAAGCTGGTGGTCCCAAACTCCCATTTTCCCAGGAACGTCAGTCTGGTGGAACTGGAAGCGTGCAAGGTAAAATGGAAGAAATACAGTCATTGTTCCTAAATTCGGACATTGTGCCGTATTTCACTATTGTCGCCTCCCCATCCATAATGCGTCGACAGAATTCAACTTCTATAGGTTTGATGGAAAGGTAAGACCACCAAGTTTCCATTTCTGTCAAAAAAAAAAAAAAATGTGTGAGTAATATTACTTCCTCCAGAAATTCCTGAAATTTGTATTTCTAGCCCCCCAAATCAGGCGTTTTTAAATGTGTTTTGCAAGAATTTGGGGCTCCGAACAGTGTAAGCCCGGGTTATTCTGACCACAACATATTTGAAACTTTGTACTTTTATCTACAATATGACACCAAAGTTTTTGATTTTTCGTCGCACGGTTTAGTTTTGGGAAGCGGTTTTGCAATGCGCCCTAAATTCGGACATAGGCTTTTACATGCAAAAGTGACTACTGTCCGAATTTAGGGCACATTAAAAGCGATCTTTAAGCAGTTCTGGCGACTAAACTATACCAGATAAGAAAATTTGCACGGTAGGGTAAGGTCAAATTTTTTCATAAAGTTTCTATACCCCCCCCAAAAAAATTTCACTTTTCATTATTTTTCAGAGCTGTCCGAATTTAGGACGCATTTGTTCCTAACTACGGACACGATTCAAACAGTCCTTACCCCTATACCGTTAGCGCGAAAAAATATTTTCGGAGAGTGGTAGATGCGTCTCGACGTGGGGATTCTACAATCCCCAGCGATTTTTTATATTTCAAAAATTCTAGATGTCAGAGGCGTTTTGCCTCAAAAACCGTCTGAATTTAGGGATAATGACTGTACATGATGACCCCCGAAAGGGGCGTCAGTTTACACGTTGAAGCCCACGTGACCACACGTATCGGCACAATAAGCCGTAATTGGGACCCCCCTTGGGACTCAACGTGTTAAGCGAGTAAGTCTGAATACCGAGCTTTGTTTTTCTATCGTTTTTGATTTGGTCCAAGATATCATTGCTGGTGGCGTTCCAAGCTAACATCGTGTTTGTGGATGGATCGAGGGATGGATACAAACACTGAACTGCAGCGTCGTAGTAAAATTTGCCTTTTCCCGAATCAAAGTGTGAGCACTTACCGAAACTGTTCATGTCGATAGTCCCACTGTTTCAGCTGCCTCCAGGACAGCTTTTACCATGTCACGTTTCAGGACTCCCGTTGTTACCCGTAATGTTTTAGTGTCTGTTGTAGACGGACTGGACTACACCGTACTAGACATTTCCTGGAGTTTATCCCAAACAGGAGCCGAGCTCCCGCCATCGGCGACCGAACCGCATCTAACACAACGGGGCTCCTTTTGCTTGAAGTAACTCCTCTCATTTTTCTCAAATTTGTATAAGAGACATCGCTTTAAAAGATGGAAAGGATATCACCTACGCAATTATTTTTTCACCTCTTTATTGAGTAAAACAAGAACTGCATAAGTGGCGTGGAACAGTTGCTTATTTTCTAATGATTTTGCTCATACCCCTTTGTGGACCATGCAAGTTATGAGCGCATTTGTCTTGGACACAGGTCATACTGGACATGAAGCGTAGGACAAACTCGAGGGGTCCCCCACTATTAAACCCGTTGTGCGTGAGACAAAATACTTGCAAGATACTCGCGAGACTCACGGTAACTCACCAAATACTCGCGAATACTCACGTTAACTCAAACTCCCGAGTACCAGCGAGTTCTCGCCTAACTCACTGCTCACCCAAAAAGCTTGTGACAGACGACACAATTTAGACGAAACCTCCATACGAATACGCTAGAAATTACAATTTCGTAATATTATTAAAAAATCACTCGAAATAATCACGATTTATTTTGCACCAGTGTATAGGCTTCTGACTAGGGTTCTCACTTTCATATGCTTGCTCGGGTATGTACCGGGTGGACGGGTCTTACCGGGTAACAGGGGCGTGCCCAGATAACCGGGTAGACCCGGCGGAACCGCGCCTGTAGAAAGGCAATTTTACATACCGGGTCCAACCAGGTTACCCAGTAACACCTGTTTACTACACGGGTAACCGCAGGTCCTGGTGTTGAAAGCTTTATTACTGTAAAATGACTGTATTTGTGGACTGTCAGATTTAGAAACCAACAACTTCTGGAGATGGGCTAGATGCAGGCAGCGTGTTCTTCACGACTTGGCGTGTACGGCGAACTCACACGTATCAGCAATGATACTAGCTTTTGTAAGTTTCGCAAGTCTCTGTTCAACGCAATGCCTCCTAACGACAGAGTTCGATCTTCAGCGGCACGGTTACATTAAGTTTGATCTTTAGCGGACCGGTTACACAAAGTTCGATCTACATTCCGGCGGTTTTGCAGCGCAGCCTAAATCTATTCATATTCTCGTCAATATTGCAGATAGAAAAAAAGAAAAAACTGCTTTATATTTGTAAGCGATCAAAGAACAACATACTCCAAAGAAAAAATTAAATGCTATCGCAACAAGAGGTGTAAACTTGCGACTCCCGCGAGCGGCGAAAAGCAGATCGAACTTTGTGTAACCGTACCGCTGAACATCGGACTTTGTGTAACCGGGCCGCCGCAGATCGAACTTTGTGTAACCATGCCGCTGAAGAACGAACTTTGTCGTTAGGAGGTATCGAACGGCCAAGACGATCTTAAAACAAGCAGGCCTGCCCTTCCTTCAAACGGACTTTCCCGCTTCAATAAAGCATTCCGGTAAACCCAAAATGCAGAAGAATGCGAGGAAGGAGAAAACGGATATCACTATGCTTTTACATGGAACTTCCGTTTTCTTGTTCCCTGCATTCTTATACATTTCAGCTTTACCGGAATGCTTTATTCGCTCCGCCGGCAACTCCGATCGGCAGGGGCCTGCAGCTAGACCCTAAACTCACTATTCGTTTTGATTCTGAATGTGCTGTCCTAGGGGGCGGTACTCGCGATTTGAGGCCCCCTAAGACTTTATATTCACTCAAGGAATCCCTTTCTTATTTTTATCAAAACAGCGCTCAAACGGCGAGAGAGCGAAACGGTCGTAATTCTAGCCCCAAGGACTTTCCTGTCGCGATTTACCCATCGCAAGTTCATAATTAAAACACAGCAACAACAAAACTGGCACTTACCCGTGATCCTTGGATAGCCTCAATCACGCGGTCAGGGCCGGTCAGGGCAAAGCGTTTTAAATTACTCAGTGCGTTTGTGCAATGTCTTTCTTAACAACCCATGTTGCAGGTGGTGCTTCACTTTTACCACTCAGCTTTTGCCTGTTCGCACACTATCATTTCTGCAATTAACGAACCTAATCTTCGCTGGAAGCTTGCGGTACCAGTGCTCCACATAATATGCCGCAACATTCTATTCATACTCCTTTGTTGGGTGGCGCAGCGCGCGAATAGCGAGGTGGGTATTCACAGTCGGTGGCTAGCAGATCCTTCCTCTTATTGCTTGAACCTTTCTAAGCGGTCGCTAGCGGTGATCGGATTTTATTCCCGTGCGTCGTCACGAGCATTATGTCTCGAGGCCGCGCGCCCGCCGGGCCGGATCCAGGCACCCGAACTCTCAAACCCAAAAGGCATTCTTAACCCCGGCGACTTCCCTCCTGCCACCCCCAGATTTTTTTTGTAAAATACTATCGAAGTGAGCACTTACATTTCATGGGTGTTGCGCCATCAAACTTGCCGCAAAATTATTAATGAAACAAAATGTACATGTGATCGATTCAGGATAGAAGTTAAATACTCCAAAGAACAAAGCATTCTGGTAAAGATGGAACACGGAGGAATGCGGGGAGCAAGAAAACGTAAGTCACTATGTTCATGTACAGTGATATCCGTTTTCTTGTTCCACGTTTTTCTTTTCTCATCTTCACCGGAATCCTTTCTTCCGTCAACACATAAGACTTTATCGTATTCTTGTAGCACACGAGGCTGTCCGAGAGGGTGCAGACCTATCTTGCCAAGTCATCGTGTACACCGACTGCTGGCCGTAGAGAGGTAACAAGGGAGGTTTTCATAACACGTGACAGTGCCGTTGGTCGAAGGATCCGGACAAGCCAAGCGCTGGATACGAGGGGAGAGGATAGCGCTGGTCTGTCAGCCATGGCTTCTAGATCCGCTCGTTCGCTGGCAAATGGGCAACAGGGAAACATATGTCACCGACTATTCAATATTTTTGAAAGAAACTATTTACGTTTGTTACAGATGGAATTCTTAGGGTTCAATGTGCGAACACGACGGAAACGTTTTAACATCTTGGGTTTATTTTTTCTAGATTTAACTTTTTTGAAGACGGTTCGTTGATTGTACTTAAAGAGTTCCCCACAGCAAATACTTCTTTTGTGTGATTATGGTGTTGACTTTTTTAAGGTCTTCGGTGCGATTCTTACGTACATAGTCGTGCTGTACCAGTTTGGAGCTTCCTTTTCATCCAATAAATCTGAATAAATTGTGTTAATGAAGTAGTGTGTTTTACATACACCTATTAACCGCTATCTTGCCTACCCTCTTTCTCCAAAGGAAGCCAAGATCCTCGTGTTAAAGATGAGTATGAGTTTGTTACCCGGCCGAGTATTAAACCATGCGTCAGAGCCCTATCACACGTACAGAACCCAATTCTTCACAACGGTTGTAGGAAATAACGGGTGTATACAGTTCTGACCGTACCAAGTAACATAGTCCAGATAGAAATTGCTTCATCTTCAACCGTATGATTACACTATTTCATGTCTTGAGACCAATTTAATAATAAAAAGAAGTTACAATGTACAGTTTGAGCTGTGGATTTCAATTACATGTATTTAAAAAGTGCGCGCTTATGCTATGGGATGTTATATTTACTGTCCTTCAATATGCTGAGCGTGCTAAAACACCAGCGAGAAACAGCGGTATCACGACGATGACGGAAAGCGCCGCGTGCGGCTCGACCCCCGTACCGCCACAAGCCAGGTCCAGAGCCAGCAGAGCCACTGTGAGCACTGCGCGCAACGCTCGGGCCGCGAGTGTCAAGCGGGTGTGCAGATCTGCGATGTCCTGCACTGATAACCGAACGCAAAGCTATTACAGGACTTCTCCAGGACGCTGTCCTCGCGTCTGTAAATGCGACATGGCTTAAAACATGGTATTTCGCCTGTTTTAAGTCGGATCCTAAGAACAGTAATGCATCCTGAACTGTTTTCTCCTTGACGCTCACGGGCTGACACGGCCGAAGTTCTTTGACCCGCCAGCAGGTCCGCGACTCGAGTTTAAGACCTTATCGTCAGGGACGAAACAGTTAAAGAAGCAATGCTGTTCTTTGGACCCAATTCAAACTAGGTGAAATGGCCTATCATGCCGTAAGTTAACAGTTCATCTACACACCGAACCCGGCACATCAGATTTAGGAAAGCAAAATAGAGAAATATTAATGTACACGAAAAGAATATGTCAAGAACCTGCACTAGAGTTGTTAACACACCCCTGCGGTACAGAGAATGATTGTTGTTAATTGGTATAAGTTTATTGATGTTTTCTATTTATTTACTGTTAACTCTCAGCAAAAGGGAGGAATTGTATGCTACTGGCACCACTGAAGCTCGTTATTTAAGGGACTATGACTCCCTAAGAAGTCACGTGATTGAGACTCAATAAAGCTCTTGTCAATCTGAAGTGCATCGTGTCAACATGTATCACCTGCTCCCACACCAGACACGACAATAGCGATCAAAACAATGGCAGTACATAGCCAGGCAACTCTTTGAGTTCAAAAACAAAACTTACTGAGCTGCATGAGATAAATGCTCTTATCCATTTAGATTCGCAGGAGTCCCAAATTCGCTTCTGCACTGTGAACAGAAAAATTGTTATCGGCTTAACGATAGCGAAGCTCCTAACACCGTCTGGTCGGAAAAGAACTTTTAGTCTGTGTCTGTTACTCCACATGATATCAGAAGAACGATTTAAAGTAACGACTTAGAATTTTTACAGTGTTTTTCAAGGCCCTGATAATATCAAAAGACAAGTCGCCATTGAAGGGGGGTACCGTATCTTGAAAACTGCTCGAGATATGCGTCCAACAAAGGAGGTAATGGTTAAAAACTGTTTTAAGAATGCATTTTCAAAATTTATTTTACGTTATGATGTGTGACCCTTCAAAGGGCAATTCCAGAGAAAGTGTCCGTGCGTAACGGTCTTAAAACTCGAGGCCTGGTGTGGGCGACTGACAGACATTGGCGAGGCACATGAATGTACGCGCAATGTCGCATCCAATGGTCCCAGTTTCGAGGCCCCCGTCTGCAATATGTTGTTTTACTTCGCGTTAGGGTCAGGTCGGGGGAAAATGAGACACCTAAGAATGATACATTCGTTTCTCTTGATTGGTTTGCATGCTTTTGGACCTCATTCCTAGTGTTTCGGTGCTTAAAACACATCTTTTAACATTCGACTTCAATTATTAACCGGTTCTGGGAAGTTTAATCGCTTGTTGTCGTCTCGAAACATACCTAATGGGAAGCCTGTCCGACCACCTAAACGCAAGGGCTCTAAAACTTTTCTGCGGGGGTGTCATACTTTCAGTACTGCATCCGTATTCTTAGGAGTAAAGATTAAGTGTTTGGGTTCGTTGGAAAGCTGGGATTTCGGC
>NW_026267141.1:2085761-2090929 GCF_000697945.3 Frankliniella occidentalis | reverse complement strand
TGCGGTACTAAAATAACGCTTTAATTTCATTACTGGGGTTGTGTTTCATCGACCAGACGCAGGAAAACTTATCAAATAACCATTTACATGCTAGATAAGACAAAAGTTATTGAAATGTCTCATTTTCCCCCTAGAGGCGCCCACATCGTTAGCCTCCAGTTCGCGTGGCCTACCCCGCCAGGGACCCGCCCAATCCCCGACCGGCCCAGTAGTGTGCGTGTGTTGGTGCAGAGCGCGAAGCGAGGAGCCCCCTCTAACCCCCTCACTCATTCTCCCCCCCCCCTCTACCCCTACCGGTCGTCTAGTAGCGCAGTAATACTGCCGGAAATGTCCAAATAGCTAGTAAGTACTACATCGACAATGTGAAAACAGGCAAGGCGGAAACCGCACAATCAAACGAGTTAAACAAAATCAAGTTAAATGATTATCTGTATAGTTAACAATCAACTGAAGAAAACCTTACACACACAAACAACAAAATGAGATTATGACTTGGATAATGGGAGCTTCGTCCTTGGTGCGGGTAAACATTCACTCTAGAGCAGAGGCCACACACGGCCCGCAAACCACCCCAACGGAAGAGGGCAGAACGGAACGGAGGTCGCGCCGTTGCACCAGCCAGCCAGCGACATCCGTGCACTTCGGACGTTGAAGTACGAGCCGCTTGAGGTGCAGCAGGCCGCTCGCAGCCAGGTCTCGGCCGAGGTCGGGGAAGTAGGCGACACCATTAAGTTCTTCGTCACTGACGGTGCAGATCACATGCAGCTCCCGCAGTGACAAGGCGTGCGCGCGGACCAGGGAGAGCAAGGTGGGCTTGTGGGCAGTGACGAGGACCATACAGCCAGCCAGCGCAGTGTTCCGTACTGTGAGGGAGTGAACGTCACATTGGGACCACGGTAGGGTCAGGTCGGGGAAAAAATGAGACACCTCTAAATTGGGAAAGAATGATGCATTCGTTTCTCTTGATTGGTTTGCATGCTTTTTGATCTCATTCCTAGTGTTTGGGTGCTTAAAACACATCTTTTAACATTCGACTTCAATTAAAAACCGGTTCTGGGAAGTTTAATCGCTTGTTGTCGTCACGAAACATACCTAATGGGAAACCTGTCCGACCATTCTACTGACAGTACGACTAACCATAAGCGCACGGGGAAAAATGAGACACTTGCGTGGGGAAGAAAGATACACTCAGTTCCATTGACTTTACATGGGAAGCCAATGCGGGAAAAATGAGACAAAAAATGGAGTGGCGCTGTCTCGTTTTTCCCCAAGGCGGGTCCCTATCTTATTTGCTGGGTTTTTGCCTGTCTCATTCTTACGCACGGGTGTCTCACTTTTCCCCGAAATGCGTGTTGGGGAAAATACACATACTATTTTGGATTCTGCATACACCACAGGTTGCGGTACTAAAATAACGCTTTAATTTCATTACTGGGGTTGTGTTGCATCGACCAGACGCAGGAAAACTTATTAAATAACCATTTACATGCTAGATAAGGCAAAAGTTATTGAAATGTCTCATTTTTCCCCTACCTGACCCTTACTTATAACCGTTGCAGTTCTGCTGATTTCTAAAGCAGACAAATCTGCTGAATCGGTAGACACGTCTCGTTTTATTCTAACTCAAGTATTTTAGCCTAAAACCAAAGAAAATGACGATTTTTCGCCATCCGTGCGATCTGGAATTGCCCCGAAGTAAAACAACTGAGACCAAAATTTCGCCTGTTTGGCTATACTGTATATACTACATATATGTACGCCAGACCACGTCTCGCGTAACAGGCTTTGCAATATCTCACGAAACACTGTCACGCTGAGACGCGCCTGGCGCTGACACCCGAGACAAGTTAACAGGAGTGAATACGGAAATAGGGCCTTTCGGCCCCCAAATTTGCCATATGCTAACATCATTTGTCGGGGACTTATTACTCTTAAATTAGGAAAACGAAACTTCTGGTGTTCGATAAGGATATTCATTAAAAGTTCTGATTTTGACAGATTGTTATGAAAAATAAACGTTTTAATGATTGGCTGAGCGACTAGCGAAGCCTATTACTCCGTCTGGTCGGAAGAAACTTTTTCTGTCTGAATGTCCGCACGATAACTCGAGAACGAATTGAGCAAGCGAAATGGGATTTTCAGGGTAGTTTTGTGTTATACAAGGTATATGTACGCCAGACCACGTCTCACGTAACAGGCTTCGCGATATATCAGGAAACACTGTTACGCTGCGACGCGCCTGGCATACAGTCAGTGGCCCATATTTCGGACGAAATTCGCCGTATTTTCTTGATAACTCCTAACTTATTAGAGGTATGAAATTCGGCGCGGGAATGAAGAAACTAGACCCTAGGCCCTACCTTTTCCCGTAGTGCAAAGTTTCATATCTGAATTTGTTTGCCTGCAAGAGCCCGAAATGTTCTGTCCGAAATTAGGAACAGAAGGTTCTTAATTTCGGACAAACTGTTCCTTATTTCGGACAAAACCGTTTGCCGCTCATGTACTGGATCGGAAAACAGTTTTAGAGATACAGGCGGGTAGGGCGGGTTCTTCCGATGAAAACAAGCCCTCGTACGACATTTTTGGTTCAGAAATACGGTTTTAAGAGGCGTTTTCAACAATGCTTGCATCTAAAATTCTTAAAAAAGCGCAAAAGTTTTAAGAAAACTGAAAATTATGCTTTATCTCAAAAACCAAAAGAGATAGAGGGAAACCGACGAAATTTTGGCCCAAAGGGTCGTCAAATGATGTGATTATTTATGGATGAGACTTTGATTGGTACCTTATGAAGGAACGGAAAGGCCGATTCAAAAGTGTCCGAAATTGGGGCCTTTTCGTATATTGTCCACAGAAACCAAACGACGGTCCGTATCACCAATCCGAAAAATGGAGTGAGCTCAGAAATAGTGCTAGTATACTATATCCAAAAACTAGACTCCTATCTTACACGGCACCTCAGTGCTGACCAGGAGAAGTTGAACAAAGATTTTTGTCGCACACATTTCACGAGCGGTTTTTGAACTTTAAGCGCGTGCCGTTCAATGGGGAGAAGTCGGATTGGGACCGCACCAGTCGTATGTTAAAGAGGACGTTTTCGCCTTTCATTTGACGTCCTGGAAATTGAAATTGGTGAAAAACTATCGGATTTACGGTCGCCGAAAGCCAAAGACTCAATTTTGTCCGAAATTAGGGCTCATGTCCGAAATATGGGCCACTGACTGTATATCTACCTTGGCCTGCGGCGCTGACACCCGAGTCGGGTAGAGCAAAAATGTACACAAAGATACGGGCCTCCGGCCCGTCAACGGCCCGTCACTTCGACTAAGCATGCGGGGTTGTACATTTTTTCGGGGTTGTACATTTTTTCGCTTATTTTTGTCAAAAGTACCTAAACGGTTGGAGCTAGAGCGAAACAGCCAAAATTTTCGCCGATCGACCCCTAGTGTCGGGTCCGAGAACTTTGTCGGCATCGGCCAATCAGCGCCAAGGAGGAAAGAGTTCATTAAGAACTCTTGTTCTTCTTTGGTTGCGGTTTGCGTCAGGTGGAATTCCATTTTGAGCTAGCGACCTGGGATTTTCAGGGTCGTTTTGTGTTATACAAAGATCGAGTTCGAAGATGAGCATTCTAGTTCAAAAATTAGATTTCTTACAAATCAAAAACAACAAAGCCAAAAAAAAAAGACAATTTAAAATAAAAAATTTTGATGGTTCCCTAGAGGGTGACTCGTACATCGAGAGCCTCAGGCTCAGGGCGAAAATTTTGGCCGTTTCGCTCTAGCTCCAACCGTTTAGGCGCTAGAGGGTATTTTTGACGAAAATAATCGAAAAAATGTACAACTCCGCATGCTTAGTCGAGGTGACGGGCCGTACAAACAGACAGACAAACAAACAGAGTGAAACTGTTCCGGTCAGTGGAGTAATGGGCTTCGCTAATCGCTAAGCCAAAAATTGACACCACACTTTAATAGGCAGTTGAAAAGTGCCATTTCGTGTCACTCACTACAGTTTACAATCAAAATTTAATAGTTTTAAAACTGTTTTCAATTTAGTGTGTCCAACATTTCTTCGATTGCAGATTTTGTTTTTTCAGTGGGATGCGCACGCTTCGGGTTGTGCTGAGACGCACCTGAGTCGCTGTCGATTCACAGTTTTCCGAGAAGTGTCTAGATGCAGACTGTTGGCACTGCGTGCACACTCACCTCCCCCTCCCCGACCCTTCCCACTGCGTCCCTGCGTGTTGAGGTGCGAGCCCTCCGCTCATGTAAATTGTAGACAGCCGTGGTCAGCACGCGCACCCCCAGCAACGCCTCTTCCTGCCCCACCCAGTCAGTTGTGGTGCACATCGGGGAGGCGCAGGACAGCCCCGCTTCTGTAGGAACATGATACGCGTGGGACTTGATCGAGTGGGCTGTTTGCTTTGCGCTTGCAAACCTTTGAACAGCCCAGAAACTGAAGAAAGCCACGACGCGACACACATAAGAAGATATACGAAGATGCGCTTCAGAAAGCAGTTAGATTGAAACTGGCACCTCTAAAGATTTGTCGCTTCTTATGCCTTGAGCGATGGCGAGCGGACGCGTCGGGGCGGAGATCTCACTTCGGACAAGTGCTGGTCTTCTTCGGAGCCGATTTAACACTAGAACCGCTGACATTTTCGTATACCTAGAGCCGCGGAAGGGGTCAGTTTGGCCCCTGTCACATTTTGCGCATAAATGTGAAATTTTTGGAATAATTATCACAGGAAATATGGTCTCGGAAACAAGTATGTGTACGTTAAATGCTTTTGGCGATAATTATTCTGTATGCTCCGAGGTGTTATTTATCTGGATAAAACAGCATTTTCAACGCGAAACGCAGCAGGGGTCATTTTGACCCCTGCCGCGGTCCTAGGTATATCTGTTTCAACTTCCACAAAAATAGTCTTACAGATTCAGGATTTCGTGTCGATATGTTTGACATCATTTTACACGATGTCAAAAATTTTCAACCCGCAACGAGAAAAAAATTAAATGTAGAAATCATAAACTGAAAATAGAAAAGGGTCAAAATGACCCCTGCCGCGGTTTTAGGTATATCGTTTCACAACTTCCACAAAAATAGTCGTACAGCTTCGGGATTTTGTGTCGATACATTTGTCATCATTTTACACGATGTCAAAAATATTCAAC
>NW_026267141.1:2074117-2078056 GCF_000697945.3 Frankliniella occidentalis | reverse complement strand
ATCCTCGCACTTTCACCTTTATTTTGATGTAATGGTCGATGTACTTTGTTTGAGTTAAGTACCCAAGAATGCAATTTTAGTTTATGCTCACACACGCTCCGCCCGGCCGGCGGCGCTCTAGGGGACCGGTGCTCGTAGCGATCCTGGCGGCCGAAAGTTTCAGTCGCCATCCTCATTCCGGCGGGAGCGCGGAGAAGACTCCACGGAAGAACAAAAGGGTCCGTGACTCGCCTAGCGGCGCCGCCCACCATCTTCCCGCTGTGGAGGGGGACGCCGCTCGGCGAATCACGGACCCTTTTGTTCTTCCGTGGCGTCTTCTCCGCGCTCCCGCGCCGGAATAATCTATATTCGTCCCTCGCGAGGTGGGAGAAAAATGGTTCGGACAAAACCGAGGTCGGACAGCACTTTTGGGGATTTTGGAAAAATCGCCAGGGCGGAGAAAAATAGGTCGGGCAATATAAATACACCCCAGAATGGCAGGATGTGACTGGCTACCATAAATTTTGATTTCTTTCCTGCCTGACCGGATGAGCAATAGAGAAACCCACTTCTCCGTCTGGTTGGAAAATAAACCTTTTCTTAAATGGAAAATGAATTGAGCTAGCGACCTTCTTTAACGGTTTCCTAAGGGGTAACCCATCACTTTTGGGCTTATATTTTTTCTGTTTTGCTCCATACCGTTGCGGCGCAAGAGGGAAGTTTTGAAAAAAGGAAAAAAAAAAAAAACATTACGGAAAGAATATAACATTACACGTTTTGTGTACTTGATGAAAGTCAACTTCCAAATGTTAACTTCAACCTCTTATCCGAAATTTGGACTTCTTTGTTTACACTTAAAGTGACTTTTGTTTAGTAAAAGTAAGTTAAGTTTTTTCCTATTGGCGCATGCCAAGTCGTGGAAATGGGTCTCAAATTGAAAAGTGAGGGAGGAACGACTCAAAGTACCGTCCGACCTAGGTTTTGTCAGAACTAATTTTCTCCGACCTTCGTTAACGTCGCGGTCTTTCTCTCTCTGCACTTACTTAGAGTACCCCTTCATGGCCTCTCAAGCCAAGCCTGGCGTCTTTGAAGCACATTCTTCAATAACTTCAGCATATCGACGAGGTTGAAAAAATTTCGGTGGAACAAAACCTAGGTCGGACAGTACTTTTGGGGATTTTGGAAAAATCACTAGGTCGGAGAAAAGTAGGTCGGAAAATCTAACTGCAGGTACTTTGGTTCTTCGAGATATCAAGAAACCGCTCGGTTGAAATGGTTTATTGCTCTTGTTGATTAGTAGATATGTCCACTGTTCACACCGCTCATATTTCACTGTTTGTGAAATACTATCTACGCGAGCTGTATATTAACATTATATTGCATTTTCAGATTGATTGCTCGTACAATTTATGTTCAAACGAACACATGTCATAGGTTCCAAAATCATAGAATTTTCGGAACATGAAAGTTAACGTCCTTTTCAGTTTTGTAAATGAGCTCTAGTTGCGGAAGTTTCTGCTGTAGTTGCATCAATGTTCTCCATGATTGGCGACATAGTGCTCTCTAATTCTGTGAGAGCACTATGTGGTGTAGCCGCGGTTAGCTCCTGCGGAACAAAGAATCAGGGTTCAGTTATTCTATCTAATTACAATGTATACAATATTACTGGCACCTGTACCATAAGGGCTGCACACTAAACCCGTATGCACTTCATTTAGCATAAACATGTAGTATTTAAGCAGCCATAGTTATGCACCAAACGTCGTGCCTAACTGTGCAGTGATTGTAAATGAAAAGGCAATAACGTATGCATATTGGATTTACGTTACGATTATAAAATATTGAAATATTGAAGAGGGCACGACGTATTTTCACGGTGTGCAGCCTATACAGGTCGTCGTGTCGTTTGTCTAAAACAATACACCAAAAGATTTTTAAAGTCATTAGGACTCTGGCTTTGGCGTCAAGTAGTATATCTACAATCAGTTTAGGTTGCTTAAAACGCAACTTAGATATTTGCTTACTGAGATTATCGGGCGTAACCAGAATATTAAAAAATCTAAAAGAACCTTTGGCAGCCTGTTTTAGACCAATGACAACCTCCGGCACACAGCGTGACAGGACTGCAAAGCTGCAGCGCCGTTTTTAGCTCTGCTTTGGATGGACGTTTTTCCTTGATAAATATTGTGTTTTATAGGCAAAAGTCTGAGCTACCAACGGTACTCAGTTGTATTCGAGAAATTATAAATTGTTTAAGATTAATCACCCAAGACACAAAATTTTTCGTCGTGCTTCACTAGGAGGCCTTTTCTTTAATTATACCGTATTAACGTAGCTAAAGAAAGACATACAGTAACGAATTAGTACAAAAAATGTGTTAAACATTTCGTTTGATAATTGAATATAAAACGGTGTCATTCAGACCCCTTTGATGCTTCTTTTAGAAAATTTTGCTAAGTTCAAATTTTTATTCGGAACTAGCAAACCAGTTCTGACTTGAGATCAAAGACATGATTTTCAAGGTGGTAAGTAACTGGACTTTCGTACCTCGGGGCGAGCTGTAAACTGGCGGATCCAGGGGATGAACTGCTCCACATCCGTAAATGTGTGGACTGTGTGGTTGTCGAAGCTCGTTGAGACGATTCCCACAAGGAACCACGAGGATCCCCGCAGAACCACGGCCCCTCCGCCACTGTCGCCTCGCGCCAGCCCCTCCCGGCTCGAAAAGGTGAGTTCTGCGAACAGTTTCCAACGTTTTCAATCAGTGTCCTAGCATCCCGTCCAAAGAAACCATTGACACTGATGAAGACAACCTCTAGACACCAAGGAGCACTATAGAGCAAAAAGTACTCGAGACGAGCTAGAAACATCGTCTCTAGAGTGCAATTCAGGACCGCGAGCAAATCAAAAGAGTAGCCACTGCACCGTGTGTCTCTAGTGCCCGCTCTCGCCCTTGATAAGTGGATCAGTAGGTGGTCTGTTTTTCGCCCCCACCTCAGAGTATTATATCAAACCTAAACGTGCAATCTGTTTCTTCTTACCTTTTTGTCTAATTGAACAGATTTTGTCTCTTGTTATCCAGGGTAAGTGCCTGCTGGACGTTTCTCTTACGTGAGTGACACACGATTCGTACGGTACGTAGCTCAAGCTGATCGATGCAAGTTCCGGTCGAAGCGTGTCCCCGTAACCCCAACCAACGATCTAGAAAGTTAAAAACATAAACTATCAGGAATTACGGAATGCTATACGTACGGCATGCGCTGGGGTCGATACATGCAACAAGTACCTGCATAGGCTCATTGACTTTAAGGCCCACGTCGTCCTCGATGCATACAGGAGATATGGCTCTTCCAAAGTTAAGAATCTCATCCTCCATACGAAGCAAAACTATGTCATTAGCATAGTTTCCTGGTTGACCTTTGTAGGTGTGATGGATCGAGATCTCTCTGATCTGCAACACAAGTAACAGTATTTCACCTGACGCAAACCGGATCCAAAGAAGAGTAGCAGTTCTTCACCCATACCTCCTAGGTGCTGATTGGCCGACCAGGTCAACCGCGCTTGCGCTTGCGGCCAGTTAAGTTGACGTCAGCCAATCAGTGCAAGAGAGGAATGGGTTCAGGAAGAACTGCTGTTCTATTTGGGATCCGGTTTGCCTCAGAAGAAATACCTATTGGCTGAGTCCTAGCCAAACCTTACTCCCTCTGATCGGGAAAAGAACTTTTTTGTCAGTCTGCACAATAATTCGAGAACGAACAGAGCTAGCAATCTAGCACAAAAGTAGACCTTTTCGACGGTAGGGTGAGAGAGGAATAGGGAGTAACGTGGCTCAAAACTTTTATCGCGTGCAACATCCCGTGTGGAATGGATCCGGATAAAAATCGGGTAAATTTGGTGTTTTCAGAACACCAAATTGATACTAAATGTACACGATATATACACCATAAATATACACCATAT
>NW_026267141.1:2069468-2074067 GCF_000697945.3 Frankliniella occidentalis | reverse complement strand
TGAAAATCGAAAAGGGTCAAAATGACCCATGCCGCGGTTCTAGTGTTACGTGTTAAACTATTCGAAAAACCGTCTTGCCATGTTCGACAGTAGGTTGGGGATGTAACTAAAGTGTCAGTGGGTTAAGGGCCTGTGCCTCATTTCCAGGTATGATTTGTTGTAGAAAAATGGAACTAAGTTTCAATAACAATGCTGACAAACAAATTGCTATATAACGTCAGGGACTTCGTATTTCAATGAAAACACCTCTAACAGACGCTTCTGGCAGTGACCGTGTTAAGAAGAAGCAAGGAAATCAGCACCAGAAACAGTTCCCAATTAACGGCTAAAACAAGAGCAAATCAGACTCGAACGTAACGAGGGTGTTACTACAGGTCATTGACATCGAACTGCACGGTCAAATGATCAAAATCAGGGATGAAAATGGTAATGATATTAGATTATCGCCTTTTTGGCTCCTGCTCAAAAGCTATGGGCCTCGATCAACTTTCGACATCGTGTCTCGAGAGATTAGAAAAGGTTCTATCCCAGCCAAACGGGGCTGCCCACAATATTTGCTTTTCTGGAGAGATGTGTCCACTTTTTCACAAGAAATTATATTAGGCTGCCAGTATTTTAATTTCTTAGATAAAAGTTGCCGCAACTCCTAGGTTAAGCACATATTGCGAAACCCCCTGATGGGATCAGATGAATTCTTTTCTACTCTACCTATGCACGGTGTCGAAGTCGCATAGCTCTTGTACAGTAGCCAAAAATGCGATAATATAATTTTATTACCATTCCATCCTTGATCAAAATCACTGAACTTAAGGCACTAGTTTCGGTCCAGACTTTTTCTCGAAACGCGCACGGCCGGAACCATCTAGTTAACTGACCTGACGAAGCATATGTTTTAAATTAAATTATAATGATCTTCCCTTGCACTTTATTCGCGCTTTCCATGCCCTACGTATTGCTTAACTTTATTAGAATAATTGACATGTCCGCAGACCACGTCTCGCATCACAGTCTTCGCGATATCTCACGATGCACTGTTGCGCTAACATCCGACACTGCAAATACCAGAGCAATGTTTGTTACTTAAAAGAAGCGAGGCAATATTTCATTGCCTCTGTTGGTATTAATTTTAGAATATCGCTCTAATCTTGTATTAATAATTTTTCGCTTATGAGATTTAAAACCTCGCTTAGTTTAGGTATTAAGACTGAAAGCTCGCTGTCGAATAGTATTCAAATTGAAAAACCCATAAGTTCACTATTAATGGGTTGGAATCGTTTCATACTGAAATATTTGTGGTCCCTAGGGGACAAGTTCAAGATTATGGAAGATCATCATTAAATTCAACACATTGACTGCGGCATGTCTGTGTGCAAACATATTAATTTCAATCACCATCACGACCTAATTTAATTTTAGCAAAACTCAAATGTACATAAGTCCTAAGAGGTGTCTTCAGTAGAAAAAGCTATACCTACTTGAGGGAAGGACCGCGTCCTCTTCAAGTTTCTCTATAGAAGCTTTTACATCTTTACATTTTTGAATAAATGCGTGGAATGATTCCCTGCTTTAATTTTCATTTGCTGGAGTCTGGATCTGCTGAACACGAACTGGTCTGTGTTATTTGGCAGTATATCGAAACTCGAGTTCCGATATGCATGTGCCATCTTCACTTGTGCTCCTGTTTACCGTGCTGCGCAGAGTAAAAAACTTCCGAAAAACTATCACCCTCTCCTACCTTGGTCTCATCCCTATCATCGGGAGCTACCTCTGCGTTAGAACCTGCCTTCGACCCCCTGCATTATGGACACCAACAGCATCACGACTCAATCCCGTACGCGAGCAACCCCACCTGGAATACCAGAGACGTCGGAATGCGCAACCGCATTTCACTGCGAGGAACAAAACGAATGCGTTGTCAACCCAACGCAAACGGATCCGTTTCGCCCTCCAAGTCAACGGAACCCCGGTCAAGGTGCCCGCGGTGTGTACTTTGGCAAGTCTCTGACCATCACCCTACCCTACAAGTTGACTACGCAAGGGCCAAGATTAAGGCTATCGCCGTTATGGGTCTGCTGAAGGAAAATAAAGTGATCATGCAGGGAGTAGAGGCGCACTAGGAACAGTTGAATGCATCAACGAAAACATCGTGCTTGGGGGAAGTTTGTGCTAAATAAAGTTTCCATCCCCGGGCAAGAACAAATAAGGAACGCTGATACAATAAGACGTGTAACAAGAGGCCTACAGAACGGAAGCACAGTGCAATCTGCAAGCTCACTGTAAAAAATCGCGGATAACTTAGTGTGTCCTGAAAGCCCACAATTTTTTGAAATCTGGACTAGTAAACATGTTTAGCATAGCCAATGAAAAAAGTGTTAAATTTCTGAATTTTGTCTTAATTTTACTAAGGTGATATTTGAGGATATCTTTTGTATCCATAGTAGTAAAATTAGGTTCACTGTGGAGCTTGACAATTACTCTTAGTTGATGGAGTTGTAGGTAGTAAGGGTTCACAGGGTTTAATTTTGCATATCCTGTGAACAGTGGAAACCACTCTATGGGGGTAGTATTTTGACTTTGCGTATCCACAGTAGTAAATTTATCCGGCCCACAGCCATAACCGGGCTGTGTCATATGATCGTCTCCCGGAGGCGCCTCCCGTACGCGCCTCGATGGCTCAGTGGTATCGCAGCGGTGCGGTGATCGCGTAGTCCGGGGTTCAAACCCCGGCCGGTGCCGACACCAATCACCCCTGATGAGACAGCAAACAGGCGGAGTGGGCTGTGTGTCAGAGCACTGGCCGCCGCGTCCTTCCCGACTGCTTGCTCGAACTGTTTTACGGCAAGAAGTATTTTTACCACTGTGGATACAGAAAGGTTTGTAATAAATACGCTCGGCAATTATACTACTGTGGACACATAAAGACACTTCTAATGGAATAGGAAATTTGCTGATCCTCTGTATAGCTAAATTTCACTGTACTGTGGATGCGCAATTTTCTGATACAAGGCTAAGGCTAGGTGCGTTTTCAGGTCAAAGTGGTAAAATTACCCCAAATATTTTTTACAGTGCTCTAGGCGGCTGAACCCAGGTAAAGTTATGTGTTGGAACTTGACCAACCATGCCTCATACGCTACGTAACGTAACTAAGCTACAGACTTAATTGCATTCTGTCTCAAGCTAGTAACGATACCGTAAATCGAATTATTCAGCGTTCCCTTAAAGCGAAGGGCCTCGTATTACTCTTTCAAAATCAATACCATAGAATGTTTTGTGAAATCCCTTGTGCGACGCGTCCGTGCCACAATATCCAATCTGTTTCGATGCCCCGAAAGAGACGCCTATTATCTGTTTTTCGGCGCCCTCTGCAGCGCTGTCTTCTTTTTTATTGCGGGTCTGCCAATTCTAACAGTAGAAAAATAGGAAACTGGTTGTTCCTTCAAGACCCGGAAACAAATCGTAATTCTAACCTTTTCCTACTGTTAATATTAACAGTGAAAAGAAGACAGCGCTAAAAAAACAGGTAGGTAAGCTAGTCTTCCTGGGCAGAGAAACAGATAGGATATAGTTGCATGGACGCGTCGTATGGCAGCGTAGATAATGCGATGATAACGAACAACTGCGGTAACGTTTCAGTATCATGTAACTTAGTTCCGTTACAGTTAAAGTGGCGGAACAAATCAAAAAGCATGCTTTATGGTGCATATATTAATTTACAATACATAAGGCAAAACGAGAAATTGTAACGCAGTTTAGAGGTAAATTACTGGTCCCCCTTGGTGGAGCCTATTGTGGTGTGAATCTTAGTATTACGGGCATAACTATCGCATGGTATCTTTTTTAAAACCCAATGGCGGTGCAGCTAGATTGTCCGACCTATTTAACTCCGACCTGGTGATTTTTCCAAAATCTCCAAAAGTGCTGTCCGACCTCGGTATTCTCCGTCCTAATTCTCTCCGACCTCGTCGATATACTCAAATTTGGGAAGGATGTATTTCAAAGAGGAACAGGCTTCAAAAATAAAAAGGCTACGTCGAGGGACGTATCGTGAAAGTAGATGTTAAAAATTTAAGGAAATATGTCTGTGTCCTAATTTTCTCTCGTATTTCGCTGTCATTTGTTTATAGTTGTTTGTATCTCGCTATCTTGCAATCCAGTGGAATAGCGGCATGGCATAGAGGAAGCACAGTAAAACCAGCTGTCAACCATGTACACACAAGGAACAGCGTGCCAGCAGGCACGCACGACCAGGTGTGTGCTTACCAGATCGACTGTTACAGTGTTACAAGTGTGTAACGGTAATCTTAAAAAAAAGGGTGCCAAAAAGAAAGGTCAGGCTTCCCGAAGGGAGCCCGCCAGGCTTGGTCTGTGGGCGTCTTCGGTGATCGAGGGAACCGGAGCTTTATCCACAGCGGCTGCTATGACGCGCAATTCGTCAGAACCGGCCCCCGTACTTTTTGGCTGTTGGACTTACGGGTGTCGCAAGGTGAGCAAGACTGAAACCCAGATTCAGAGGCCTTACCATCAGAGGTACGCGGGATTCGAACCCACAACCCCGAGCGCCGAGTCCATTCGACAGTAACAGCGACCCTGCCACCAGAG
>NW_026267141.1:2067381-2069418 GCF_000697945.3 Frankliniella occidentalis | reverse complement strand
AGCCCCACCCAGTTCTTCGCCCGTAGGCCGATGGATATCGGCCCCAGACCCGCAAACCGTGAAAGGAATACCACTACGCACGCAGAGCATCTTCCTCAGCCTCATGCCAGAAATTCACAAACCCGCTTTGGACGACATCGAGGCCGTGCCAAAAGTAAACAGCGACGCTCAGCCCGAAAATTTTGTCAAGTTGAACTTCCCGGACGGAGCGGCGCCATCAAAAGAAGATTTCGAGATCTTACAAGAAAACATTTTACAAGAAACTCACGAGAGGCGCTACAACGACGCAGTGCGCTCCAGGGAAATGGAGCGCCTGCAATTCTTGGTCCACAAGTTAACGACATCCCTCGCCAAGATAGACCCGTCTCTCGTCAGCGAAATCATGGGAACGCCCGGCGAATTTTCCACCACCTTCGTCGGACCATCAGAATTTACTATCAAACCACAGAAGAAGCATGCCGAATTGAAGACAAACTGCGACGGAGACAAGATTTTCTCGCACGGTTGCTGGGTCAGCAGAAGCAAGAAGACCGAAGGAAAATGCATCAGCTGGAAGGCAACGGCAGACATCTCCTTATTTGAAGAATTAAAACTGAAAAACGCGGCCACATCCGAACGAGACCACGTGACGTCAACAGCGGAGGACAGCGAGGCCTGGCACTTCGTCGCGCAACACACAGAACAAATGAAAGAGTTAGAGGAAATATTTGAAGCAGGGGGAATAGCAGGCACAGCACTAAAAGATGTGTTGACTTACGGCCCAGGCACAATTTCCACTCTAATCCAAATTTTTAGTTCATCCACTGTAATGTCAATAATAGCTTTTCTAACAATATGTCACTATTTCTGCCGGTGTCGGTGGCCCCTGCCGGGGGCATATCGCACACAGGTCATCACTTTTAGAAACAGGGCGGACCCCGAGTCCCGCCAAAACGAAATTCCTCTGACCAGCCTACGAGCCACCTAGGCCGAAGTACAAGGCCTAGGCATAGCATGTACCACCTGAGGGCCTAAGACTTACGCCACCTAGGCCGAAGTACAAGGCCTAGGCATAGCATGTAATCTCTAATTTAATTGTAGTGTTAGTTTCTAGTTTGTAGTCAGGTAGCTTTCTTGCATTGTACCCGCTTACAACGGTGAAAGCCAAGCCCCCCTAGTTGTTAAGAGCCAAAGGGCTCTCCTGTACTACACATGTGGTAGTCCTGCAGAGAGCACCAAATTAAATAGGTTAAGCAAAAAAAAAAGAAAAAAAAAAGAGCTAGCATAAGGTAGTTGTAAGGGCTCGGCTTTGTCAAACAAAACTGCAATTTTAATCAGGCAAAACAAAACGGGGAAAGGTAATGGGAGGCAGCAGCAGTACAAATTGTAAGCAGCCAGTAGTGTACGCTAGTTAATATTGTTACAGTGCCAGACCGTCCCTCCTCAGTGCAATTTTCTCTTAGACTTGCCATGCGAGCGCTCGGAAGGCACTAGGCCTTCCCAGGGAAATATTAGAGAGAAATTGTATCATAGAAAATAGTAATGGCCATTAGAATAGAATACTAATCACTGTGTTTATTGTTTCTTATTTTACATGTATAACGCACGAGAGCACCACACA
The DNA here is from genome assembly GCF_000697945.3 of Frankliniella occidentalis. Lineage (NCBI taxonomy): Eukaryota > Metazoa > Arthropoda > Insecta > Thysanoptera > Thripidae > Frankliniella > Frankliniella occidentalis. The sequence goes on along the minus strand of NW_026267141.1, from coordinate 2,067,818 downwards.
CGGCCAGAAAAGGGGGGCGGCACACCCCTCTCTCTCTTTCAACCACGATTATACAAACGCTGCACGGCAGCAGTGTCGTCAGCAGAAAACAGCGGTTGCGACGGGTCGACCCTGCGGTACGCCGGATACATGAGCGAGTTCGGGTCGGACGTGTGCCCGACCCCAGTGGCGTGGAGCAGCTCGTGAGCAATCACATACTCCAGACTCTCCGCGCCCCAATCCTGGTCAAGCCGCACGTGGACATCGCCGCCAATGTCCGGACTCCATGCGTGAGCCATCACGCCGGGCCCGAACCGCGCCAAGCAGAAGGGATGATGGTCTTCCTCGAATCGGACCTCAATATCAGGGGGCCCTCCACCAGCAGCCACCCTCTCCAGGCGGAGCTGCGAGACGGCCTGTATGGCCGCCACGGCCTGCCCCAAGGCCGCGTCGACCCG